>NC_092129.1:176368003-176709669 GCF_043159975.1 Macaca nemestrina | reverse complement strand
GAGGGCTCTCTCCTCAGCCTAGGAGGGTCGGGGGACCTCTCAGAGGAGGTGATAGTTGAGTTGTGTCTTGGAATGACAGGGAGTTAGTAAATGTGGGAAGTAGGGAGTAAGGTGGAGGTGGGCCGGGGAGGAGGGGAGACAGTGAGAACTGCCTGTGTGAGACTCGAGTGCGTGGAAGGACATGTGGAAGGGCGTGCTGCACGGGAGAACTGTTCATACTTCTGTCTTGGTAAAGGGGGCACGTCAGAGTAGTGGGCGGAGCAACCGGGGCAGCTGGGCTGCTGCGTGAACAGCCTTACAGGCTAAGCTAAAAAACCATCCCCACTGCACTTTTATTCTAAACACATTCTATTTTATTTGATTAGCATTAAAAGAAAAGTTATGTATAGAATTTTATGTCTTTTATAGAGTTCATTGGTAGTGTAGTGGGCACAGGATTTTATTTGTGTGTTGTGGCAGCCAGGGGCTAGTTAGGAAGTTACTTTATTAACTCAAGCAAAAAGAGTCATAAATTGATAATTTTATTAGTACTTATTATACATGGTAATTTCTCTCTCTCTCTCTCCCTCTCTGGATCAGGATATATATATATATATGTGTGTGCGTGTGTGTGTATATAATAATCACTGATTATTATGTGTGTGTGTATATATATATAATAATCACATAATAATATATATATAAAATAATCACTGATCCCAAAATCTGAAACCTTAAATGCTCCAAAATTCAAAACGTATTGAGCACCCAAGACATCACAGGTAGAAAATTCCACAACAAACTTATGAAACAGGTCATACTCAAAACTTTGTTTCATGCACAAAATTAAAAATATTGTACAAAGTTGCCTTCAGGCTATGTATATAAGGTGTGTATGAAACATAAATGAATTTCCTGTTTTGGCTTGGGTCTGATTCCCAACATTATCTTATTATATGCAGGCATACCTCGAAGACATTGTGGGTTTAGTTCCAGACCACCCCACAATAAAGTAAATGTAGCAATTAAAGTGAGGTACAAATGTTTTGGTTTCCCAGTTCATATAGAAGTTATGTCTATACTATATTGTCATCTATTAAGTGTGCAATAGCATTATGTCTAAAAAAGGTATATACCTTAATTTTAAAATTGTTTATTGCTAAAAATGCTAAAAATCATCTGAGCCTTCAGGGAGTCATAATCTTTTGGCTGGTGCAGGGTCTTTTGTGAATGTTGGTGGCTGCTGGAGGTTGCGGTGACTGTGGCAATTTCTTAAAATGAGACAACAATGAAATTTGCCACACCAATGGACTCTTCTTTTTAACCTCTCCTGACTTCAAACTTATCTTTTGCAGCTTCCTCATCTTTCTCAGCCTTCACAGAATTGAAGAGAGTTGGAGCCTTGCTCTGGAAAAACAAAAGATTTCTGTAGCAGGTGATGCTGTTCGATAGCATTTTACCCACAGTAGAACTCCTTTCAAAATTGGAGTCAAGCCTCTTAAACCCTGCCACTGCTTTATCAACTAAGTTTATGTAATGGTCTAAATCCTGTGTTCTCATCTCTACAGCGTTCATGGTATCTTCACCAGAAGCAGATTCCATCTCAAGAAACCACTTTCTTCGCTCATCTTTAAAAAGCAGCTCCTCATCTGTTCAAGTTTTCCCATGAAATTGCAGCAATTCAATCACACCTTCAGGTTCCACTTCTAATTCTAGCTCTCTTGCTATTTCCACTACATCTGCAGTGACTTCCTCCACTGAAGTCTTGAACCCCTCAAAGTCATCCATGACGGTTGGAATCAATTTCTTCCAAACTGCTGTTAATGTCATATTTTGACCTCCTCCCATGAATTACAAATGTTCTTAATGGCATCTAGAACAGTGAATCCTTTTCAGAAGGTTTTTAATTTGCTATGCCCTCATCTAACCAAGGAATCATTGTCTATGGAAACTATAGCTTTATGAAATGTATTTCTTAAATATTAAGACTTGAAAGTTGAAATTACTCCTTGATCCGTGAGCTGCAGAATGAATGTTGTGTTAGCAGGCATAAAAACTACATTCATCTCCTTGTACATCTCCGTCAGGGTTATTGGGTGACTAGGTGCATTGTCATTGAGCAGTCATATTTTGAAAAGAATCTTTTGTTCTGAACAATGGGTCTCAAGAGTGGGCTTAATATATTTAGTAAACCATGCTATGCTGTAAATGGATGTGCTGTCACCTAGGCTTTGTTGTTCCATTTATAGAGTACAGGCAGAGTAGATTTAGCATCATTCTTAACAGCCCTAGGATTATTGAAATGGTAAGTCAGCATTGGCTTCAACTTAAAGTCACCAGGTGCGTTAGTCTCTAACAAGAGAGGCAGGCTGTTCTTTGACGCTTTGAAACCAGGCATTGACTTCCTCTCTTCTAGGATGAAAGTCCTAGATGGCGTCTTCTTCCCCAGAAGCCTGTTTTGTCTAAATTGAAAATCCATTATTTAGTGCAACCACCTTCATCAATGCTTTTATAGCTGGATCTTCTGGATAACTTGCTGCAGCTTCTCCATCAGCACTTGCTGTTTCACCTTGCATTTCTATGTTATGGAAATGACTGTGCTCCTTAAGCCTCATGAACCAACCTCTCCTAACTTCAAACTTATCTTCTGCAGCTTCCTCATCTTTCTCAGCCTTCACAGAATTGAAGCAAGTTAGAGCCTTCTCTGGATTAGTTTTGGCTTAAGGGAATGTTGTGGCTGGTTTGATCTTCTATCCACACCACTCAGACCTTCTCCGTATCAGCAAAAGGCTGTTCTGCTTTCTTATCATTCATGTGCTCACTGGAGTAGCACTTTTAATTTTCTTCAAGAACTTTTCCTTTGCATTCACAACTTGGCTAACTCTCTGGTGCAAGAGCCCACCTTAGCTTTTGACATGCCTTCCTCACCAAGCTGCACCATTCCCAGCCTCTGCTTTAAGGTGACAGACTTGCAACACTTCCTTTCCCTTGAACACTTAGAGGCCATTGTAGGTTATTAACTGGCCTAATTTCAATATTGTTGTATCTCAGGGAATAGGGAGGCCTGAGGAGAGGGAGAAAGATGTGGGAAAGGCCAAGTGGTGGAGCACAGAACCCATGCAACATTTATCAATGAAGTTCACTGTCTTATATGGGCGTGGCTTGTGTTACCTCAAAACAATCACAATAGTGACATCAAAGATCACTGGTCTCAGCTCACCATAGCAGATATAATAATAATGAAAAACTTTGAAATATTGCAAAAACTACTAACATGTGACACAGGAATGAAGTGAGCATATGCTGTTGGAAAAATGGCGCTGAGAGACTTGCTTGACACAGAGTTGGCCACAAACCTTCAATTTGTAAGACATGCAATATCTGCAAAGCATAATGAAGCAAATTGCAATAAAATGAGGTATGCCTGTATATATACAAATATTCCAAAATCTGAAAAAATCCAAAGTTCAAAATATATCAAGTCCCAGGCATTTCAGATAAGGGATACTCAATCTGTGTGTGTATGAATTTTGAGGGTGTTGTTTATTTTTATTTTGTAAAGACAAGGTCTTGCTCTGTCACCCAGGCTGGAGATCAGTAACACGATCATAGTTCACTGCTGCCTTGAACTCCGACTCAAGGAATCCTCCCTCCTACCTCAGCCTCCCAAGTAGGTAGGACTCCCAAGTAGATGGCGTATACCACCATGCCTGGCTAATTTATTTTATTTTTTCTAAAGACTAGGACTCTCTGTGTTGCCAAGGTTGATCTCGAACTTCTGGCGTCAAGTGATCCTCCCTTCTCAGCTCCCCAAGTGTGTGTGGTTTTTTAAAATCCCCTTTTGCAGGTGAGGCAACTGAGGAAAGGCTGAGGACACACAGGTCATGAGCGAGCAGGGAGGAGGTGGGGGGCTGCCTACCTCAGGGACACATAGAAAGTCCTGCCCCAGCTCCCTAGATGAGTGTGGCCTGAGCCAAGGGAGGGAAAGGAAGGCTGAACAGAAGGGGGTAAAAGGAGGGAGGTTTCAGGGGCAGACTTGGGAGCACTGAAGTACGGGGTGGGGGAGAGGAAGGAATCTAGAACAATTTCTAAGTTTCTGGTGTGGACAACTGAGAGATCATGGCATTCCCGGAGGTGGGCGGGGGGAAAGGAAGAAGGCACAGGTGAAAGAAAACAAGCCCAGGCATTGCTGTGGGACACGGCAGAAGAGGACGCATGCCCCAGACCAGGAGCATGGTGCCATGAGCGGGTACCAGGAAAGGCCCCGAGGGTGCCGTGTGTTTTAAAATGGGCCTTGCAGCCGGGCGCAGTGGCTTACACCTGTAATCCCAGCACTTTGGGAGGCCGAGGCATGTGGATCACCTGAGGTCAGGAGTTCGAGACCAGCCTGGCCAACATGGTGAAACCCTGTCTCTACTGAAATACAAAATTTAGCCGGGCTTGGTGGTGTGCACCTGTCATGCCAGCTATTCGGGGGGGCGGGGATGCAGGAGGAGGGCTGTGGCAGGGGTCTGAGGCAGGGATCTGAGGCAGGAGAATCGCTTGAACTCAGGAGGCAGAGGTTGCAGTGAGCCGAGATTGCACCACTGTACTCCAGCCTAGGCAACAGAGCCAGACTCCATCTCAAAAAAAAAAAAAAAAGAAAAAAAACGAAACAAAGGGCCTTGGATTAGGTTCAAAGGTCTTTCCGCAGGTGAGGTTGCAATGGAGAGTGTTCCGTAGAGAAGAAACAGTAGGGAAACATGAGATTGTGTGTAGGGAGTAGTGACTGTATATTTTGGTCAAGGCACTCCATCTGTGGCTGGAAAGATGTTTCAGGTGGCGGCATAGAAATCCTGGGCTGGGCTTCCTGATGGAAGGCTGTCAGGGTGGATCTAGGTTGATTTAGAATGGGGAGATATTGCAAGTGGGGAGACCAGTTTGCAGGGTTTTGCAATGATGCAGGGAAGTGGTAAGGCACCCTTGGATTGGGTGGTGATGCTGGTATTGGAAAGAGGAGGGTGTAAAGGGACCAGGGACATAGAGTCAACAGGCTTTGATAACTAGAAATAGGGCTAAGTGGGTAGGGAGATAGTCCAAGGCCATCCTGAAATTGTTGAGCTTGGGGTGAAAGAAATAAATTCCTTTTGGGGAATACTGTGGTAAGACGACCATTGCCTATCCAGGTAGTGCAGCCCAGAAGGTTGACAATGTGTCTGGAGAAAGTCAGTGCTAGATTTGGGATTGTCCTCCCAAGGTTACAACTGAAGTCTTGAACAGCAGATGATACTGTGGAGAAAAGAGTGAAGAGACAGGAAGGCAGCAGAGGACGCAGCCTCGCCAAACAGCCCGTTTACGGGGCAGGAGAAGAAGGAGGCATCAAAGGTGACTGAGGCGATGTAGGAGGAGAATGAGGGCAGTGCCGAGATTCAGAAGTCTGGAGAGGGATTACAAAGAGGAGGTGGCATAAATAAAAAATCACCTCAAAACCCAGGACCCGGCAGGGCGTGGTGGCTCAAGCCTGTAATCCCAGCACTTTGGGAGGCTGAGGTGGGTGGATCACCTGAGGTCAGGAGTTCAAGACCACGCTGGCCAACATGGTGAAACCCCATCTCTACTAAAAATATAAAAATTAGCTGGGTGTGGTGGCACGTTCCTGTAATTCCAGCTACTCAGGAGGCTGAGGCAGGAGAATTGCTTGAACCTGGGAGGCGGAGGTTGCAGTGAGCTGAGATCGCGCCACTGCACTCCAGCCTGGGTGACACAGTGAAACTCCAACTCAAAAAGACAAAACAGCCAGGCGCAGTGGCTCACACTTGTAATCCCAGCACTTCGGGAGGCCGAGGCAGGCAGATCACCTGAAGTTAGGAGTTCGAGACCAGCCTGACCAACATGGAGAAACCCTGTTTCTACTAAAAATACAAAATTAGCTGGGCATGGTGGCACATGCCTGTAATCCCAACTACTCAGGAGGCTGAGGCAGGAAAATCACTTGAACCTGGGAGACGAAGGTTGCAGTGAACCAAGATCATACCATTTCACACTCCAGCCTGGGCAAAAAGAGTGAAACTCCGTCTCAAAAAAAAAAAAAAAAAAAGCAACAACCACCACCACCAAAACCCATAACTAGCAAGCTACTGCTGCTTTAGTATTTTGGCCAAGAGTAGATACAACCCTTTCCTTCTTTTTCCCCTCTTACTGTTAGATGCTGGGACTTCCAAAGACTTTTCTAAGTATTGCCAACAGAGAGCGGAAGAGAATGGAGTAAGTAAACATCAGATCTGCAGGGCATACGGTTCTCATGCCAGCACAGCCCTGGTGCCCTACGGGGCTCGTGGGTCTCCCTCCAAAAAGGAGCGGAGTTCCTCACACCCCAGCCCGAAGTTGGTAAGGCCCCTTGGAGTTCTTGGCTGGGCCCCCTGCTTCAGTGGGTGGTTGCCACTCGCTGGCCTTTTTCTGCTCCCCCCACATAGGGGCCCCTGCTCTGACAACTGGCATTTGCATCTGGACAAGATGGCAGCCTGTCCAGGCCTGACCTCCCTCTTCCTTTGCCCAGCATGAGTGACCCCTTGTCCTGGTCAGGGACACCAGGAATCCTGTCACCCTTCCCCAGAGACAGTGACTATAAGCAGGGCCAAGAGCACAGTGATAGGCTAAGAGCTACCAGCACCGCAGTGTGTAAAGTACAGGGTCATGGGGTACAGCTGGGGCGGCTGGGAAAGGAGGCAGTGCTCTCCCTCGGAACCAGGTGTAGCAAACACTGCTGTGGCGGAGGAGGCTGGGACTGAGATGAGCCTCTAGGAAAGGACAAGAAGGATGCTGGTGGCTTTTGGCAGAGCTCACTCATCGTGGGACAGGTCGGACCAGACAAACTGCAGACGGCTACAGTGTGAGTGTGGAGGCTGTGGTGTGGACAGCCCTGCTGGAGGGATCTGGCCAATTCCTCCCTTCTCCTGCATCCCGTGCAACCTAGCCGCTCCAGTTCCTGTTCAGGTCTCACTGGTCCGGGTGGTTCAACCACACAGAAGCAGAGGCCCCATCATTCCCCGCAGGCTCACTGCCCTCTGTGGGGTGGGGTTGTCCCTTTACCTTTCTGAGAGTCAGCTCTTGAGGCTGCACCCTCTAACTTAGGTTTGGGGTGTATCCTGGCAATTTAAAGAATCACCCAGTGTTGCAGTCATAGAATTGTGGCATTTTAGGGCTGAAACGGATTTCACATATACAATGTCATAGAACTTCAGAATTTAAGTAACATGTGGTATTGATCCTGTCTGTTGTTGTCCCGTAACTGGTTCATCCTGGCTCCCCAGAGTCACCCTAAGAAGGTGGAATGCACCCTCTAACTACAGTTTCCATCTCTTCCATCCATCCTTTCCTTGCCTTGCCTGTCTTATACTTTATTATTTTTTTTTTCTTTTGGTGACAGTCTTGCTCTGTTGCCCAGGCTGGAGTGCTATGGCTCAATCAGGGCTCCAGTGATCCTCCAACCTCAGCCTCCCGAGTAGCTGAGACTACAGGCTTGAGCCACCACACCTGGCTAGCTTTCAAGATTTTTGTAGAGATGGGGTCTTACTATGGTGCCCAGGCTGGCCCTCAAACTCCTGACCTTAAGTGATTCTCCTGCCTTGGCCTCCCAAAGTGCTGGGATTCCAGGCGTGAGCCGCCGTGACTGCTGCTCTGGTTTATAAGTGTCCATGCTTTCTTGACTTTTATCCTCCTGTAAAAGTCCTAACCAGAACTTTGAGCTCAGCTGTGCAAGTACAGAAAAATCACACTGTGGGGAAAAAATGCAAACCTCAAAGTTAATTTGCTTTTGTGTTGGAGTCACATTTATCACAAAGACAATAAAGCAAGTCCAAGAAACCATCCTAAATGACATATTGCCAGTCTAGTTTGTTTCTTCTTACTTGTGGTCATGCTGTTGACCCCAGCCTACAGGGCATGCCACTGTAACCTCAAGGGCAACGAAGCCTCTTATTGTTGAGGATATTACAAATACACGATTGTGTCTGCATCTCCCTGTTGCATTCTATGTAAGTATAATAAGAACATTGCCCCATATTCAGCTTAAACTATGACAGGGAATTCCAGAAGGGTTTAATAGTAGTCAGTCTCTTTCCCCTGAGAACCTATTTCCAGAGGAATTATTTATCCCTCACTCCCTATTGACAGTGCAGTAACATCCTCCTGCTTCTATTTTTTTGGCAGGATTCTAGGCTGGGGTGACAGGACTATGCTTTCGGTATCCACTCATTGAAATAAAATGCAAAAGGCCAGGCACGGTGGCTCACGTCTAGGACTTTAGGAGGCCGAGGCAGGTGGATCACTTGAGGTCAGGAGTTCAAGACTGGCCAACATGGTGAAACCCTGTCTTTACAAAAAATACAAAAATTAGCCGGGTGTGGTGGCGAGTGCCTGTAATCTCAGCTACTCAGGAGGCTGAGGCAGGAGAATCACTTGAACCCAAGAGGTAGAGGTTGCAGTGAGCTGAGATTGTGCCACTGCATTCCAGCCTGGGCAACAGAGTGAGACTGTGCCTCAAAAAAAAAAAAAAAAAAAAAAAAAAAAAGAACACAAAAGATTTGGATTCTAAATTCTGCTGCTAATTAATAGCGTGACCCTGGGTAAGTCGTTTCCTGTCTCTAGGCCGAGGTTTTCTCATCTATAAGTGAAGGATTTGCACAAGGTCAATGATGGGCTAGTACATTTTTTTTAGCAATCAGCTCTTAGTGGAGTGGGAGGAGACAGAAGCCTGATTTGTAGTGTTTGTCAGTTTCTGTGGTGTAAATAATCCCACTAAAGGCCCATTTCAAACTACCAATTTGAAGTAAACCGGCTTGAAAGTATCCTGAAAATTAAGCCATTGGCTCTGGTGAGCCAGTTATTTAAATTCTGAAGTTCTATGACATTGTATATGTAAAATCCGTTTCAGCCCTAAAATGCCACAATTCTATGATTGCAACACTGGGTGATTCTTTAAATTGCCAGGATACACCCCAGACCTAATTAACAGCACTCGCTTGCTGCGTCAGTGCACCGGCATCCTGATGAAAGCTGGCTCTGGTCCAGATCCGGAGCCAGACGCCGTGGAAGCAGAAGCTGCTCTGATGCTGTCGTGGCTGTGAGTTGGGGAACTCAGGCCTTGAAACTCAGTCAATCAAGAGCTGCTCCTGCCTTCCCTTCTTTTGGTCAGATGGGATGATTCATCCCTGTGTTATTTCAGCCACTGTTTCCCAGGGTGCCTGGAAGCAGGGAAGGTCTGAGAGCTTGAAGCAGACAGAGGAAAACAGGGAGGAGGAGGAGAAAGGGATCCGCCTTGGGTAGGGCCCCTGCTGAGTCGTGAGCAGGTGTGAGTCATTCCTCTCTGCTTCAGCAGCCACACCTTTTGTCAAGTTCTGAATGCCAGGTGGAGAATCTGCCTAGACCAAGCGCCCTTGATCAAGTCAGAACAGGTTTCCTGAAAGCTCATTCCCATTAAAATTAATGGAATCAGAATAGGCTGATCTTTTCTGTAACGCAACGTGTTTCTTTTCAACGTGTTTCCTAAATGCTTAGAGAGACCCCAAAAAGTATAGAAGAGGGAGAAAAGAGGAAGAAATGTGCTTTCACATCGCCAGGACTTGGGACTAGACAGAGAAGGTGGTTTTATATTATCCATTCCGGCCCTCCCAACCAGCCACCTAACCAACTTGCCAAAGAACTGACCAGTGAGGGCAGTGAGGAGTGTAATGAGCATGAATTCTCATGGGCTGCCGTGTTATGATCAAGATCTTTCCACTGAGTGTGTGTGTTGCTATTGAATTAGGAAGAAAAGGTCTAGAAGGGAAAGACTTGGCATATAACTAATTTCAAAGTCTTAGGGACACACTTCACAACCATAAGGACGGCTACTATTGAAAACAGAAACAGCTCCTCTCTCCGGTCCATGTCTTCAGGGTGACAAAGAAAAGAAGGACCAATAGTCGCGCCAAAAAGGGCCGCAGCCACGTACAGCCTATTCGCTGTAACTGTGCCCGATGTGCGCCCAGCAACAAACCCATTAGGAAATTCACCTTTTGAAACGTAGCGGAGACCGCAGCGGTCAGGGACGTTTCGGAAGCGAGCATCTTTGTTGTCTATGTGGTTCCCAAGCTGTTTGTGAAGCTACAATACTGCGTGAGTTGTGCATTTCACAGCAAAGTAGTCAGAAATCAATCTCATGAAGCCCGCAAGGACCAAACACCCCCACCCCGTTTAGACCTGTGGGTGCTGCCCCGCAACCACCAGCAAATCCCGTGTAAAGAGCTGAGTCCTTAAAGACTGAAGACGAACTATTATCTGGAAAAAAATTAAATGGAAATTGTACTAAAAAAAAAAAAAAAAAAGAAAACAGAAACAAACAGAAAATAACAATGGTGGGTGAGGGTGTAGAGAAATTGGAGCCCTTGTGCATGGTTGGTGGAATGTAAAATGGTGCCGCCAGTGTGGAAAGCAGTATGGCAGTCCCTCAAAAAAACTACAGACAATCACCATATGATCCAGCAATCTCACCACTGGGTATACCTCCAGGAGAATTGAAAACAGAGTCTTGGCTGGGCACAATGACTCACGCTTGTAACTCTAGCACGTTGGGAGGCCGAGGCAGGCAGATCACTTGAGGTCAGGGGTTCAAGACCAGCCTGGCTAACATGGTGAAACCCCGTCTATACTAAAAATGCAAAAATGAGCCGGGCGGCCAGGTGAAGTGGCTCATGCCTGTAATCCCAGCACTTTGGGAGGCCGAGGTGAGTGAATCACTTGAGGTCAGGAGTTTGAGACTAGCCTGGCCAACATGGTGAAACCCCATCTTTACTAAAAATACAAAATTAGCTGGATGTGGTGGCGCATGCCCGTAATCCCAGCTACTAGGGAGGCTGAGGCAGAAGAATCGCTTGAACCCGGGAGGTGGAGGTTGCGGTGAGCCCAGATCATGCCATTGCACTCCAGCCTGGGCAACAAGAGTGAAACTCTGTCTCAAAAATAAATTAGCCAGATGTGGTGCCACGCGCCTATAATCCCAGCACTTTGGGAGGCTGAGGCTGAGGCAGGTGGATCACCTGAGGTCAGGACTTCAAGACCAGCCTGGCTAAATGGTGAAACCCAATCTTTACTAAAAATACAAAAATTAGCCAGGCGTGGTGGTGGGCGCTTGTAATCCTAGCTACTCAGGAGGCTGAGGTAGGAGAATCACTTGAACCCAGGAGGGGGAGTTTGCAGTGAGCTGAGATCACGCCACTGTACTCAAGCCTGGGTGACAGAGCAAGACTCTGTCGAAAGGAAAAGAAAAGAAAAGAAAAGAAAAGAAAAGAAAAGAAAAGAAAAGAAAAGAAAAGAAAACAGGGTCTTGAAGGTATATTTGTACACCAGTGTTCATGGCAATATTATTCGTGGTAACCAAAAGGTGGAAGCAAGCGAGTAACCACTGATGATGGATGAATGGATAAACACAATGTGGCCTATCCATACAATGGAATATTATTCAGCCTTATATAGGCAAGAAATGCTGGCACATGGGACAACAAGGATGAACCTCGAGGACATCACGCTTAGTAAAAGTAAGCCAGACACAGAAAAACAAATACTGGATAGTTCCATTTATTTGAGATACCTAGAGGAGTCAGATTCATAGAGTGAGAGGGGATGGGAGTTATTGTTTAATGGGTACAGAGCTTCAGTTTGGAAAGATGAAAATGTTCTGGAAATGGGTGGTGGTGACGGTGCACAGCGTGTGAATGTGCTTAATATCAGTGAACTGTACACTTAAAAACAGTTCAGATTTCTGTAACGTGTATTTTACCACAATCTGGAAAAGATTCTACACATACACATAAGGATGACAATAACCAAAAACATTGGAGACAAACTCCCTGGGAAAAAAAACTATCTTTTTTATTTATTTATTTATTTTTTTGAGACAAAGTCTCACTGTGTCACCCAGGCTGTTGTGCACTGGCATGATCAGGGCTCACTGTGGCCTCAACCTCCTGGGCTCAAGGGATCCTCCCACCTCAGCCTCCCAAGTCGCTAGGAGTATAGGCACATGCCACCGCACCCAGCTAATTTTTAAAATTTTTTTTATAGAGACAGAGTTTCGTTATGTTGCCCAGGCTGGTCTCGAACTCCTGGCCTCAGGCAATTCTCCTGCCTCAGCCTCCGAAAATGCTGGAATTACAGGCGTGAGCCACCGTGCTGGGCCTTGAATCTCTATTTTGTGTCTTTATAAGAAATACGAGCTCGAGCCGGGCTCGTGTGGTTATAGATGTGGTTACAGATGTAGTGGCTCACATCTATAATCCCAGCACTTTGGAAGGCCAAGGCAGGTGGATTGCTCGAGGCCGGGAATTCAAGACCAGCCTGGCCAACGTGGTGAAACCCCCTCTTTATTAAAAATACAAAAATTAGTTGGGCATGGTGGTACATGCCTGTGATCCCAGCTACTAGGGAGGCTGAGACACAAGAATTGTTTGAACCTGGGAGGCAGAGGTTGCAGTGAGCCAAGATCGTGCTATTGTACTCCAGCCTGGGCAATAAAGCAAGATTCTGTCTCAAAAAAAAAAAAAAAAAAAAAAAAAAGGGAAATGAGTGTGTTTGGTTATCTGTAAAATGGAGATGATAATGACATGTACTTCTTAAACCTGCCGTCAGGTTAAAGCGAGACAGTCAAGTAAAGCCCTTGGTACCGTTTTGGCACATAGTATGTGTTCAATAAGTGTTAGTGGCTGGGCGTGGTGGCTTACACCTATAATCCCAGTACTTTGGGAGGCTGAGGAGGGAGGATCGCTTGAGCCCAGGAGTTCAACACCAGCCTGGACAATACAGCAAGATCTCATCTCTTAAAAACAAAAAGGTGTTAGCCATTGCTGTTATTGAATCATCGGACATCATGGTTGAAAGTCAATTAGAAGCTGTCCACGGGCAGTCTTATCTAATTTATCGTTTTAAACTGGATCCAAAAAATGCAAACAATTTTCTGCCACATATTCACATCCATCAATACATGCATCATTGAGACCTACATGTAAGTGGAGCAAAAGCAAGCTACCCTCTCTAGTCAGCACTCTTAACCCCTCTTCGTTGCTTATTCTGTGTATCAGAGTCCTGCCTTTGTCCTTAGGCAAACTGCACTTAGAGCACAGGTGTCTTATGTTTATCAACACCATCAAAGAGGAGACATTTGTTTTCTATAAGAAACTACCAGAATAATGTCTGTGGTGCTATGGTGTCCACATAAACTTAAGAGGAAGGCCCGCAGGAGCAAGCCAGCTCTGCAGATGAGGCAGTGGTGATGGTAGAGCATGCCTGCATCCCCCAGGGTCCCACCCTGGGATACATGGATCCTCCAAAGCCGTCTCCGTGCTCCCAGCTGCAGCAGCCAGCGTGTCACCTTCAGGATATTTCCTGGAGAGTTCATCCAATGAGGGCTCAAAAGGCAAGGACAGGGAGAAAAACAGAGAAACAATACTAGGAACACCTAATACGTCACCTTGAAATCTTTGAGACAATAGTTAAGGATGCAATATGGCAAAATGTGAACGTGTGGGGTTGCAATGCCACTGAATATTTCCAAAACAGTGGTTCTCAACCTGGGGTGATTTGCCCCTCCCTCTCTACTCCACAGGGGACATGAGGCAAGACATTTTTGGTTGTCACACTGAAATGAGGTGCTGCTGTGTCTACTGGGTAGAGGCCAGGGATCCTGCAGAAAATCCTACAATTTACAGGACAGCCCTCCATAACAAAGAATTATCCCATCCAAAATGTCAGTAGCGCTCAGGTAGAGAAGTTCTACTCTAGAACAACCAGAAGGGATGAAAGGAAATTATTTCCTCCTCAGTGAGAGAAGGATGAAAGAAAAGAGCTATTACTATGGATGGTTACAGACGAGGCCTAAAGAAAAAGAATCTAAAGAAAAAGACTGCCCTGCCAGGTGTGGTGGTTCACACCTGTAATCCCAGCACTTTGGGAGGCCGAGGTGCATGGATCACCTGAGGTCAGGAGTTCAAGACCAGCCTGGCCAACATGGTGAAAAGCCGTCTCTACTAAAAATACAAAAATCAATCGAGTGTGGTGGCACATGCCTGTAATCTCAGCTACTTGGGAGGCTGAGGCAAGAGGATCACTCGGGAGGCAGAGGTTGCAGTGAGCTGAGATTGCACCACTGCATTCCAGCCTGGGCAACAGAGCGAGGCTCCGTCTCAAAAAAAAAAAAAAAAAAGCAATAATTTTAAAAATGCCCTTTGCCTTTTTTAGTTTTTTTCTTTCATTTCTTTCTTTTTTTTTTTTTTTAAGAGATAGGGTCTTGCTATTTTGCCCAGGGCTGGCCTTGAACTCCTGGGCCCAAGGAATCCTCCCACCTTAGCCTCTCAAAGTGCTGGGATTACAGGTGTGAGCCACCACGCCCAGCCCAAGAATGCCTTTTGTATACTATTGGACATTTCTTAACTTTCTGACCTTTATATTCACACCCATACATCCACTACTGAGCAAAGGATACATTATTTATCATCTTTTTGCAACAGAGATATCAACATTTAAAACTGGATCTGGCGAGGAGGGGAAAATTCCTTTAAAAAAATAAGACTTCTTCATTCAGACCTTCATCTGTATTAGTCAGAACTTGTTTCCTATGTAGCTTAACATTCAGTAGGAATGTGTCCAAACATGAAATCATTGTAAACTTCACAGTGGGTTATACCTGTGGGAATGGTTTTACGGACCACAGATTAAAGTGGGGAAAAGGTTTAGAAAACTGTACTCAATGATCTGTTGAGAACTAAGAAAGAAGCAGCAGCTCCCCCAGGTCCTGGAATCCTAATCCGCATCTCTGTGTTCCTGGAGCACCGTCCCCCATAGAGCAAGTGGCCCAATAGTGACCAGCATGTTCTATGACTGCCTGGGTTTGGATCCCATCTTCAGGAAGACAAGTTGTGTGGGCTTAGGCCAGTTACTGAACTTCTTTGTGCTGCTGTTTTTTCATCCAAAAACTAGAGATAACAATAGAATGTACCTCATAGCAATGTCGGGTCGATCAAGTGAGATAATAGAGGTAAAACACTTAGCACCTGTCAGGGCATTGCAAGCCCTCTGGAAGTCTTAGCTGTTACAGTTTGGATGAGAAACTGAAACATAATATATTGATCAAAGTTAAAGAACTAGGTCTGTTTGCTTTTAAATATAATCAACTTTTGTATCTCTGTGGCTTAAAATAATCTGTAGGTTGTTTTAAAACTAGACAAAATAAATTTAATTTTCTGGAACTGACAAGCCAAAATTATACCGGTACCAAAGAATGCTTATAAAATTAGAAAACAGCGTTAGTGGAGAAAGAGCCCAAGAAAGGTAATTTAGATAATTTACTGTGAAAGGAAGCTTAAGAATGGGTTTTGTGTTTGTGCAAATCCTAGGTGCTCAATGAATGTCTACTGAGAAATAAAACTGAGTGATATTTTTATGGAAGATGAGAAGTAATACAATCTTAAGGAAAAGTTGCGTGGGGAAAATAAAAGGAAATCACTATAGAGGCGACACACTGGACTCACAAAATATTGTAGGAGATGTGGGGAGTTCCCATGAAGACACTCACAGTGGTTCTCTTCCCTGGCAGCTCACTGGGGCTCTAAGAATCCTATTGTTGGCCAGGGTGTGGTGGCTCACACCTGTAATCTCAGTAGTTTGGGAGACTGAGGTGGGCGGATCGCTTGAGCCCAGGAGTTCAAGACCAGCCTGGGCGACAAAAAATATAAAAATTAGCTGGGTGTGGTGGTGTGTATCTGTAGTCCCAGCTACTTGGGAGGATGAGGTAGGAGGATGGCCTGAGCCTGGGGAGACCGAGGCTGCAACGCCACTGCACGCCAGCCTGGGCAACAGAGCGAGACCCTGTCCCCAAAAAAGAAGAATCCTATTGCTCAGGGGGGATTGCTTAAATCAGGATGGGCAGAAGAGGGCTGGAGCTCAGGCATCTGTATTTTTAGAGTTTTTTATATTATTCCAATGCGCAGCCAAGGTTGAGAGCCAAGGCTCTAGTCTACACCAATGGTTCTCAACCTTGAATGCCAAAGGAATGGCCTGGGATTTTATTAAAACTCAGATTCCAGTTCCGTCGGTGTGTATAAGGGAAGTGGGGAGCAGAAGGGAGCAGGAGGCCAAGATATCTGTTTCCTAAGTAACTCCAAGAAGATATTAATTTTGCAGTTCTATGGATTCCATTTGCAGCTGCAAGGCTCATATGCTTTGAAAATGGCTCTATATAAACAAATGTATGATATCATTATAAAGTGCTACTACTGTTCTTTCAGAGGAAACTCATTTGTTCTACAAATTTATAGGAGCCTACGTGCTTTTGGAGGGATACAAAGATTGATAAATAGATGACTTCCCTCAAGTTATTTACAATTCAATTTATAATAGATGACATTTAAGTTAAGCAGAAAATAAAACTTCCTGATTGTAAGGCTTTCTGATGATGGTGAGATGGGATGGGTGTTCGAGGACACTGGAGGGGTATTGATGGGTATTGAGGTTGAGGATATTAAGGGAAACTTTTGCTTCAGGAAAGTAATGAAGGAAGAATATCTGTATCACGCAACAGAGGAAAAGTGGAAAATTCAGGAAAGAGGTGGAAGAAGTTCATAGCAAAAAGAGATTGAGCATCAGGGTTTGGGTTTGTTTTTTTGAGACAGGGTCTCACCCTGTTGCCCAGGCTAAGTGTAGTGCTGCAATCATAGCTCACTGCATCCTTGACCTCCCAGGCTCAAGCAATCCTCCCATCTCAGCCTCCTGAGTAGCTGGGACTGCAGGCATTCACCAGCACACCTGGCTAATTTTTGTATTTTTTGTAGAGACAGGGTTTGGCTAATGCCGCCCAGGCTAGTCTTGAACTCCTGGATGCAAGCAATCCTCCCACCTCGGCCTCCCAAAATGCTGGGATCACAGGCATGAGCCACTGCACCAGACCATGAAAGTTTGAAAGAAGTAGTCTTATAGATGGTTATGAAGAGTTGGAAGTTTCTGAGGAAAGAGAGCCTTGTTTCTGAAGGTAAGAGGACATTGCTACTGGATTTGAGGTTTTATCTGGGAGCTCCTACTGGTCTATGATACTCACTGGGCTTCTCACGTAAGCCAAGCACATGAGTTCAGCTAAATTTTCTCTAAAAGATTCGTCCATATGCCATTTGCATCTGACTTCCAAACCAAATAGATTTATAAACATTGAGAGCAGCTTTAGTCAAGTATTGGAACCTGGTGGTTTATACCATGAATCTTTCTGAATAGTTTCTCCTGGTGTCTTCTCCATGTATTTAACATTATCAATCAACAGCAGTCTGACATCAAGAGTGTTCAAATCCATTCATTTGCATCAGGCTGGGCACCAAGTGGACAGAGGTTGCTGGAACTTCATCTTTATTGGTCACCTGGCTGATACCAACTTTGCTGAGGCTGGCAAGCTCCACACCAGGCTTGCAAAATCTCCACCTGCTGACGAAAGCACTAATGGATCTGCTGAGCTTTCAAGCTGTCGGACAAACCTGCTCCTCCTTGTCTAAGTGCCAGCAGATTTAGAAATGCCTCTGAGAGTCATTCCCCAGACTTGAGCACCTTAAATTTTTTTTAACCCACCTTCTGTACACACACATACACATACACACACATCCACAATTTTTAAAGGGTAGTGTTTTTTTTTCTTATTAAAAGTAATATCTGTACTAGGCAAAACATTCAGAAAACAGAAAAGTGTAAAGGAAAACATAAAAATCACCATAATCTCTCTATCCAAAGATAAACATGAGCTCTGTTCATATTTTGGTAAATTTCTTCCAGGTCACGTTTATTACAAATGTGGGATTATGCAGCAGAGGTGCTTTGCTATTCTACTTTGTCAGTTAACATTCTTGTTAAATAAGTTGAAAGGGGGAATCATTTTTCTTTTCCTAGTCTGCTCATATCCATGAAGGCAAATAGCTCTTCCACAGTGTCAATTCCCACTGGTGGGTCATGGCCTTCATTATATACTGGAAACAGCGTTTGGTAAGAGAATTATCTGGTGTTCCAGATGCCATGTGCTGAGACTGCTGTTGGATTCAGTAAAGAATGGCTCTGTCCGAGGTAGGGATTAGTTAAGGTAGGTAGAATTTGCTGATTCTCTCTCTCACAATATTCTTGGGGATAAGGTGTTGTGCCAAACTCCTATTAATCTCAATAGGGAAGGTACCAGGTTCAAGAGGCCAAAGAAGAGACCAAGAGCTGGCAAATGAGACACGGGGTTTTATTAGGGGGTTACATACAGGGGAGAGAGTCCGGCAGTGGCAGGCTGGACAACACAACCACGTAGCCCAGTGGCAGTGGGTTGGGCAGGAAAACTGCAGCTGCCTGCAAACAGCATGAAGTTTTTATAGCATTTCCACTAATACCCTCCCTGTGACGACCTCCACCTGGCAACCTTCGTTTAACCCAAAACTCAGGTCCTCGATGTACAGCCTGTGTTCCATGGAACGTGCCAGGGGTTCAGATGTTTATCATAGAAAAGGAACGAACTTCTGGGTTAGCTACTTGGGTTCCCTAGATTGGAACACACATTTAGATGCATCTGCCATCCAGGGTCATTCTCAGAGTATGCTTAAATAATTGCTACCAGGTGTGTTTACCCTACATAAGACTATCCCAGGTTTAGGATAGCAGCCTCAACTACTTAAGAAGGCCACCTTTGTGTTCGTAAGATAATCTGCATATTGTCATAATATTTGCTTAACTAACTACATAATCCCCCCTCAGGACATTTTCATATTAAATGCTCATTATTTCTTAAATTTGCCCTTTTCTTCTCACCTGTCAATAGACATTGATTCTCATGAGGCAATTCTTTCAACAAGCACTTACTGAACACTGACGGTGCTAGACTTTTCAGAATGCTGATGGTCAGGCCCTTCCCTGAGAGATGATTTTAGACTAAGGATGCATGGTTTGGGGAGCCTGTGAGCAATGGTTCTCATACCTGCCACACATTAGCATCACCTGGAAAGCTTTTGCAAAGGCCGGGGCCCAGGATACACCCAGACCAGGTGATTGACTGTTTCTGAGGATGGGTCTTAGGCCTGTAGTTTTCAAAGCTCCCCAAGTGATTTTAATGTGCAGCACGGGTTGAGAACCAGTGCCAGAAAACAATGATTCTCATCAAATTGGCTGCATATGAGAATCATCCAGGGACATTTTTTAAATAAATTAAACTACCTGGGCCGCACCCCAGAACAAATGAGTCAGAATCTTTGGAAGAGGGATCTGGGCAACTGTATGTTTTCCACAACTCCTTCATATAATCCGGTACATGGCAAGCATTGAGAATCATTGCCACAGGCAATCTAGCGAATGAGAAAATCTGGAGTTGAACCTGTTTCTGGCTCTTTGGCTTTGCAAGCCACGCATAGCTGTAGGATGAAGAGTTACCTCTGAGTGGCCGTGTTGGGTAATGGTAACAGCAGGGCTGAGAACCTGAAGGTGTGGGTCAAGTCTTGGCTTTGCCATGTAACATTTGCTCTGCAATGTCGCACAAATCACAGAACTTCTCTGGGTTAGGAGTCCTGTCTACCTGCCTAAAAATCCAGTGCTCTTTCTACCATACCTGTTTTTAGACTTTTTTTCTACCTTAATTGATATTTTACTGTTTTTTTGTTTGTTTGTTTGTTTGTCTTAGTGATCAGTACATAGACCTAATGATTCATATACATATACAACTATATACATATAATGTATATAGTTGTTTTATTTTTTTTCCACACCTCCAGGTAGTATTTATCCCAGATTCCAAACTCTCCTGTGGCCTGAAAAATACTTAGTCTATTGGAAACATTCAGCAAGCTCTTTACAAAAATGACTGCAGTATCTTCAACACATTTTAATTGTATTCATAGTTTGTTCCAGTCATGTGCAAGTTTAATGTACAGCTCTACGTCACGTAATGGGACATCTTTAACAACAAAACCTCCCTGTGCCCAAGGTCATGGACAGGAGAAGAAGGGTGTAAATTTCTACTTTATGCATATCCTAGGGAACAATACTGTGGCTATCATTGACCCTTTTGAGCACTCTTGATTTTGGTCATTTATAATAGAACATGAGAAACAGTGACAGTGAATACAAATGAGTACTAAGCAAATTCCTAGGCTGCTACCAGAAAATAAAATGTAAAGTCCCTTGCCACATTCACAAAGGTGGCAATAACTATATATAAGAAAAAGACTATAAACTTATAGAAAAGATAAACTCTGGCTTCTAAACAAATTACAAAATAGATTTTGCCTTTAGCCTTGAGTGTGACACAGAAAAATGTAAACCTGTAGACCTAGTTGCCAAAAGATACTTATCCTCCTCAGCCCAGATATGAATTTCAAGTTTGGCCTGAGCCAGTTTGATCTTCAAGTTTTCTCCAAGTTTGTCCATGAACTCAAACATATTCAAGTAGTCAGAACATTGCACACTGGGTAAACCTTTAATGCTAGCAGCCAAGTCCTCGGTCGTGAAACCAGCCTCAATTGTCTCAGAAGCCAAGCTCTTTATCGTTATCAATCTTTGCTCTGAGGGCCAATCCTCTGGTACAGGCAAAAATAGAAGCAATGGGATTGATGGACGTCTCCTGGCCTTTCTGGGACATGCGGTAGTGACAGGTTACAGTCCAGTGGGCAGCCACTGCTTCTACTGTCTTACCTTGCGGACACACCAGCACAGTGGTCGTCATGCCAAGAGAGACATACCCTTGAGCCACAGAGTCTGACTGCACGTCACCAGTATACTTTTTAGAGGCCCAAATGAAGCCTCCTTCTGATTTCATAGCTTGGACCACCATGTCATCGATGGGCCTATGCTCATACAAGATCTTTTGGGCTTCAAATTGGGACTTGTACTGCTTGTTATATATCTCCTAAAAGATGTCTTTAAAACGTTCATCATATTTCTTCAAAATAGTGTTTTAGTGCTCAGATACAAAGGCCAACCCTTAGAGCCATTTGGAAGGAACTGTGTGCAAAATCTTTAATTGACTTATCTTGGTTATACATCCCCATGGCAACACTATCATCCTCTTCCAAGTTATGTACCAGGTATGTCACCTTTTGGGTGCTGTCACTTAGTGTGTAGGTTAGCTCTACTTTTCCAGGCCCAGGAACAATAAAATAAGTTGCTCTGTATTGATCCCCATAAGCATGACGACCTACGATGGTGGGTTTTACCCATCCACTCATAAGCTGGCGGATATTTTTGCAGATAATGGCTTTTCTGAAGACTGTGCCACCCAGAATAATATTTTGGATGGTGCCATTTAGCGATTTCCACATTTGTTTCAACTTGAACTCCTCAACCCTTTTCTCATCAGGGATGACGGTGGCACACTTGACACCAATGTTATACTTTTTTATAGCTTCTGCAGCATCCGTGGTGACCTGGTGGTTGGTGGTATCACGATTCTCTATGCCTAAATCATAGCTATGTAGATCCAGTTCCACATAGGGAAAAATGAGTTTCTGTTGAATCAATTCCCAAATGATTTGTGTCATTTCATCTCCTTGAATCTCTACCACAGAACTGCCACTGATTTTTAAATATATTTTGACTTTAATAAACCTTGAAAGTGAATCAATTTTTTAAAATTATTTTTTATTTTTTTTTGAGACGGAGTTTTGCTCTTGTTGCCCAGGCTGGAGTGCAATGGCATGATCTCGGCTCACTGCAAACCTCCACCTCCAGGGGTTCAAGTGATTCTCCTGCCTCAGCCTCCCAAGTAGCTGGGATTACAGGCATGCGCCACCATGCCTGGCTAATTTTGCGTTTTTAGTAGAGACGGGGTTTCTCCATGTTGGTCAGGCTGGTCTCAAACTCCTGACCTCAGGTGGTCTGCCCGCCTCAGCCTTCCAAAGTGCTGGGATTACAGGTGAGAGCCACCATGTCCCGCCAACAGTGAATCAATTTCTTATCACCCCAATTCCTTCCAGTCTTGCAGACTTAACTGAATGTAGTTTATCTCCTGCCGGGATGATATGCTGACGAGGACCTGGGGCGCCACAGCTGCTCACGTACTCAGACTCACACACGCAGGCTGGCAATCCCAAACGGGACTCCCGCTGCCTTGGTTTCTGTCACAGCCTCTGCAGAAACCCTGTATATAGTTCTTAACAGCGAGTACTGAAAATTTAAAAAGCTATGCAACTGTAATTCTTTTCCAAACAGTTATTCTATTGACTTTTTAGCTTACAATTTGGAGACAAATTTTTTTTTTTTTAGAAAGAGGTTTTCAAATGCCATTATCTTAAAACATTGAAAATTTGTTTGGTCTAAAATTTGACTAATTCTCGATTTAATATAGATAACTACATGCTCAAACCTGTCCAATCTTTCACAACACATTGATAAAATTATTAGGAAAAACTGGATTACCAGGAACAAAGGTGTCATGGAGGACACCCAAGGCCGTCAGGGAATCCAGATCAGGGAATAGTTTTATAAATAATTTTAGTAAAAGACAAGGGAACAAAGCTAAGCAGTATAAAATGCTTACAAGTTAATTGCATGATCACGACTTTAAATTGCCATTTGATTGTGCTACTTTTTTTTTTTTTTTTTTTTGAGACAGGGTTTCCCTCTGTGGCCCAGGCTGGAATACAGCGACCTGGTGCATCTCAGCTCACTGCAACCTCTGCATCCTGGGCTTGGGTGATTCTCTCAAGTAGCTGGGACTATAGGCGTGCACCACCACGCCCGGTTAATTTTTCTATTTTTAGTAGAGACAGGGTTTCTCTTTGCTGCCCAGGCTGGTCCCAAACCCCTGGGCTCAAGTGATCCACCAGCCTCGGCCTCCCAAAGGTCTGGGATTAGAGACATGCACCACCACACCCGGCCTGATTGTGCTTCTGGTTATGGGATGTTGGAAACTGCCAGCTCAGCTTCCACCACCTCCCCTCCCCCATCCACAGACTATAGTCAATATCTCCCTTAATTTGATTTCCACTTATTCTATGAATAGCTAAATTGAAAAATGTATGATGTATATAGAAAAGTATACAACCAGGGTGGGGAAGGGGCGTTAAATAAAAGAAAAAGAAATCTAACGCCAGGCCATGAGCTTATTTCTTTAAAAAAGTATTTACACTTATCAAAAACAATTTTTTTTTAAGGGATGGGGTAGGTTTCCTGCTTCTTACAAGTGTGTTTCTGGAACTACTAAAAACTTGCATTTACAAAATAGTTGGTAAAATGGCTCTTCTGGTGTCTGCAAGAAGGCAATGCTGAGATAATCGAGGGTACTCGGTTGAGGATACTCACCAGATTTGGCTGCTTTCTCTCCTGCTTCACCAGAGTCTGGCCTCTTCTGGTTTAGCATCTTCATTTTCTGCAGGTGAGTCTGATTTCATAGTTTTGCTCCTCCTTTCCCTTTTGTTTACAGTTTCTCACTTTCACTGTTTGCATATTTTAAAATCAGTTTCAGCATCTGCAGGAGCAGGTTTGGATACCATCCTGCTGATCTCTCCATGACTGTCTCTTGAACTGAACTGCTCCTTTTCCCTGGCTTCCTGGCAGAGGCCGTGTTCCAGGATGGCACTGTGAGGGCCTCTGCAGAGCTGCACTAGCTGCAATTCTTACCACCCCTAAGCTGCTGGGACCCTTAAAACTTCTTAAAAGCATCAAAACTCCTTTTTACTTGTGCAATCTTGCACAGAATCCTGATATTTCATAGGGATAGAGCTGTAACTGTCCCTGTTGAAGTGGGAGTAAGTACATTTCTGTGGAATGCTCATACCCTCGACCTAAAAATTCCACCCGTCATCATGATGCTGACAGATTTTTTACCTCTGAATATGAAAAATGATTAAGAATCCTTTGGGGGATTTTCTTTTCATAAAGATAAATTACCAGTCACTTCTCCCAATTCTTTTTATTTTTTATTTTTATTAATTTTACAGAGATGGAGTCTCACTGCGTTGCCCAGGCTGGCCTCAAACTCCTGAGCTTAAGGAATCCTCCCACCTTGACCTCCCAAAGTGCTGAGATTACAGAAATGAGCCATCATGCCTGAGCTCCCAATTCTCAAAGTTGGAGAAAACAGGGGAAAAAGGCGACGTTGATGGTGAGGAGCTTGGGAATCAGTAGCCCTCATGTTCCTGTCTGCTCATGTCAATGAGGGAGAGGATCCTTGGTGGAATACCTCACATGAGAGGCAGGAGTCAAAATCTGACGGGGTAAGAATACAGGACCCCGGCAGGCCCACGTTGTATTGGCCTCCTTTATCCATAAAGGGTGAGGTGGAAAGTGAAAGGAATTCTAACAGCATATATCTCTCATTTCCTCCTGAGAGAATAGGGTTGTGACACAGCCATATTGGACCTGGTCATCCCTGATGGTCCATTAGGTACTACATAAGACCAACAGAAACTACTCACTGAGCCATCCCTATTAGGTGACCCGTGACCTTGATTAATGACCACTAATCTGTGTTCATTGTTTACCAGCAGGTTAATAAGCCTTTAGTAATACCGGAGAAGAAAACAATTAGGAAAGTACAGGCTAGATGACTGTATGACCTGCAGAGAGCCTAGACTTTTATCTGGCCCATCAGTTTGGGCTCTGTGCTAAGTGGAGCCCAGTATTTCCTTTAATAATTACGTAGGACTAACGTCTCATCTCCCTTGGTAGCTCCAAACACTTGACTTATGAATAGGCTGTCTTTCTCTTCATTGCTAGAATTCTATCCATCACCACCCTTGTTAAAGAAAATATATATATAGGCCGGGCACGGTGGCTCAAGCCTGTAATCCCAGCACTTTGGGAGGCCGAGACGGGCGGATCACAAGGTCAGGAGTTCGAGACCATCCTGGCTAACACGGTGAAACCCCGTCTCTACTAAAAAATACAAAAAACTAGCCGGGCGAGGTGGCGGGCGCCTGTAGTCCCGGCTACTCAGGAGGCTGAGGCAGGAGAATGGCGTAAAAACCCGGGAGGCAGAGCTTGCAGTGAGCTGAGATCCGGCCACTGCACTCCAGCCTGGGCGACACAGCGAGACTCCGTCTCAAAAAAAAAAAAAAAAAAAGAAAAGAAAAGAAAAAAAAAAATATATATATATATAAGTTTTGAAATTGCTTATGTTTTTATAGAGATTCAATTGCCAATGAAATAATCTTGAAATTTCTAGATAGCACTGGGCGTGGTGGCTCACGCCTGTAATCCAAGCACTTTGGGAGGCTGAGGTGGGAGGATCACTTGAGTCCAGGAGTCTGAGACCAGCCTGGGCAATATGGCAAAAGCCTATCTCTACAAACAATACAAAAATTAGCCAGATGTGCTGGCAGGCCCCTGTAGTCCCAGCTCCTTGGGAGGCTGAGGTAGGAGGGATCACCTGAGCCCAGAGAGGTTGAGGCTGCAGTGAGCTGTGATTGTGCCACTGCACTCCTTTGGGTGACAGAGTGAGACCCTATCTCAAAACAAAACAAAACAAAACAAAACCAAACAAATGTCTATGTAGGCATTTTGAGTGAATTAAAGTGCGATATTCATATAGAAATATATACAGATCATTAAGTACAGAGTGGGATGAATTTTCTCACTCATCAACACACCACGTCCCCGGGTCAAGAAACAAAACATTACTGTCATCCCAGAAGTCCCCTCTTTGGACCCTTTCGGTCACTCCCCACCCAATGTAACCATTATCCTAATTCTTCTTCTTCTTTTTTTTTTTTTTTTTTGAGGCAGAGTCTCACTCTGTCACCAGACTGGAGTGCAGTGGTTCGATCTTGGCTCACTGCAACCTCTGCCTCCCAGGTTCGAGTGATTCTTGTGCCTCAGTCTCTTGAGTAGCTGGAATTACGGGTGCATACCACCACACCTGGCTAATTTTTGTATTTTTAGTAGAGATGGGGTTTCACCATGTTGGGCAGGCTGGTCTCAAACTCCTGGCCTCAAGTAATCCGCCTGCCTCGGCCTCCCAAAATGCTGGGATTACAGGTGTCAGCCATTGTGCCTGGCCACCACTACCCTAATTCTAACACCATATATTAATATTATCTATTTTTGAATGTTTCCTTTTCAAGTTAACCAGTTTAACTTTGTTCCTGTGGACAGAAAACCTTCCTGTTAGTATTTTTATCTCATCAATTATAAGGATAAGGAATGCTATTTTTTTCATCTTTTCCCTTAGTGCCTTAGAGTGGTTGGACCAGCTTGATATAAAGCTGTAGAGCTCAAAGGCTAAAGCATCTTTCCCACAGATGCTGTCAGTCTATTTGTTTAATCGTTTGACTGAGAGGCGCTGTGAACATCTCTTTGGTAGCTGGTGCATTTTAGTGCTTATTTGTGGATCCGATTCAAGCCATATATATTTGCATATTTTACTTTTATGCACGTGTGAAATGTGCACATACACACACACAGAGCTCCTGTTTTTCCTGCATTGATTTCTCCTTTCCTATTTCTACCCTCAGTAGACGTCCTTCTCTACCCCATGCTATCCTTGCCTTGGGCTCCTCGTACAAACCTTCCTCAACAAATCCCATTCTCCAGAATCAGTCACCCCTGTACACACTGCCTTAAAACGATTGACTATTTATCATTCAAAAGGCGCACACAACCATGGAGAATCCCCTTTCACTTCTACTTTTGATGTAAAGCCCATAAGAAATCCAGGTTTGGAAGGGGAAACCGTGTAGTTAAAGCAACTGGTAGAATGTGTGGCTTTTCATTATCTGCCTGAAGTTCCATTCTGAGTTTTTCCTGAATGAGGATGGAATGTCTGTGTTTATACATTTTTTTCTTTTTCAAATATATCTCAGGCTGGAGTGCAGTGGCTATTCACAAGTGCAATCATAGTGCACTATAGCCTCAAACTACTGGGCTCAGGCAATCCTCCCACTTCAGCCTCCCGAGTAGCTGGGCCTACAGGCAGACACCACTGCTTGTGGTTCTGTGTTGAGACATTTGTTTGCTGAAGTGACAGGCACCCTGTTTATGAGCTCATTCATTCATTCTTTCACTCACTCACTCATTCATTCATTCATTCAACACATCTTTCCTGAGTCCTATAATGTGCCTGACATTGTTTGAGGGGCTGAACTTCTCGGGGGAGAGATCTGTTCTTCAGACCAGAGGGAAATTGGGAAGCCCAAATAGAGAACAGTATTTATAGATCTGACCTTTAGACTACAAGAGGCACCTAATTCCTTAAAATAGAATATTGTTGCTTTTCATTATGCCATGCACATGATAAGAGCTCTGTATATATTTTGGGATGAGGGCAATAGTATTGTACATGTTTCTCTGAAATAAACTGGTAAAACTCTGGATTGTTTAGATTGAAATGAATACAGATCATTATTACTTTTTAAATTAAGTCTAATTTCTTAGTTAAGTCACCACAACGTATTTGCAGTTGTTTGTGTATGGGCCTGTTTCTTTCTTGGAATAATACTCACTCCTTTTTAAGCTGCCACCTTTCCTGTTAGTTCTACTATGATGGTGAGCATCATATTCTACCTTTGTATATTGCCTTTCATTTTAAAGGCTTATGGCAGAAGGATCTGAGGCATCCTTAAGGAAGCATTAGGTAGATGTATGAACAAAATACTACATATCCATTTTGTGTTATGCAATAAATCATATAGTGCTTGCTTCAGATGATTTCTTCCAGGTTCACTCAGCAACATTCTCTACCCAGACTATATAGCCTTGACTTTCAATAAAAAACAAATATGAGGCCAGGTGTGGTGGCTCACGTCTGTAATCCCAGCACTTTGGGAGGCTGAGGTGGGAGAATCACCTGAGGCCAGGAGTTTGAGACCGGCCTGGCCAACACGGTGAAACCCCGTCTCTACTAAAAATACAAAAATTAGCTGGGTGTGGTGGCACATGCCTGTAATCTCAGCCACTTGGGTGGGTGAGGCACAAGAATCACTTGGACCCAGGAAGCAGAGGTTGCAGTGAGCCGAGACCACTCCAGGGTGGTGTGTGGGTGACAAAGTGAGACCCTGTTTAAAAAAAAAACCAAAGATGAGTTACCACAAAAGTTTTAACAAAGGGCACAGCGAGGAGAAAGTCCTCCTTTTCATGGCCAGCATTCTGTTTCCGGTTGATAGTTCGCACATAGCCAGGTTTGACTGAACTCACCCCTGTCAGTGCAAATTTCTCTGAGATCTGAACTGGGAAGAGGAAAGAGACATTAAAAATGAGCTCTGTGAGTTGTGTTTAAATTCGTCACACTGAACCCATGACTGTTAAGCCCATTCACAGCTGTAGTAATTATATTGCATAATCAGTGAGGGGAAACCCTCCCCCTTTTGTATTCTTATTAAATAGAGAAGACAGATAAATGTCAGAGCTCTGCCCTAAACTAAGATTACTTCCTACAAAAGAATTCTGGACTCAGAAGGGAAGCATGATCCTTTACAAGTGAGCTCACCTTGTCCACTCTCAGCTCAGGGATCGCAAACTCATAGATCAGTGATTCCTAGTCTGTAGGACATGGATGCCTGATGAGGCATTTAAAATCGTGGGATTGCATTGCAAGCATTATCTATAGACTGCATACACAATATTTTACACCTACATGTACTATTCAAAAACATGGGGATGTGTAATTCCAATTAATAAAATACAAATTTGCTCAAAGGCATCGCTAAATTCATGACAGTTTTAAAAATAATACTAATACATAGTGTTTCCTTCATTGGTTATTGTCAGAAGATTTTCTTTGCTTAGAAGAAAATTAGCAGTTTTGGGTAACAAGATGGTCCTCGTAATTTAGAAGTTTGGGGGTCACTGTTTGAGAGTGCTGGTGATTTATGTTTAACTCATGGATGACTTCCTCCTAGCTCTATAAAATATTGAGGTGTTGACATCCCAAACTTGTTAAAACTGGAACATACATATGAATCCTACTCTGCACAAGGCACAATATTCTTGATTTCATATTTTCCTAACTCCCTTTGTCTCATGGCATTTACAAATCTTTTTTCTTTTTCTTGTTTGAGATGGAGTCTTACTCTTATCACCAGGCTGGAGTGCAGTGGTGTGATCTCGGCTCACTGCAACCTCTGCTTCCTGGGTTCCAACGATTCTCCTCCCTCAGCCTCCCAAGTAGCTGGGACTACAGGTGCACACCACCATGCCCAGCTAAGTTTTTTGTATTTTTAGTAGAGATGGGGTTTCACCATGTTGGCCAGGATGGTCTTGATCTCTTGACCTTGTGATCCGCCCGCCTTGGCCTCCCAAAGTGCTGGGATTATAGGTGTGAGCCACCACGCCCGGCCCAGCATTTACAAATCTAACTGAAGAAACATGAAATAAGTGCACACAAAAGTTACATAACAAGTTAAGAAATGCAAGGAGAAAACATACAGTACACGAACAATTGCCGAATGCTGTGAACTCAGAGACAGCAGAGAGGGAAAGGTAGAGAGAGAGAGGGAGAGGAAGGTGAGTGGTATGGTGAGAGGAAGTGTGTTCCCAGGGCGCACATCAGAGCAGGTTTTTATAGACTCTCATTCCTGACTCTGCTGATTGCCACCCAAGTAACCATGGGTAGACAACCTGACCCCACTAAGCCTCTGTTTTATCATCAATAAAATCAAGATTATAATAATAATACCTCTCATATTGTGTTATTGTGAAGATAATTTGTGACAAAATATATTAAATGCTTCGTACTATAGCTAGTGTATAATATGTGCAAACTAAATGGCAGCTGGTATTTATTCTATTAGACTGTAAATCCCTCCAGGATGGGAAGTATGACTAACTTATTTTTGCTTCCATAGAATCTAGCACAATGCTTGACTCATAAGTACTCAATTAAAGGAAAACATTTGCTAAATGTTTTGAATGTAATGAAGGGAAGGATAAATGGATAGATGGTGGGATGAAATTTTTTTTAAATGAACTATGGGCTTTGGTGACATGAAAGGGTGTCATGGAGAGCAAAAGGTGAATCTAACCATGCATGGAGAAGAGAGGAGGGCACTGCAGTGGGAGAGGGCAGGAACCAAAGCACAGAGGCAGGAAGGCACCTGGGATTGGGTACTGGGATTCGGCTGTGGAGGGAGTGGCCTGCCAGGCTGGGGAGTATGTATCTTACCTGTGAACAGTGGGAGCCCATGAAGATTTGTGAGGGGGAGAATGGCATGAGGAGGGAACTTTCCAGAGGGTTAGCCTGGTGCTGGTGTGGAAAGGAAAGGGGCAATCCATGCTAAGCAAGAGGTGTTTAAGTCCCTAACCAGACTGACAACTATGGAAATAGAGACAAAGGACTGATTGAGGAGAGGACAGAGGTCCCACATCTCAATTCTTTCGGAATTGGTAAGGTGGTCACTTAAGTCATCTACCAACACGCAGGCTGACTCTTGAAAGGGCACATTTTTCGCTGGGCGTGGTGGCTTAGGGCTGTAATCCCAGCACTTTGGGAGGCCAAGGCGGGCAGATCACCTGACCTCAGGAGTTCGAGACCAGCCCGGCCAACATGGTGAAAACTTGTCTCTACTAAAAATACAAAAATTAGCTGGGCATGGTGGCACATGCCTGTAATCCCAGGAGGATGTAGTTGGGAGGCTGAGTCAGGAGAATCGCTTGAACCCGGGAGTCGGAGGTTGCCGTGAGCCAAGATCATGTCATTGCACTCCAGCCTGGGCAACAAGAGCAAAACTCTGTTTCAGAAAGAAAGAAAGAAAGAACGAAAGCAAGCAAGCAAGAAAAGAAAGAAAGAAAGAAAGAAAGAAAGAAAGAAAGAAAGAAAGAAAGAAAGAAAGAAAGAAAGAAAGAAAGAAAGAAAGAAGGGAGGGAGGGAGGGAGGGAGGGAAGGAGGGAGGGAAGGGAGGGAGGGAGGAAGGAAGGAAGGAAAGAGAAAGAAAGAGAGAAGGAAGGAAGGAAGGAAGGACCACATTTTTGAAAATTACTATGGGTGAGTATTGAGTTAGAGAAGAGACAATGGAGGGATGGATTGACAAGGAGTGCGGAGCCTGAGTCAAGGAAAGGTGATTTGAGTGGTAGGGTTTTTTTTTTTTTTTTTTTTTTTTTTAAGAGAGATGGGAAGATCAACAGTGGTGAGTATTAGAATGGGCAATGGAGAGGGAATAATCTATAAATGTGGAATTGAACTCGGGGCTAAACTGCCAATGACAGAGACTCACTTGCCTGAACAAAAGTGAACTGGAAGTCTAGCAACACGGGCAGAGCCCAACGGCTCTGCCTGTGGTGGGGCCGAGGGCACAGGTGAAGCCTGCTGGATGGAGCCAGACTGGGCCACTCCCCCTCCCTGTGGAGGAAGCAGAGCTATGGTCACCTCCCTTCCCCCTCCACACTCCATGGAGATCTCCCCTCTCTCCTCCACGACCCATGGATACTTCCCTTCCCCTCCACATCCCACGGAGACCTCCCCTGCCGCCTTCAATTTCACTTGGCTAGGAAGACACAGTGGAGCTAGCGCAGGTGGCCTGCTTCTTTTATGTTTTTGGGAAAGCAGTCTGTCTCTCTGGAAGAAGTTATTTTTTCTTAGATAAAGGGACTATCTCTGGGGGAAAAAATGATTCCAAAAAAAGAAATAAAGAATGAAGAAAAATAAGGACGCTCCTTTCTCCTACCCTTGGGGGGAATTCACTCATTCATTACCACATTTAATTGAATTGAAAAATAGCCACTTTCTTCTTCCAATAACTACTATTGCCGGTGACTACTTGATGTTGTCTTCTGTTAACCACATGACATCCTCTGTCTGTGAGTTTGTGGAGCACCAGGGAAGAGGTAAGAACACCCAAATCTACTGCTTTTCTGTGACACAGGAAGATGCTGTCAGGGCTAGGTATTCTCTGGGGTTCTTAAAAACTCTTTGGAGAATTAGATCAATCCAAGAAGACTGAGAAAAATCACATGTAGTGTTTCGCCAAAGAACTTTACAAAGGGTAAGATGCTCTAGCCTGAAACTAGAACTTTAGCATAAATCTGGTCTGAAACCTTGGTTAAGGATGTAACAGTTCATATTGGGGAATCTGTATGTGGATCTGAAAAGCAGGCAGCTTTCTAGATTTCTTATACACATCTGGTGCAGACATAAAGTGGTGCCACCATCTCAGATGACACTTTGACCTTTTTGTGTGTGAAAATTGACATACTCTACGTGAAAATTCATATATTCTATGGTCTAACCTTCCATCCTTGGGTATACCAACAAGAAAACCAGGAGACATATATAAAGATGTTCAGAGCAGACCTTTTTGTAATAGCAAAAATGTATAAATCAACCAACTGTCCATCAACAGCAGAAAAGATAAATCCAATGTAATACATTCATACAATGGAAAGTTATTAAATCATTAAACAGCAGATGGTCTTTTTTTTTTTTTTTTTTTTTTTTTTTTTTTTTTTTTTTTTTTTTTTTGAGACAGAGTCTCGCTCTGTCGCCCAGGCTGGAGTGCAGTGGCGCAATCTCGGCTCACTGCAAGCTCCGCCTCCCGGGTTCACGCCATTCTCCTGCCTCAGCCTCCTGAGTAGCTGGGACTACAGGCGCCCGCCACCGCCGGCTAATTTTTTGTATTTTTAGTAGAAACGGGGTTTCACCGTGGTCTCGATCTCCTGACCTTGTGATCCGCCCGCCTCGGCCTCCCAAAGTGCTGGGATTACAGGCGTGAGCCACCGCGCCCGGCATAACAGCAGATGGTCTTATAGCCATATGCAACAAAGTGGATGAATCTGAAAAATATAATAGTGAGAAAGTTAAAGCCGGGCACAGTGGCTCATGCCTGTAATCCACTTTGGGAGGCCGAGGCAGGCAGATCACTTGAGGTCAGGAGTTTGAGACCAGCCTGGCCAACGTAATTAAACCTGACTCTACTAAAAATACAGAAATTAGCTGAATGTGGTGGAGGGCACCTGTAATCCCAGCTACTCAGGAGGTTGAGGCATGAGAATCACTTGAACCCAGGAGGTAGAGGTTGCAGTGAGCTGAGATCGCACCACTGCACTCCAGCCTGGGTGACAGAGCAAGACCCTATTTCAAAAACAAACAAACAAACAAACAAAAAAGCAAGTTACGTCCAAGAATTACACACATTAAACTCCGTTCACAATGTTAAAAACAACTAAAATGAAACCACAAAGTTTTCCAGAATAGGTATATTTATGATAAAACTAGAAAACACACATATACTTAACAGGAAGTGAATAGTAAGCCGAAAACTCAATATCCCGGAGAGTTCACTCAGCTGAGCAGATGGATGTAAATTACACTCATTTTGGGTGGTGAGCTGGTGGATGTTCTTTATCTTGTTTTACAAATAGGGTGATGGGGAATGCAGGGACAATGAGGAGTGTGTCATGAGCCGTGACGTATGATTAATCCAGTTCTGCACATCTGAGTGGAGTAGGGGTTGTGGGAAACCATCGCAGGTCTTGTGGGACACAGACAGATCTGATGACTTTTCAGATAGAATTGCAGGCTGAGTAGGCAGAGGAATGGAGTAGATATATTATTAGAGTTTGTCATCCAGGGCCTGGCAGGATAATCAGTGTCATGAAGGACAGCACTCCTGCCTGGAGGAATTTTCAGCTTATTCCAGACAAAACAACAATGGAGACATTGAGTCTGAGTTAAACATTACAGCCATGGAGTCTATTGTTTTTATTTTTCTAATGATAAAGTTATTGTAACTCAAATGTCTTTATTTTATTTTTTCTATCAAGAAAGTTATGGCAGAGATGAAAATTTGGAAAATAAAGGATAAAAAAGAAAATATTATTCCAATACCCAGAGATCATCACTGTCAATCTTTTGGTACGTTTGCCTCCTGCGGACTGGGATTAGATAAGAACCACTACTACCCACCCATTGTATATTTTCTGACCAAGGCAACCTAGCAAAACAGTTCAGAGCTTGGTTCTTTGGAGTGAGAAGAACTGAATTTGAATCCCAGCTTTGCACTAACCAGCTCATGGCAAGTCAATAGCCTTCCCTGAACCCCAGCTGGGTCATGGCACTAGTGGGGTTTGAGGATTAACCAAGATGAAACGTGGTGCAATTAGCATTTACAGCATCTGGCACACAGTCAACCTTCAATGAGAGTTGTGATTTATTATTAAGATGATGTGCCTGGCTTGGGGCAGTGAGGTTCATTTAGTTAAAAGATGGGGAACTCCAAAAAACACCCAAACAGCGGAAGGGATTCTAGGGTTGTGAAGGTAGAAAGAGGTATGTTATGTTTGATTGGAAGACAACCTGATGGGTGACTTCCAATATGTGAAGAATGAAGGCTGTCTCAGAGGATTTGAGAGCTCAGAAGATAAGCTTAATCCTGCTCTTTCAGCATAATAGAAAGTTTATTTATCCTCCTCCAGTGAGAAAAAAAATACCTTCAACATGAGAAGAGGAAGGGGCAGTGGAGAAAATGACGGGGACAAGCAGTATCATCTTTTGAGCCTTTGTCTTGGCCACAGCAACTCTCTGAGAATAATAATATACTCTATTTCTCCTGCATTGGGCACTGAACAAGATGGGTGTCTAGGTTGAACGCCTCCAAATTTACGTTCTAAAAGTGATGGATCATCCTCACGACTGAAGGTTTTATAAAAGGCACAAAGGACCAGAGTGGCTTTGGGCTTCTCAACAGCACCTCTGCAAACAGCAGATAATGGAGAAATGCTTCCAATAGTCTGAAGGGCCATTATTTCCAAACTTAAATTTGACATCTGGCCAGATGATCAGTGAAGTTTGTAGTGGAATAAAGACACTTTCAAACACACAGGTTCTCAAAAACTTTACCTCCCATGTCAGTGGAAGTTGCGTGCCACCCCAGTGAAGGAGTAAACCAAGAAAGCAAGAGACACTGGACCCAGAAAAGAGAGGATCCAACCAACACGCAGCAGGCAGAGGGGATGATGGTGAAGGAGACCCCACCTCAGCAGCTGAGAAGCAGGTCAGGTCTGGAGAGCAACTGGTTCAGATTGGAGCCAGCCAGAAGGTGCCAGGAAAGATTGCTTCAAGCAATGAAATTAACAGAATAACTGATATGAATATAGTGAGAAAATCTTTACTCAGCTAGGGGAGAGTGTAGGGATAAATTAATAATGGTAACAGACTACTAAGCAAAAGGGGAAAAAAAGACAGTTCTTAACACTGGGTAATAGGGAAATTGTAATGAAAAGGAACATTAAGGCCGGGCACAGTCATTCACGCCTGTAATCCCAGCACTTTGGGAGGCCAAGGTGGGTGGATCACCTGAGGTTAGGAGTTCAAGACCAGCCTGGCCCACACAGTAAAACCCCGTCTCTACTAAAAATACCAAAAAAAAAAAAAAAAAATTAGCTTGGCATGTTGGCATGTGCCTGTAATCCCAGATACTCGGGAGGCTGAGGCAGGAGAGTCGCTTGAACCTGGGAGGTGGAGGTTGCAGTGAGCTGAGGTTGTGCCATTGCACTCCAGCCTGGGCAACAAGAGCGAGATTCTGTCTCAAAAAAAAGAAAAAAAAAAAAAAGGAAAAGTTTATAGTAATTTTACTACTTAAAAACAACATAGCAGTGTTATTTATAAAAGCTAAAAAGTGGAAGCAATCCAAATGTCCATCAACTGATGACTGGTAAACAAAATGTGGTGTATTCATACAGTGAAATGTTAGCCTTAAAAAGGAGAAAAATTCTGACGCGTGATATAACAAGGATCAACCTTGAGGACGTTATGCTAAGTGAAACAAGCCAGACACAAAAGCACAAATACTATGTGATTCCACATTCATATGAGGTCCCTGGAGTAGTCAAATGTATTATAGAAACAGAAAGTAGAATGGCGGTTACCAGGGGCGGTTGGAGAATGGGGAGTTCGTGATTTTTGTTTCTGTTTTTTTGTTTTTGAGACAGGGTCTCGCTCTGTTACCCAGGCTGGAGTGTAGTCACGGCTCACTGCAACCGCCGCCTCCGGGGCTCAAGTGGTCCTCCCACCTCAGCCTCCCAAGTAGCTGGGACTACGGGTGCACACCTGTATTTCTGTAGAGACAGGGTTTTGCCGTGTCATCCAGGCTGGTCTCGAACTCCTGAGCTCAAGTGATCCACCCGCCTCAGCCTCCCAAAGTGCTGAGATTACAGGTGTGTGCCATCGCGTCTAGCTGGGAGTTAGTGTTTAATGGGGACAGCTTCTATTTGAGATGACAAAAAAGTTCTAGAAGTGGATAGTGGTGATGATTGCACAACAATGTGAATGTACTTAAGATCACTGAACTGTACACTTACAAATGATTAAAAAGATAAATTGTATGTTATTTATATTTTACTACAATAAAATATCTGTGAAGAAAAGCCCAAAACACCCTGTAAAGTGCTATTCAAATGAATTGAATTACTATTATTTTTCTCATAGTGATATCAGATTTTAAAGACCGAGATATTAGTGAGATCCCAATACCTCAATTTGGTAAGGAAAAAGAAATTACCTTTTCCCAACAAAATCACATGTCTTTATTTTTAAAATCTGTGATTAGAAAGGTATACCCTAACAAATAATCCTGTATATCCATCTTCCAGTGATAACCCCTATGCCTCAATATCACTTTATCTGTCTCTTCTAACATATAATTTTCAGTGTAAAAAACGTCTGACCATACTACATATATGGTTTAAAAATTGCTTTTTAAATAACTTTACAATATATTTCGCCTTCTTTCCACATCTATGTTTATATGAACACATTCATTTTTGTAACATTTTTAATAATTCTGGGATCAAGATATATTTTATATTAATGTAAGTTCCTCTTCTAAGGACAAGTCCCTCTGTAGTTAGAGGTTTTCAAAAGCCTCTTTTGTTATTTTCTATTGTCTCAGAGACATATGAAATATTGATTTTTGTTTTAAGAACACAGAAATTCCAATTTTAGATCATGAGATTATTTTTTCCTTATTCAGTAAAGCAAAATAAAAACTTGTTTAGAGATGATGGTGACGTTTCTTCTGTGTGCCTTGGTGGAAAAGGACTCGGAGTTGCTTTGTTCATTTCCACCTGAAGCCAAACTGCTAAGCAGTTAAAACTCAAGGAGCCGTCGGACAGGTTTAACGAGAGTGAAGTGTGCAGCTCCACACCCACCTTTGCAAGACAGAACTGCTTCACGGGTTTGTTGAAACTGCTGTGGAACTGTGCTATAACTTTTTTCCTATATTGGAAATGCTTCTGTCTCAAGCCAGCGTGGTTTAAATGTTTCAGATTAAAATTCTGCAAATTAGTAAAAAATGCACCAATTGAATCAGGTTAAATCTGCTGTCACGTATATTAACTTATTATTGGAGAAGAAACAATCTCTGGGGCTGTTCTGATTTGCGTGACTTTTTCCTGAATCCAGCTCTTGCTGAAGGGAAGCTTTCTCATTTGGAGGTCAATTTATTAAATTGCGAGGAGCTGGTTAAAGAAAGTAGAAGTATCCCAGTTTTCTTAGAGCTTCCTAAGTATGAATGGCTGTGAATTTCTCAAAGTTTCAGGGGGAAACTCTCCTGTTTCTGACATTTTCAGCCCGCCCTTCATTGAGGGCTAAGAAAGGATTGCTGAGAAGATTCTACAAGGAATTGTCTGCATCCCACAGGACTGGATTGTTTTCTTCAACACCATTTGGTGGTGGTTGTAACTCCCGCCACTGAGTGATCGCCACTGCCTCACCCCTTCCTGTTTCCCATCTATAGTGAATGCTATTTGCCATTGATGTGAAAAGTTCTAGGACAAGGGTGGGTCACTCGCATGGAAAGCTCCAGGACCGGCTGGGTGTGGTGGCTCATGCCTGTAGTTCCAGCACGTAGGTGGCATCGCCTGAGCTCAGGAGTTTGAGACCAGTCAGGACAACATGGCAAAACCCTGTCTCAAAAAAGGAAAAAAAAAAAAAAAAAGCTCCAGGATCTGTACCTTGTCACTTTCAGAGCCTTTTTAAAAAATCAAACGCCACCAGAAAATATTATGCACCTTTAAGAGCAATGCTAACAAGACATTTACACAAGGTTGGAAAATGCTCATGATATTATGTTCAATTAAGAAGGTGAGGCTGGGCGTGGTGGCTCACACCTGTAATCCTAGCACTTTGGGAGGCTGAGGCAGGTGGACCACCTGAGGTCAGGAGTTTGAGAGCAGCCTGGCCAACATAGTGAAACCCCGTCTCTACTAAAAATACAAAAATTAGCCGGGAGTGGTGGCGGGAGCCTATAGTCCCAGCCACTAGGGAGGCTGAGGCAGAAGAATCGCTGGAACCTGGGAGGCGGAGGTTGCAGTGAGCCGAGATCACACCACTGCACTCCAGCCATGGTGACAATGCGATACTCTGTCTAAAAAAAAAAAAAAAAAAAAAGCTGAATAGAAACTTGTATACTTGTATATAACCTGACATTTGTTGGTTTGGTAAAAAGTTCATTAGGGGAAAAAACTGGAAGGAATCTTCCAAAAATATCTAGCACGATCACCTTGTCTGGTTGGTAATTTTCGTTGCTTCTCTCCATTCCCTTCTGCCTTTTCTGAGTATTTTACAGCAAATACATACACTTTTATAAGCAGGAGGAAAAAAAATCCTAACTCTGGGTACATCCTTCTAAACAAGCCTGTTAATTGATTTGCTGAGTGAGCTCTCAGCTCCAATCTGGGATTTCCCTTTACAGACTTGGGCCTTGGCAAGTAATGCAGGTTCTTTCTCATGGCCTGACTTTTCTTGGCCGGTGTAGGATAAGGTGAGGAGTTTGAATAGGGTTTCTTTCCTGTGATCTGTGATCTTACCAAGCTTCTGACAAAAAACAAAACAAAACCAAACAAAACTAACAAAAACAAAACAAACCAAAAAATCCCCAAACTTTTTTGGACCCTAGATAAGAGTCAGTTGAAACTAAAGATGATTTCCCTCAGCTCCTGCTCTATTTAAATTTCCACAAAGTTAAGTACCTTCCCCCAGCAAAAACAAAAAATCACTGCAAACAGAGAAACTCCCCCGTTCCTGAAGGACACTTAAACCAAGTAAACCAAAGATAGTTTGGGGTTGGTGTACATATTTTACAAACATTTTCCTATTTTTGAAATGGGCTTTGTCAAACAGCTTTCTTCAATGACAGCTTTAAATCATTTCAACAATTTTAATTAGGAGAGATTAATCTTATTTTTGTGATAATTCAGATCCTAGATTCATTATTTCTGGAGGATTCTAATTTATCCAGACAAATGGAAGAGAAAAGAAGGAGTAAAATATACATATACATTTTATTATTAAGATTTTGTCTGCCATTTTAATAGGCATTTTCTTTTCCTTCACATTATGGTTCCAATCCTAGCTTCTACCTGTAATTTTGATTTATTAATTATCTAGTTTTTATTAAAATACTACTCCTTGGCTGGACACTGTGGCTCATGCCTGTAATCCCAGCACTTTGGGAGGCCAAGGTTGGTGGATTGCTCGGCCCAGGAGTTCCAGACCAGCTTGGGCAACATGGTGAAACCCTGTATCTACAAAAAATACAAAAATTAGTCCAGTGTGGTGGTGTGCACCTATAGTCTCAGCTACTGGGGAGGCTGAGGCAGGAGGATCACTTGAGCTCAGAAGGCAGAGGTTGTAGCGAGCCAAGATCATGTCACTGCACTCCAGCCTGGGTGACAGAGTGAGACTGTCTCAAACAAAACAAAACAAAATAAAAACCCCCAAACTACTCCTCTGTAAGGCAGAACAGTTATTTTAACTCATGGGCTATAAATCTTCTTGTGACAAAGAGATATCATCTACTAACACAAAGGTATAGGGAGTTCCCATGGGATTTTGAGCAAGTAAACGATTCTTCTTAATCTCACTGAAATCAAAGTGCCTATTTTCTTTTAAAAATCTGCTCTGAATATGACTGATTCCTCTTTCCTAACTGCAAGGTCATTTCTAAGGTCAGCCGGAGAGAGAGTTGCCTGTCAGGGATCTGTTTCTATCAGCACAAGGGGAGCTATCTATGAGTGGCAGGCAAAAAATAGCTGACCTTAGGTCAGCCAGGGAAGACTCTGCCAGACTTTGAATTCTGATTTTTTAAACAAGTTGTAGGAAAACAAGCTACTTTTAAACCTCTTTGCTGTGCTTCCAAGAGTCTATAAATGTACCTTCATTACAGCATACTTCATGTTGTGTTGTAGTTATTTGTTTTACTACTGCAGACTTTGATATCCTGCAGAAAAAGAGTCATGCCTTATTCATCTTCACGTGTCTAGCATTGAATCTGTTGTGTAACGTCGTAGATGTTCAATAGCTGCTTTTTCAATGAATGCATGTTAAATGTCTCCAAGAGGGAGGTTTACTGATTTACACATGGGATAAAGACAGGAACATTAACAGTTAAAATTTCACATCCAGCAAAGAACTTTTGGCTTAACAGATAGTACCTTATGGAGCTTTATATGTTTCACAGTGTTCAAGAATGTGCAAGTATTTTATCTCATTTGACCTCACTGTGGATTTGGAAGGTTGGCAGAACAAGTGTTATTTCCATTATAACGCATGAAGAAATTGAGCTCTTGTCCAAGTAAATTGTAGCACTAAGATGATAACTATGGGCAAGTTACCCTAGCTCTTCATTGTGTGATGAGCCAGCCTATATAACTGATGTGTGTGCGTGCATGTGCATGTGTGTGTGTTGAGGTGGGGGGTTTCCATCTGTCGGGCATGTCAATCTATTTATTTTATCCTCTTATCTTTCTTTATCACCCTTAGAGAAAGATAAATGAGAGCAGGCAAGTTTGGTAGCTGGAAGCCATTCGTGTTCTTCGGGATGCCTGGAGAAGCCCAGGAAGCAGTAAGATGGGCGAGGAAGCAACGCAGCCAGAGGTGTGATTGGTGATGTGGGCTCTTCACCTCCTCCTCTGTTTTGCCTGCAAATTGAACAGTTTTATGAGTCTGGGTGGTGTTTGGGTCTGTGTGGATCCTGGTTCCTAGGACCCAAAGGGGCCCCTTGGCTAAGAAGAGCTTTTGTTACCACGGGGGGGTGGTTTATAGATTTTTTTTTAAAGGATAATTCTACCGTGCAATTGTGTGGCCTTTTTATTACACATTAGAGAAGAATAATCCCGGATTTTTTTTTTTTTTTACTTACATATATTTTATTGTTTCAAAGATAATTTACACTTTTAGCAAAACTATGCATATTGCTTGTCTCCCATAAACAAATGATATAAAGTTGTATGGCATTAATAATCAAGATCTGTACCAAATAGTGCCAAAAAAAAAGTGTACGCATTGAATAAAGCAAACGTATTTTTGTTGGAAGAAACAAAAACAAGTATTAAATTTTCAGGTTTTCAAGCAGTCATGAAACAAATAATTTTACAAAGTGTAGAAGTTATGAAATTATCCTTCCTTTTTTATTATTTTTTGCCTTGAGTATGTAATTGATACTTTATGACATATTAAACTACTTTTTTTTTTTTTTTTTGAGATGGAGTCTTGATCTGTCACCCGGGCTGGAGTACAATGACACGATCTCTGCTCAATACAATCTCTACCTCCCGAATTCAAGTGATACTCGTGTCTCAGCCTCCCAAGTAGCTAGGATTACAGGCGCCTGCCGCCACATCCAGCTAATTTTTGTATTTTTAGTAGAGATGGGGTTTCATCATGTTGGCCAGGCTGGTCTCGAACTCCTGACCTCAGGTGATCTGCCCGCCTTGGCCTCCCAAAGTGCTGGGATTACAGGTGTGAGCCACCGCATGGGCCCCTGAATTTCTTTTTTTTTTTTTTTTTTTTTTTGAGACGGAGTCTCACTCTGTCACCCAGGCTGGAGTGCAGTGGCGCGATCTCGGCTCACTGCAAGCTCCGCCTCCCGGGTTCACGCCATTCTCCCGCCTCAGCCTCCGAGTAGCTGGGACTACAGGCGCCCACCACCGCGCCCGGCTAGTTTTTTGTATTTTTAGTAGAGACAGGGTTTCACCATGTTAGCCAGGATGGTCTCGATCTCCTGACCTCGTGATCCACCCGCCTCGGCCTCCCAAAGTGCTGGGATTACAGGCTTGAGCCACCGCGCCCAGCCCCCTGAATTTCTTAAATCAAAGTTTTACTATAACATGTTTAAGGGCAGTGACTGGACCCTATTTATCTTTGTATGTTGTAGAGTATTTCCATATCCTAGGTTATAATTATTTGCTGAACAAATGAGATGCACAGAGGGAAAGCATCCTAAATGAAATTTTGTACCTTATGCACTTCCCTCCATGCATGTACTTCTCTCCTCCACCAATGGATATCATGGGCTGTTTGTGCAGAGGCTGACTTCCAGCCATTGATTCTGTTTGAGAAAAACCACTGTCTTGTCTATACATCAGTGTTTGTACAGGTTGAGCATCCCTAATCTGAAAATCTGAAATCCAAAATGCTCCCAAATCCAAACTTTCTGAGCACTGACATGATGACCACAAGTGGTGAATTCCACACCTGACCTCATGTGATGCCTTGTAGTCAAAATGCAGACAAAACTTTGTTTCATGTACAAAATGATCTAAAATATTGTATAAAATTCCTTTCAGGCTATGTGTATAAGGTATATAGAAAACATTAATAACTTTCCTTTTTAGGCTTGAGTTCCATCCCCAAAGATCTTTCATTACGTCTATGCAAATATACCAAAAATCCGAGAAAATCCAGAATCCAAAATATTTCTGGTCCCAAGCATTTTGGATAAGGGGTACTCAATCTGCATAATCATTTAAACACTTGCCCACTTTGCTTTTATTAAAGATTCGAGGAAATTGAGACTACGATGCAAATTATTGGTTGTGCTAACAGTGATAAACTTTCATCTCATTATATGTGTTTACTCCTTGAATTTAAGACGTTCAGCTGTAAAAAGAAAAAGAACAAGACATTTGGTCAAAGATTATGCCTTAAAGGGTCAAGGTGTCATGAGAAATGGTATAATATGACACATTTTAGAAAGTCCCCCCCACTCTCTTTACAACATGAAAATGTAGTTTTTTATTTTTGTTTCCAGTTCATAAACATTTTGGAAACGCATTTTATCAGAAGGTAATTAGCGGCATTGTTTGGAAAGATGAAAAATTTATTAGAAAGATCTTTAAATGGCTTTTACTAAAGCGTCATTTAACAGTTTTCCATATTATAGAAACAGCTTTTCATGGATGGTGTGGCTGTGTCTGTATCCAAACCCGGTTCGGTTCGTGGAGCCTACGGTGTAGATAACACTCAGTCTCTTAACTGGGAGTGGCTCTGGAGCAAGTCGCTGGAATGTTCAAGCTCCGCGTCACTCATCGGTACCAAGCTGATCTCTGTCTAGGGTTCTTTGCCACCCTCAGGCTCAAGTCCCAGGAGGCCTCCGCCGCTGACTTGGGTGAACAGCTCTGAGTTCCGGAGAGGGTTGGGTCTGCGGAGAAGGGCGCGAGAGACAAGCATCCGCAAGGTTCTGGTACAAAATCTGGAAACTGGACCTGGAGTTGAAATCTTTACTCCTCGTTTAAAAAGAGCATCAAAAGGGAAAAGATAAAATAAATTGGAACCTATATTTTTATGTTATCCCACGAAAAGATAGCTGTAGTGTTTTCCTCTTTATGCCAAAGAGATTAATATTTACGGGGAAGACTTTTCCAGGAAGTCGTGGTTTTCTGTAAAAAAAGGTTTTACGCATCAGAAATCGGACTTCGGAGGCAATTTCCTGAATTCCTGGAATAAAACAAAACAGAACAAGCCCCCAAACAAAACTCTATCATCTAAAACGTTCCCTCCTCACTGTGGTTCTAGTCAATGCGTGGTAGGTAGCGTTTCCAGTGATGAACAAAAGTAAATATTTGACCAGTAACTCTCCAATCGAGAGGCCCCTCCATTCCAGCTATCTGCGCCCGGGGACCAAGGAAATCCTCAAAAGCCGAGCCAAGCATTCCCCGCCCGAGCGGCCCCAGCGCAGAGCGCAGCGGCCCCCGCAAGCGCAAGTCCTCCTCGCGGTGGCCGCGCCCAGGGCGCTCGGGTCGCGGGGACCCCGCCCCGCCCGGCGTTACTCAGGCCTCGGTGGCGCAGGGCGGAGCCGCGGGCGGCGGGCGGCGGGCGCAGGTGGGGAGGGGCGGTCGGAGCGCGTCGGTGACACCCGCGGGGGGGCGGGGAAGGCGCGGCGGCCGCACCCCGCCCTGGGAAGAAACCGGCCAGGTGTGGCCTCGGCGCCCGGTGCCAGCGGGGAGGAGACTCGCGCCGCCGCCGACCAACACCAACACCCAGCCCCGACGCAGCTCCTCTGCGCCCTTGCAGCCCTTCGAGCCACAGCTCTTCCTCCCGCTCCTGCCCCCGGCCCGTCGCCGTCTCCGCGCTCGCAGCGGCCTCGGGAGGGCCCAGGTAGCGAGCAGCGACCTCGCGAGCCCCCCGCACTCCCGCCCGGTTCCCCGGCCGTCCGCCTGTCCTTTGCCCCCTCTGCCTTCTCCGCGCCTGCCCGCCTCGCTTATGCCTCGGCGCTGAGCCGCTCTCCCAATTGCCCGCCGACATGAGCTGCAACGGAGGCTCCCACCCGCGGATCAACACTCTGGGCCGCATGACCCGCGCCGAATCTGGCCCGGACCTGCGCTACGAGATGACCAGCGGCGGCGGGGGCACCAGCAGGATCTACTACTCGCGGCGCGGCGTGATCACCGACCAGAACTCGGACGGCTACTGGTGGGTACCTGCCTGGAGAGCGCGGGCTGCGGGGCGCGCGGGACGAGGAGGGAGCTTCCTCCTCTGGGCGACGGGGAGACTCGAGTCCCGAAGGTGGAAAGGTTTTTTGCCCCGGGTCCCGAAAGAGCTTCCCGGCCGCGCTGGGAGCAGGACCCGGGTGTCCTGACGCGTGCAGGGACAGGTTGGCCCTGTCCTGCGAGCGGGGACTCGGTCCTACCTTTCTCCCCCCACGCGAGCCCGGGCGGGTGGTCAGAGGGGGCGTCGGGCCAGCGCGGGGCTGTCCTCTGCCTGCCGAACTCGGCTGCAGTCGCCTTTGTCCCAGCCCGCGAATGGGAGGTCAGGGGAGGTGGGCCTGCGACCACAAAACCCAACCTCTCCAACCGTAATCAATGTAAAAGAGGAAAGGAGCGGGGCCCCGGCACTATCTGGTGGCCGAGTGGTGCTCGGGGCTCCGCGGTCTTTACCCGCTCACCCCCAATCCCCGGTAACCCCGAGACCACAACTGCGGCGGTTCTTGGACTCCTCGGCCACCCGAGGACGTTTGTATGAAGGCTGCACGTCCGGGCGGCGCGGGATCCTGTCCCGAGGAGGCCCCGCTTCGGCTTCCCCTGTCCCGCAAACGAAACTTGCCCGCCGGGGTGGCTGCCGGGCCCGGCGCTGGAAGTTCGGCGGGGACTTGCCTGTTCTCCTCGGTCGTCCTCCGTAGCCCCGCGGGCGAGCGCACCTGTGGCCCTGCCTCTGAGCCTTTTGTTTCCTCCTTTTTAAAAACACCGGATGAAAGACCCCAGTGTGCCTTGGATCGCAGAGCGCCAGCCGCGCGTCTGCTTTCATCCAGAATGTGTGGGCAGGGGAGTGTGGGGGGGAGGACGACGCTGGGGGCCCGCCCTGGCCCAGGTGCCCCGGGAAGACCCCCCGCTGAGAGGGTCCGCTTCTCCGGATCCTCGCGGAAACAGACCGAGGGCGTCGTTTGGGTGGGTGGGGAGAGACCCTGTCCCAGGTCTCGGGAGCTGGACTCTAGATGCCCACGTGAGCGGTGCGCGTTTTGCACCTCCCCGCCCCCTGCTAGTTCTTCCCACATTGGGCTTTTGGGAAAGAGGCTGAGCGTCGGACGTTATTTACCAGGCGTTGTGGCCCTAGGCCTGGGAGGAGCAACCTGAATGCGCTCCAGGGCAGTTTTGTTTTGCAAGCAGTTTTGAAGGCAGGGACTACTCGAGTTGCAACCTGTTTGCTGCTTGGATTCATTTATTTCTGGAGCATCCTGAAAATCTATTTCACCTGTTTTTTTTTTTTTTTTTTTTTTTTTTTTGAGTTAGCAAAGAATTGTCTCAATCTTGGGAGTTCTTTGTTTCCTGAACAAAATGTGTCTGGGGATTTCCAGGGAAAATGTGCCAAGCAATAGGAGGAATGAAAAGTTGGGTTTTCATTACATTTGTTTTTAAATTTTGCCAGCCATTTAAATCTGAAATTTAAATTTTCTCTCGCAGTCCTCCAGGATTTGAGACGCACTTCTACCTTTAAATGTGCGGGTTACACATAGTTTAAATCCAAGTCAGAATGGAATGTGAAGGATTCTTTAGCAGCTCTTTTTGGCATTTTTATGAACCAAGTATTTATTTTGATTATTATTTGTAACTATGCTTTTGCTAGCCTGGATTTCTTATCTTTTAAATAGACAATAATCAGTATTATTAATCGAATATTTCACTCCCTTGGTTTCTTATACCTTTTGTAGAGAAGTAAAACTTTAATAAATTAATTGGTTAATGAACTGCATCAAGATACATGTTTTGTTAGGATTCCTCACTGAAACATTTAATTTTGGGCAGGCTCCATGTTTTTTCATCGTGTAGTATCATTTCTTGTGTTCTGTTTTTCCAACTTAAAGCCTACTTATAAAACTTACCAAGTCTCCCATCTCTGGGAAGGGGAAAGAGACCCAAGTGAAAAATTACCTGACTTTGAGGAAGGATGTTTTCTCTCCTCATTAATGTTGCTCTGCCTGGCAGCAGGGCGTCAGGCTCAGGGCTTGAGTTGGGAGGCGGTCATTCTTTCTGGGGATCCTGGCAATGGAGTTTCCTCCCGAGCCTGTCCCAGCCTGCAATGGTGCTACTGACTACAAAATCGCCCACAAATGCTGACTGCTGCGTTTTCAAATAATAGCGACTGGCTGAAGACAGGGCATGTCGCAGTTTTTCTGGTGGCATTCTGGTTTTGTGTGGAGGGATATGTTTGGCCGTGCCATGCACTTTGTAGAAGCAGGGTGCCCTCTATGCCCAAGGGAGCCACTGCCCTCTGCTAAGTGAATGATGATTAAGAATTTCATAAGTATTTTTCTGACCCGAAGATTTTCTAAATAAAGGTTTTTATGGTTTTCTTCTTTTCTTTCTTCCTTTTTTTTTTAAGCTCCAAAACTAGTATAAAAACTATTGGTTGACTTTAAACTCATTTATTTCAAAAACTGCTATTTATGGCTGAATTATTAATAGATTGGTGATTTTCGAGCTGAGTGTTTTGTATTTAGCCCTTCCCTAAATAAAGTAATTTGAATGTGTAGAGGGCCCAACTCTTAGTTTTCCTTTGAAAATGACTTTAAAACAGCTCTCTCCCTCTCTCTGTCCTTTCCACGAACAGCACTTACCCATTTTTAGGACAGTATTAGATCTCACTGTATCATAATCCCCTTTTTTTCCCCTACCACCCGCCTGTTCTTTGTGTCTTTATTTTAGATTGAATTGAATCTGCAGCTACTTAATTTTGTTAACATTTGGTAAATGTTACAACCTTGATAATGAAATAATAGACATGTACATGTCTTGAAATGTAAATTTTGGATTCTTCTTGGATAGGATGTTATATTAATACTGTTTTCAATTACAGCAGAATTACTCTAGTCTTATTCCTGTCATTAAAACAAATTACAAATCTGTAGTGAAATTTGTTATCAAAGTAACAAAGCCTCACAGTTAGATCTTTCACCCATCAAAGGGTGGATTTGTGGGAGGATTAAAAGCAGAAAATAGTCATTAAGCTTCAGAAATATGTGGTTATAATATTAATGCTTATTTTTCTTCAGATCTCATGATTTCAAAACTGAGATACATGTGATCATTATTTCATAAACATTTTAAAGTTAGTCTTAAATTAGGTTTTAAGAGAAGCTTATTTCTTACCATGAGACAAACAGGTCCATTTGCCTGAATTTTAGAGCAGGGGGCCCCTAAGGATCACTTAGCCTAGGCAGAAACCCCACATGCACACTTTAGAGACAGGAAGCTGAGGACGTGCCCAAGATCCCAGAATCCACTTATGGCTGGGTTGGCCTGAGGACCCAAGGATCCTCACCTTGGTTTTCCCTGTGCCTTCACAGCCTGACTTTTAGAATGGACAGGCCTGTAATTACACCATGAAAGTATCTCACATTCCATTAAGTCCTTCATTCAGCAAGTGTTTACTGAGCATCGGCTGCATTCTGTGTTGTGTCAGGGGAGATCGAGGTGGAAATCTATAGTCTTGAAAGGAGCGTAGGCCCTTCCAAGGATAAGTACACGAAGACTAGCACACAAAAGCGGAATGCCCAGGAGCGGTGTACATGACTTCAGAGACGTCACAAGGAGGTGAGAGAACATCTGTCGTGGGGGCACTGGGAAGACTTTATAAGGGAAGTGATGTCGAACTGGACTTTGGAGGATTTCAGCTGCGTCAAGATGGGTGGGCAGAGAGCCTTCCGGGGGAGAGAAGAGCTTGAGAAAAGTCTGCAAAGCCTGTGGAGTGATCTCCTTTTTGAGCATTCGCTCTGAGCAGGGAGGCAGTCAGGTGAAAGGAGGAAGCATCCTCTTTGACCAAGGCATTCCAGACCTTGAATGCCCTGGAGAGGGATTTGGATAGGCAGAGGGAAGCTGGTGCAGGTTTTCACTGAAGCCATTGAAAGTCTCTTCCATGGGAGGAGCAGGGAAGTTAGACGATCATAACTGAGCTTCTGGACTGCTTAGGCATTGGCTTAAGGAAGCCATTGCACCAGTGAAGGAGGGAGGGAATGAAAGTCTGAACCAGGGTGAGGGCGGTGGATGGGAAAGTAGGTATTGCCAAGGTGGAGTGACAGCTTCAGCTAAGAATTGGATGCGACAGGCAAGGGAGAGTCTGAGAAAACAGGCGCAGAGCTCGAGTGACTCAGAGCTTAGATAGTCTAAACACTTTTCTGGGAAACGATTGCAAAGCAAGATCTAGTTTAGCTGAGTATATGGCAGGTAACATTTACATGATTATGAAATTTAACTTGTATATTTTATAAAAATATCAGGTCTGTGGTTAATAATAGTTACCATTACCCGGCAAACACACGGTGATGTGCCTGGTATAGTACGTTTGTTATCTCAAGCCTCATAACAAACTTCCCAGTTTACAGATGGGAAACTGAGGTTAAAATATTTAAATGACTTGCCTAAGGTCACACAGCTGGTTAAGTGGTTAAGCTAGATTTGAATCCAGTATACCGCAAGGACCCAAGAGAAGATTAAACCTGCAGTGTGAGAATTCACCTTTTCTACTTGTAAACCCTTTTCGATCTGAGTTATTGCTTATTTTGAATCTGTTGAATTCCTCAGCCTGCATTCCTGTGAAATATTTCATAATCATTGTATTCTTTCATTAATACTCCTGTAGAGTTTCTATCGGCTTAGGAAAAGAGAAACTCAAGTTGATTCTGCATTAAGCCAACTAATTGTTAGTCAGATCTATTTAATGGAACAATACAGCTTTCAACAGTCATTTTTTTCTCTAAATATGGGCATAATTTCATTGTTCAGGTAATGGAAATGTCTTGGAAAGGGGAAAACTGCTGATGCCCCTGATGCCTCATGCTGACTTCTCAGGGTAGAGCAAAGGAGGGCTTGGGCGTGAGACTTGGGGAGTGTGTCTTCACTCTCAGCTAACCAGTCTTTCCAGACCAGGAGGTTCTAGAAGGAGTGGTTTCAGTCTGGAGGCCTTGTCGCTGCAGCTGGGAGCAGTGCCACACCCCTTGGTTTTCTCCATCTCCCTCCTGCTGGGCTGGTCCCAGTGGCCCTGCCACTTGAAAACGTTCAGGTGTGGTTCTGAATTTGAAGCCATGGCCCCACAGATCCCAAGACTCAGACATGAGCTGCTCATTTGAGGTGACATCTTGTAAAATACTAGTGCAGTCCAATAATGTATGCCTCGCCACCGACACCTTGGGCTGGAAGGGCTCATGAATGTGAAATCTACATTTCATGAAAATGAAGACAGTTTAGTGAGAAGCTGCAGCAACCAGATCTAAGGTTCTGCTTGGAATTACATTTTGTTTGTTTGTTTTGAGATGGGGTCTTGCTCTGTGGCTCAGGCTGGAGTGCAGTGGCATGATCATAGCTCACTGCAGTCTTGACCACTCAGGGTCAAGTGACTCTCCCACCTCAGCCTCTCGAGTAGCTAGGACCACAGGCATGCGCCACCATACCCAACTAATTAAAAAAATTTTTTTTTTTATCGAGACCATCCTGGCTAACATGGTGAAACCCCGTCTCTACTAAAAAAAATACAAAAAACTAGCCGGGCGAGGTGGTGGGCGCCTGTAGTCCCAGCTACTCGGGAGGCTGAGGCAGGAGAATGGCGTAAACCCGGGAGGCGGAGCTTGCAGTGAGCTGAGATCCGGCCACTGCACTCCAGCCTGGGCGGCAGAGCGAGACTCCGTCTCAAAAAAAAAAAAAAAAAAAAATTTTTTTTTTTTGTAGAGACAAGATCTCACTATCTTGCCCAGGCTGGTCTTAAACTCCTGGGCTCAAACAATCCTCCCACCTTGGCCTCCTAAAGTACTGGAATTACAGGCAAGAGCCAGTGCACCTGGCCTTTGAATTTTCTTACCCTCAATAAGTTTCTTTCGTGCTGTTAAAGTGTATCACTCTCTATGAATTGTCTCAGTTATATTTGAGTCTTGTAAGGAACCTTAGGAACTCCTGAAAATACCTCACACTTAATACCCAATCCATTACTTCCTTCTCCTCTTTCTCTTTTTTTTCTTTTCACCCCACCCCCATTTTGCTGTGGGACATCCTTAAAGTTGTGGACTGGGGCAAAGACAAAACACAAAAATGAAATTTCAGCTGGGTGTGGTGGCTCATGCCTGTAATCCAGCCCTTTGGGAGGCCGAGGCAGGTGGATCACAAGGTCAGGAGTTCCAGACCAGCCTGGCCAATATGGTGAAACCCCGTCTCTACTAAAAATACAAAAATTAGCCGGGCATGGTGGTGTGCTCCTGTAGTCCCAACTGCTCAGGAGGCTGAGGCAGGAGAATCGCTTGAACCCGGGAGGCGGAGGTTGCAGTGAGCTGAGATCGTGCCACTGCACTCCAGCCTGGGTGACAGAGTGAGACTCCATGAAAAAAAAAAAAAAAGAAAGAAATTTCAGAACCATAACAACAGCAGCAGCCTCCGCAAGTAAAAGCTATCTCCGCCTCTGCAGTGCCCCTCTGAGCCTCACCTCAGCCCCAGGATGGGGGTGTTCTACCTGTCCTAGAGGCAGAAGCTCCAGGCACCGCCAGTGGATGTCACTTTAAGTTGCTCAAGGTCACAGGCTGTATAACTGGAAGTGGCTGAGCTGGGCGTGGACTCCAACTGTGCCCTACTTCAAAGCCCTTCTGAAGTTAATGATATGTGATCAGTTTCCCACTACCCCGCAAACACAATCTGCCAAGCACTCAGTGTGAAAATCAAGAAAACCGCTTGGAAAAGAAGCAGAACTTTTATTAGAGAACTGTTTCTGTAGCTCCTGGGCGAAGACAAAATGCAGGATCAAAGGAGGCTGCCTTTCTAAAATCTATAGAGAAAAACATCCACCATGTTTGTTCACTGCTGGAGTGGGAGTGGGGAGGGGACAGCTGTGCTCTCTGGTTGAGCTTTGAAATCAGGGTAATGCGATGAGCCAAAATATCTTCAGATCGGTCTTTTGTTTGCCTTGTTTTTCTTCCACTTTACTAAGCCAAACAAACATGCATTAAGTACCTTTTGTGTGCAGAACCTTATGTTGTTAGGTTAAGTGTTTGTAGGAGTCCAAGATGACTAAGACGTGGGACTTTGCTCTCCAGGAGTACGTAGCCAGGTGTGTATAAACTAATGCAAGAGAGGAGAGGATGCATAGGTGTGATATGGAAAGCTCCATGCAGAAGGCTGTAACTTTTGAAGTTTTGAACTTTTGAAGGATGGCTAACACGGCATTTCAGCTGATGTATATATAGGGTGTTTAATGAATTTTTTTTTCTTGAGACGGAGTTTCGCTCTTGTTGCCCAGGCTGGAGTGTAGTGGTGCAGTCTTGGCTCACTGCAACCTTTGTCTCCCAGGTAAAACCATCTCATCTCAACCTCCCATCTCAGCCTCCCAAGTAGCTGGGACTTACAGGCGTGCGTCATCACGTCCAGCTAAGTTTTATATTTTTTTTTTGTAGAGATGGGGTTTTGCCATGTTGCCCAGGCTGATCTTAAACTCCTGGGTTCAAGCAATCAGACGGCCTCGGCCTCCCAAAGTGCTGGGATTACAGGCATGAGCCACGGCGCCCAACCTTGTCTTGTATTTTTAAAAATAATATTTTTGGGAACACATGTAAAGCTAATGCCTTAGGACAGCTAGTTTTGGAGTCCTATTTTTAAAGAAAATTTTTTTCGAAGGTAGTAAAATAAAACCTTGAAATCTTGGTAATACTGTTCACACATTCATGTGGCCCGTCTTTGGATTAGAATGCAGAACTTGTTTTCTTTTAACCACCGGTGAAGGGCTCTCTATGCAAATATTTGGAACCCTTTCTTGTTTAAACAAGTTTTAGCATGAACTTTAAAAAAAATATGTGCAGGTAGGTTCTTTGTAGTATGACTCATTTATCTCTCAGAAGAGTTAAAAACTTTTAAGGATGAGTTATTTTTTTAAAGGGCACCTATTACTTTGGTTTAGGAGTCAATATTCTTTTGATAAATTTGACCCAAATGAGTTATTTTCTTTTTCTTTCTTTTTTTCTTTTTTTAAAGGAAAGCACATGACATCTGCCATCTTCTGTGCCACCAAAATGGGATTTAAAAATTGAACTTCATGGCTTGTTACTTTAATTCGTAACATGATTTGAAAATCTCTTAACCCCTAACACCCATATGTAGCAGTATTAAAAATTTCTTTGAGGCTAGGGGTTAAAAAAAATTTTATACACTTGTTAGTAAGTACATCATTTTAAAATTATTTATTTATACATAATAGAATTTTGCATTTTTCCAAACTGAACTATATGAATTAAATTTAATTCAATTACCATGAATATATTTATTTACCATGAACTTAACATAGACATTTGTATTATTTTCAGTAAGGAAGAATGACTTTGGTGGTTTCCTAAAATTGAGTTACAGAATGAATGAGGTAAAGAAATCTTACATACCATTTAGCCCAACAGATGGAGATAGAAATTTCTGAGATTAAAAAAAAATCTAAAATTATGTGGTCAATAAAAAAATACATATATATATATATATATATAATCTGACTTAGAAGGGTTTGAATTACAGCTTTTAAAAACATGCTTTTCCTGGCCAGGTGCGGTGGCTCACATCTGTAATCCCAGCACTTTGGGAGGCCAAGGTGGGCAGATCACTTGAGGTCAGGAGTTTGAGACCAGTCTGGCCAAAATTTGGTGAAACCTTGTCTCTACTAAAACTACAAAAATTAGCTTTGCGCGGTGGCAGTGTGCCTGTAATCCTAGATATGTGGGACACTGAGGCAGAAGAATCACTTGAACCCAGGAGGTGGAGGTTGCAATGAACCGAGATTGTCCCACTGCACTCCAACCTGGGCGACAGAGTGAGACTCCTCAAAATAAATAAATAAATAAATAAATAGGCATGTTTCCTGAAGCAAGCTCTTCTGGCTCTTGTGCTGAAGAATCCATTGCTACACATACAGCTGGTGTCTGTCTGACATCAGCCTGACTCGATGGGTCGGAATCCTTTCCCCAGACTTCTTCCCTGATTAAGTACAGTGAGTTCTGTGTGGATTCTTCACTGGGCTAAAACAAGCAAACTGACCTGTCAAGGTGGCCTGAGTCTCCCTCTGTCTTGTTTTGATGGGCTGAGTCATTCACGAGGTGTATACCTAGTTCCCTTTCTCGCCTCAGTCTGTTTCCTGAGGGAATTCTTGGCCACACCTAAGACTGAAGTTGGATTCTTACAGATGAAAGATAGAAATAGACCTTGTTTTAAGGATCAGATGCAGTCTTGAAAAGTTGTGTATATGATGAAATTTGGTTAAGCAGATCACACTTCCCAGTGGACAAATAGTGATATCAAAGATTCTTTATTTCATTGTTCCAACACTTTAGCTTTTTATTTTTTCAACCCTTTAAAGGATTAGATTTTTGTGCATTCCCCATTCCTATGCAGTTGTTAATTTATTTACTAACATGCCATGCAAAACATTTAAATGTTTTAGTGGATATCAGGAACATATGAGACAGGGTGCAGTGTCTCACGCCTGAAATCCTAACACTTTGGGAGGCCGAGGCGGGCAGATCATTTGAGGTCAGGAGTTTGAGACCAGCCTGATCAACATGGTGAAACCCTATCTCTACTAAAAATACAAAAAAAATAGCTGGGTGTGGTGGTGCATGCTTGTAGTCCCAGCTACTTGGGAGGCTGAGGCAGGATAATCACTTGAACCTGGGAAGTGGAGGTTGAAGTGAGCCAAGATCGCACCACTGCACTCCAGCCTGGGTGAGAGAGCAAGACTCCATCTCGAGGGGGAGGGGAAAAGAAGAACATATGGAAATCCTTTAGAAAAGCACGAAGAATTTATTTGGTATTATTAGCAGCATATGAAGTTACCTGTTTTTTTTGTTTGTTTTTTTTTAAGTTCAAATATGGGTAGGCAAGGGGAGGCAGGTAAGGTGTCTTCTCTTTATAGGATGCCAACTGATCTCTAGAGAAATAGGAATGTCTTCTAAAACTAGGGGGAGGGAATTAAAACATAGAGAAAACCCACCAATGTTTTAAGCCAATGTTTGGTTGCCTTACCTCCTTTATCCTGGATGTAATTCATTTCTAACTGTTGTATAACTAACTAGTCTAAGTTCTTGGGTAAAAAGAAGCTGGTGAGTTTTGTATTTTGTGGTCAAATGAATTTGGTCTCATAAATTCACTTTTAAAAAGGTGTATGTACACTTCGGTGCATTCATTCACAATTGTGTGAATAAAAACATTCACACAATTCGGTGCGTTCATTCACAATTGTGAATGAACAATTGTGTTTGTCCTCCCTGTCTCTGTTTTTTAATACATTTTAATTCTACAACAGTTTTAGATTTGTAGAAAAGTTACAGAATAGTACAAAGTTTGTGTGTACCCTCACCCAGTTTCCCCTGCCTCCATCATTTTGTTTTCTTAACAGCTGGGGTTTATGCTGTGTTGCCCAGGCTAGTCTTGAACTGCTGAGCTCAAGCGATCCGTTTACCTTGGCCTCCCAAAGTGCTGGGATTACAGGCGTGCCCCACCCTCATCTTATAGCTCAGTTTGTGATCCTTTTTACAGCAGCACACATTAAATCATTTAGGAAACTGACTTTCCATTGTGCTAAGAGACAGCTCTTTCATTTATCTGCTTGGAACTGGCATTCTTTGTGGGAATCACCCTTGGAGCCAAATTGCTGAACAGAATTTCTTAATGTTTCAGAATAAAGGTATTCCTATGTCCCTTCAATAAAGAAAATAAAAATAATTACACAGGACCTTCCTAATTTTTTAATTCATCCTAGGGTTCTAAGTGAGGTTGCCGGGTTTCTTAATGGTTTCCTTTGTCTCTCGAATTTCTTTCCTCTGTTTTATAACAGATATGTTTTGGAAGGTGTTCTAAGTCAGCTGGAATTCTGTACAAGTTAGGACAACACATGTGATCTTGCTTATATCTCAGCAGTATGAGAAATGGACCTCATTTCCTGTATAATCTGGAGTGGAAGACAGAGACTGGTTGCGTTGGTGATGGGTGGGGGCAGTCCTGGTTTTGAGAGGTGGATGACTCTGGCACCACCTCACCTTTACCTGCCTGGAGGAGGCTGTGTCTTCTCTGGGGAGTAGTTCCCAGGGAGGTCTGGGCTCCTCACCCACATTCATCTAGTCCTGGCTTGTTGGGGAGTCTTGCCTGCAGGGAGGAACCCCAAATGGGTGGCCAAAAAAAGAAAGTGCTTTCCTATGGTGAGACAGTGCAGGCAGGTGCTGCGAAGAACTCCCACATTACTGTGGGCTTATCCCATCTATGCATAATGCAGCCATTGTTTGTCAAACTTTTTTTTTTAAACGGTGAAATTCTTTCTTTAAAACACACACACACACACACACACACACACACACACACACACACACACACAATATCCAGTTGGTTAGACAGGCATCAGATAAAAGCAGGCTCAGGCTGGCCCTGACTGAAGGACTGGGTAGGAAGAGCCAATTTCTTGTAGCACATCCGTGAGGACTTTTCACAGATGTTAAATAATCACTTGGTCTGCTTTAAAATTCTCTGAAACCAAACTACAGTGGGCTGTGCTGTGGCATACTACATCTTGGTAGATTTAAAAGCCAGATTTCGGTTATGCCTTGCTTGAAGAGCAAATGAAACTCTGCCATCTCTTTCTTTAAGATACAGACCGTCTGCAACATTTTTCGTCAACACCACTGTTGTTTTAAGGTTTCTTCTAGGAGTCTTCCAGAAAAGTGCCTCATTTGGAATGTACATTGAATGAGCTTCATTGTAGAGAAAAATAGGTATTCTAGGAACATCTTGAAAGGAGAATGGGTTTGTTTTGCAATAAAGATAATGTATTTAAATTTTCCATCACTTTCTTCACACCATGATTTTTAAAAAACCATTATTGTCTTTTACAGGAATTACAGAATATATATATATGTGTGTGTGTGTGTGTGTGTGTATATATATATATATATATATATACATATTTTTTTTTTTTTTACAGACAGGGTCTCACTCTGTCACCTAGGCAAGAGTACAGTGGTGTGATCATAACTCATCGCAGCCTCCAACTCGTGGGCTCAAGTGATCCTCCCACCTCCGCTTCCTGAGTAGCTAGAGCTACAGGCACGCATCACCATGTTTGGCTAATTTAAAAACAATCTTTTTTTTTTTTTTTTTTTTTTTTGTAAGACATGGTCTTGCTATGTTGCTCAGGCTGGTCTCCAACTTCTGGACTTAATCAGTCCTCCTGCCTTGGCCTCCCAAAGCACTGGGATTACAGGCGTGAACCACTGTGTCTGGTCAATACTTTTGTAATGTAAGCTTTTTTCTCCTCTCCTACCTTTCCTTCAGCCAGACTTGCCAGTGAAATCTTCATGCTCTGTGTCTGACACCGTGAGGTCTTCCTGCAGAGGGACTTGTGGTGTTGGGGACTGTCATTAGGGACCGCTGTGGAATGAAGCAGGAGTGAAGCTGAAATAGCTCTGTGTCATTGTCATTGCCGGAAGTGTGTTTTTATAACTCAAAGAGATAATGTCTGTATTGGATCCTGGACCTGGGAGGGGAAAACTTGCTATGAAGGACATTATTGGGCTAATTGGTGAAATCTGAACAAGTTCTATTAATTGGAAAATTGTTCGTGTCAATCGTAAATTTTCTGATTTTGATCATTGTTTTGTGGTTATATATAAGTGAATGTTTTTATCCTTAGGAATGATATGCTGAGATATTTGGAGGTTAAAAAGGCATGTTTATTCTCAAATGATTCAGAAAAAAATAATATGTATACAGAGATACATACATGCTGAAATATTTGGCGGTAGAAGGGCATGGTTATTCTCAAATGGTTCAGAAAAAAATAATATATACACATAGATAAACACACACACATCTATGGAGAGTGGAGAAGGGGGATGAAGGAAACATAAGAAAATGTTAACAATTGGGATTGCAGGTAAAGGGTCTCACAGGAGTGGTTTTGTCCCGTTTTGCAACTTTTGCAAGTTTGAAATTATTTCAGAATTGAAGTAAGTTATTTTATGTCTGGTTTATTTGTGTTTGCCTCCTTAGTCAAACCGGCACGATGTCCAGGCACCAGAACCAGAACACCATCCAGGAGCTGCTGCAGAACTGCTCCGACTGCTTGATGCGAGCAGAGCTCATCGTGCAGCCTGTAAGCTTTCTCTGTTCCCATCGCTTCTCCCAAAGCCTTGGCCACACCCAACTGTGCTCCGGTTAGCTTCTGCTGCCCAGGGCCACCCTATTCACTGACCTCTGTCACGGAGTGTTTAGAGATGCTGTTTTTCAGACCAGACTACAGAGAGATGTGTGTCTTCTTAACCTATTTGTAATGTTGGTTTAACAATGGGAACCAGCTTTCAAACACTTCTCCGTCGTCCCCCAACAAATGTTTACATTACAGATTGCCACCTTTTTGGAAATAAAGCAATTTATGATTTACGTGACATTTTGATATTTGCCATTCTGAGAAATGCAGCCTGGCATGTTTCTGTGCCTGGGCTGGGATGGATCTTCATGTGCACCATCAATTTAGTATGATTTTTTTTTTTCAGGGAAAATGACTGTATTGAGATAACAGTTCTATCCAGGAAACAGAAAAATGTGGAAAAATAGGCAGTTGAAAATTGAGGAGAAATGGTAACATTTGCGAGAACCTTGAGATGTTTCTTGAGATAACTGAGATATCCTAGGATCTCATCTAATCCAGATTAGAAATCATGGAGTTCGTGGTATTTGCTGTGTAAAGTCTTCATTTTAAAACACTAGCATTCACCTTTGCTCCGAGTGTGCTAAAAACAGAATAGAGAATGGTGGGGCCGTAGCCATCTTTTCTATCCCTTTCCTGAGTTACTGAATCTTTTCAGAGAAGTTTCCCTAATGCTGACATCGGTATCAAGGTTACATCTGGAATCTGCCTCATTACAAAGTACCCCTTTTAAATAACCTACATTTGAAACAGATTTTAACCAAATGAATTTTTTATATTTTAATGTTCTAATTTCTTAATTTAGATACCGTGTGGGTTCTAGTTCTGAGTTTCTTTATCCAATTAAAAAAATAATGTCACTTTAGTCCATTTTTAGAGATATTTGGGGCTCAGCAAACTAGCTTGGCTCTAGTTCTAGTTGTTTCGAGTGTCTGATTTGAAACATACTCCTTGAAATGTTCCTCACAGTGGCCCAATTCCTTTACACAAAACAAAATAGTAGAACCAGTGACTTAATAATGAACACACACACACCAGTCGTGTGTAGTGACTATGGATACGTTTTACATGTAGCTCTGAAAACTTGCATGGCCTCATGTTCTCAGTTTATTTTTACTTATATGCATCAACGTGCAATAAAAACAGGTTAGGGAAATAGTGTCACATTTGCTAACATTTCTGTTTAGAGAAATGAGGTTCATTTGGCTAAAGCCAAGTAAAGGCAGCAGATAGAAAATTCCAGAGAATTTTGCTCCAGGTGGCACTGAAGCAGAGGAGGAAGCTTTCTGTTTTTGTTTTTATTTTTCTAAATACAAAACCCTTTCTAAATTTTGAAATAGTTATAGACTCATAAGAAGTTGCAAAAATAGTACAGAGGGGTCTCTACTCAGTACCCAGCTTCTCCCAGTGGTGACATCTTATATGATTATAGTCATCATCAAAACCAGGACATTGATTGGCCCAATACAGTTAACCAGGCAGAAGCCTTCTTTTTAAGAACTAAAACATTGGTCGGGCATGGTGGCTTATGCTTATAATCCCAGCACTTTGGGAGGCCGAGGCAGGTGGATCACTTGAGGTCAGGAGTTCGAGACCAGCCTGGCCAACATGGTGAAAACCCGTCTCTACTAAAAATACAAAAATTAGCCTGGCGTGGTGGCACATGCCTGTAGTCCCAGCTACTCAGGAGCCTGAGGCAGAAGAATCGCTTGAACCCTGGAGGCAGAGGTTGCAGTGAGCCGAGATCGCGCCACTGCATTCCAGCCTAGGCAACAGCAAGGCTTTGTCTCAAAAAAAAAAAAAAAAAAAAAAGAACTAAAACGTTATGTTCCCATAAGGTATAGGAAAAACCCAGTTTGTGCGTAAGAGGCCCCATCTGGCATAACCGTACGGTGTCCCTATCACAGTGAAATTCCCATTAGATGAGAGTTGTGTGTAAATATGAAAGATCAGCATGTAACATGTTGAAGCAAGGGGAAGGTTAGCATTCGGTAAATGTGCCTTTAAAAGCCAAGCAAATTTAAAAGATAGTCCACAAACTTTGGTTCATGAATCTCCCTCTGTTTACCTTCTTAACTCAATAAGATCATTTTCAGTGAGGAAACTTACAGTTTTTGTCAGGCTTACAGTGGAAGCTCTTGCTTCCATTAATGCACAGGAAGCTTTTCCTTGATGTGAATGCTTTCTTTCAGGAATTGAAGTATGGAGATGGAATGCAGCTGACTCGGAGTCGAGACTTGGATGAGTGTTTTGCCCAGGCCAATGACCAGATGGAAATCCTCGACGGCTTGATCAGAGAGATGCGGCAGATGGGCCAGCCCTGTGATGCTTACCAGAAAAGGTATTGTCCACAGAGCATGGATCGGGCAGTCCCCATGAAAAAGAACACCACATATCCAGTTACACTCAATTCCATGACCTAGGTCGTCCTTTGAAGGCAGCACAAATGTTCTCAAGGAAAGGCTTGCTTAGTTGGTATTTTGCAGCTTTATTATGTATCTCTAATACAATAAAGTGATTGGTTCATTATAGATGTTAACTGTACCTCCCTTCAGAGGACAGAAAGGCCTTTTTTTTTTTTTTTTTTTGAGACAGGGTCTCTTTGTCACCCAAGTGGGACTGCAGTGGCACAAATGTGGCTCACCGCAGCTTCGACCTCCTGGGCTCAAGCAATCCTCCCACTTCAGCCTCTCAAGTAGCTGGGCTATAGGCATGTGCCACACCTGGCAAATTAAAAAATTTTTTTTGTGGAGACAGGATTTTGCCATGTTGCTCAGGCTGATCTGGAACTCCTAGGCTCAAGCAATCCTCCGTCTTGGGCTCCCCAAAGTGCTGGGATTACAGGTGTGAGTCACTTAAGGGTCTAAAATATCAAGTCAAGCTTAGTTGAATAAATACAAAAATGAGACCCTTAGAGTTGGAAGCAGAGACTATAAGGCAGAAAAATGTAGTCTAAATTTGTTCTACTACTGCCTGGGGCTCAGGGTACTAGGAAAACTCCCAGGACAAAACTCATGAGAAAATGAAAGTTGCAGCTGGGCGCAGTGGCTCAGGCCTGTAATCCTAGCACTTTGGGAGGCTGAGGCAGATGGATCAGGAGGTCAGGAGATCGAGACTATCCTGGCTAACACGGTGAAACCCCATCTCTACTAAAAATACAAAAAAGTAGCCAGGCGTGGTGGCGGGCACCTGTAGTCCCTGCTACTTGGGAGGCTGAGGCAGGAGAATGGCATGAACCCGGGAGGCAGAGCTTGCAGTAAGCCGAGATCGCGCCACTGCACTCCAGCCTGGGTGACAGAGCCAGACTCCGTCTCAAAAAAAAAAGAAAGTTACTCTCAGATTAGGCAAAGGCAGTGATGCTTTCTATGCTGTTTCACGCTCTGAACCTCTTCCTAAGATTTAACTTGTATGCGATTAAGACTTAAGTCCTGGGGTAAAGAAAAAAAAATCTTCAAATACCATAAAACGTTTATAGCTTCTCTTTTGACACGAAAGACTCAGAAAAGGGGAAATTGGCCCAGAATGGGTTTTCATAGGCTGTTTTCCTGCAGTGGTTTAAAGGTTTGTTTTTTTTCTTTTCAGACTTCTTCAGCTCCAAGAGCAAATGCGAGCCCTTTATAAAGCCATCAGTGTCCCTCGAGTCCGCAGGGCCAGCTCCAAGGGTGGTGGAGGCTACACTTGTCAGAGCGGCTCTGGCTGGGATGAGTTCACCAAGCACGTCACCAGTGAATGTTTGGGGTGGATGAGGCAGCAAAGGGTAAGTAGCTTCCTGAACAGCCCAAACCCGTGCAGGCCAGGCCCTCCAGCACGATGGGGTCAGCCCATGTGTTGGTGTGACCAAGAGTCTTCTAGACCTCAGGTGGCAGCAGCAGCTTGCTGTTTGCAGGATTTTCCTCCTACACAATTTGAAAAATGGTCTTCTATTTTGGAATGAATGAGATTTCAGTGTGGCTTGGGGACTCAACCTCATTGCTTTATAGTCATCCTTTATCACACAGGTCATATTTAACATGTGTAATTTAGTTAGTAGACTTTGAATATCCAGTTCTTATATTGACCCCCGGAAAAATCTGTTGTGGGAGTTTATGTGCTAAATAACTTCATTGTTCTATGTGAGTGGCAACTGACCTCATCTGTTTTACTCATAGGTACTTGAAAACCAGCCCATTGTGGTGGTTCATTTAAAATGTTCACAGATTGCAGGAGCTGGAAACAGTGAAACTAGCCGTTCTGGTTTGGGATCATTGGTTGCTTACCTTATACTTTTGAAGTCTCAGTTGTCTCATTGTGCAACCATCACGTCACCGGTGTGGGAGTGAAGTAAAATAATGTTGGAAGGATCTGCTGATCCTTTCCCTAGAACTGGAGTTTCTGCAAAGTATTTGTCAAGACTAATGATTGTTGTGTTGTTTCATGTAATCATTATGTCCCATAATGAACAGGTGGTGGTAGAAATATGCCACAATCATGTAGATGGGAATTTTATAATGAAAACCTACTCCTAACCCTTCCCTTGAGAATGTGGATGTGTTAGAGTGATAAGTTGTGGAGAGACTGTTACGCAATGTAGATGTGGTCGTAAGAAAGCTGGTTTGTTTAGTTGTTAGACTAATTCAGCAGTGGTTCTAAAACGTCTCAACTTTAAAATTTTTGTGTATTCTTTCCTAAGTAGTGAGGACTTCAGTGACTAAACATTCATTCATTCATTCATTCATTCATTCAGTTAACTTTTTCTCCCATTTATTATAAAGAATATAAGCTATTACACAAGGTAGGGCTTAGAGAGAACAAAAGTCAGTTAAAATATCAGAAACCTAAATACAAACCTATTTGTATATTTTTCAAATTTCCTTCTAATCTTTGAGCACGTTTCTTGAGGATTTTATATGTCTTGGCACCCGAGGGTTCAAAGATGATGGTCCCTAGTCCTGAAAATGAATATTATTGAAGAAAACAAGATGCATACCAAATGCCAAATTTCTGTCTAGATCAGTTATAATACATTCTTGCTTAGTTGGGAGTAGAGGGGAGGGTGGCCTGCTCCTGTGGAGTGGAGCAGTCAAAGGAAGACATGGCGGAGGTGATGGGGCTTAACTACGTCTTAAGGATCTGCAATGATGGGCAAAACAGCCTTCCAATCAAATTAGTTAATGAAACATTGTATCCCCTAAAGTTGTCTTAGTATGACAGTTATAAGAAGATGACAGCCTGTAATTTGTCATTTTTTTTTTTTTGTATTTATGTTAAGTGTAGCTTTTTAAGAATATAGTAAATACTCAATGGTTTTAAATTTTGGAAAAGTATTACCACATGAATTCAGTTTTATGTCATTTTCTTTTTTTTTTTTGAGACAGAGTCTCACTCTGTTGCCTAGGCTGGAGTGCAGTGGCATGATCTTGGCTCACTGCAACCTCCGCCTCCCGGGTTGAAGCGATTCTCCTGCCTCAGCCTCCCGAGTAGCTGGGACTACAGGCGCCTGCCACCATGCCTGGCTAATTTTTTGTATTTTTAGTAGAGACGGGGTTTCGCCATGTTGGTCAGGCTGATCTCGAACTCCTGACCTTGTGATCGGCCCACCTTGGCCTCCTAAAGTATTGGGATTACAGGTGTGAGCCACCGTGCCTGGCCAGTTTTATGTCATTTTCTAACAGAAGCAATTGATAAGCGATGCTTTCCAGATTAGGCAGGCAGCCCTCATGGTTGCAAACAAACTAAAAGTTGTTTGATTGCTTACTGCAGGTTTGCTCTGGGATTTGCTCTGCCTCCTTTTCCCTTATCCCTTGTTCCCCTGCATTCTTTACCTTGTTCCCAGGAGACTGAGCTGCAGAGCCCAGCTGATAAGGGAACTGTTGCCCCAGCAGCCAATCAGGAGGCAGGCACTCCTGAGCCTTTGTTTTGTTTCCCCGATTTGTGTTTGCCGATGGACAGGTCAGATACTATACACCTGGCTGGTAATGAGAGGCGTGAGCCGGAGCCTGGTCTCGTTGCTAATGTCCCACTGCATGCACCTGGCTGTCTCTGGTTTAAAGCCGAGACAGCTGTGGGAGAGAAGGGTCAAAGTCCTGGGTAACCTTCTGTTGTCTGACTCTGAAATGGCTCCCTTTTCTGAAGCCTTGCCAAGTGTATTAGAACATGGATGTGGCTTAGAACAATGTGTTTTATGTTCTTACTGCAATCCCCGATTGGAATGTTTGCCCTTGGCATGTCCAAGAGATGACACAGGTGATTTGGAAATTTATATGTACTCATGCAAAAGAAGGGTGAGATAATGGATCTGCCTTAGTGTGAAACTGGTGGAACAATGTGTGTGATTCTTATTGTGAAATATTTTTAAATTTGAGGCTCAAATAATAAATTTAGTCAGATTTAATTTTTTTAAAAAGGTAACTTAAGCCCACAATCCTAATATTGCCAACACTTATGGAAAGTGAATCTTTGAGTAGATATAGTAACTTCCCTTTAAAATGGGCCACAGGGAGTTTTACATCCTGAAAGGGAATGGTGTATGCTGGATTTTAAAAAGCCAATAATTACATCCATCAAGACAATATAAAGAAATAAACAATGAAAGATACTTTTAGGTCAACTATTTAGTTTGGGGAACAGTGTATGATTGCATTTACTCAGTGATTTTTGATGCACATTTAAGAATGATTAAATGAGTATTTTATAACATAGCGTACATACATATGCACACATATGTTCTGTGCACATGCTTGCTTGCCTGTGCACAGGTAGATTTGTTTTTCTTCAGAAGACATGATCTTGGTTTTAAGGTTCCCATTTCCAAATTTCCTCCTCTGCCCATCTTGAGCTGGGGTCAAACAAGTTGAGGGAAGTATTTGGCAACCCTGCATTAGCCATTTGGGAACCTTGAATCTTTAAAAAATATTCTGGCTTCAAAAATATTCCATATTTATAGGCCAGGCGTGGTGGCTCACGCCTGTGATCCCAGCACTCTGGGAGGCCGAGGCGGGCGGATCAGGAGATGGAGACCATCCTGGCTAACACAGTGAAACCCTGTGTCTACTAAAAATACAAAAAAATTAGCCGGGCGTGGTGACGGGCGCCTGTAGTCCCAGCTACTCAGGAGGCTGAGGCAGGAGAATGGCGTGAACCCGGGAGGTGGAGCTTGCAGTGAGCCTAGATCGCGCCACTGCACCCCAGCCTGGGCAACACAGCGAGACTCCGTATCAAAAAAAAAAAAATACTCCATATTTACATCTTTGGTTCTACCCGAAGTAAAGCCGTGATGCTGTACGTAAGTGAATCAGGTGCAAAGGTGCGAAAACAAAGGGTGCCTCTCTTTGTCTTTCCTTCCCAGGCGGAGATGGACTTGGTGGCCTGGGGCGTGGACCTGGCCTCAGTGGAGCAGCACATCAACAGCCACCGGAGCATCCACAATGCCATCGGCGACTATCGCTGGCAGCTGGACAAAATTAAAGCCGACCTGGTACTTTTCAGTGTTTCATTTTAGAGTCTTAATTCAAATTATCTACTGAAGGATCATGTAATTACTCAATCCCAGGGAGTTTCTTCTGAAACACTGCTATTATTTCTTTCCCAAAAGACTGGAAAGGTTTAGAAATCCCATTTCTTAAATGGGGAAGTGGAATTAGTAGTCAGGTTAGAGATTATGTTAACACTTGAAGAGGAGTTAAACGAGAGGCTGAGGGTGTGCAAACACTCATTTGCAGTGTGTGAATAAGTATCTCTGGAGGTGGCAGGTTGTTTCTGCAGTAAGCAGAACATCTTTTTGAATGGGAAATGCAACAGTCATATGCAGTAGTTTGTGTCATTGGTGAATCCTTTCCTAGGTGGTAATTAAAACATTATTTCTACTGAGCAAAGCCCTATCTCATCCTGACACCGGCTCCCGTGCTGAAAAAGTCAGACTTGAAACTGGGTTGAGAATTACAGCATAAAATCATAACTGATCTTAAGTGCTTCGTTTCCCCCAGGTCTCTACACTTGTAAATCACTAAACTTTTTTTTTTTTTTTTTCAATCTTAGACCAAAGCTTCTCATCCTCACTTCTTCTGGCTTTTTGGGGGGCTTACTTTTGTCCACCTGAGCACCTGACCAACTTTCTCCTTCATTTCTGTAAGACCTAGGGAATCCTAAATCGTGTCTTTAAACTTTGAGACAATTTTCTAACAAGTGAGCCTGTAAGTGACCCTGATCTGGGCTTTCCTTTGTGGAGACGGTGCTGCCAGGCCAGCAAGGGTTTGCTTTCCAACCGCCTAGGAAAAAGTCCCCATGGGTGAAATATTTCATAGAGCAAGTACTTCTTTCTTTGTACGGAGGGATCTGAGGCCAGTATCTGATGAAAAGGAGGTTGAGAAGGACCAATCTTTTCTATACAGTCCACGAGGGGATTTATATCTGCCTGCTTTTTGTTGTGTTCTAGCGTGAGAAATCTGCCATCTACCAGTTGGAGGAGGAGTATGAAAACCTGCTGGTAAGCTGATTTATTTCTCAAGTGCACAGACTTTCAGTTGTTTCCAATTCAATTCAGTTCGAGAACTACCAAGCACATCCTGGCGGGGAGGCGCCTGTTCATCGATGCTAATGTTGTTGCTGCTGCTGAGTTTCCTTTAGAAGTGAATTTTAAAAGTTGTTTTTTCTTTTTTTCTTTTAAGTAGAGACAGGGTTTCACCAGGTTCACCGTGTTAGCCTAGGTGGTCTCAAACTCCTGACCTCAAGTGATCCGCCCGCCTCGGCCTCCCAAAGTGCTGGGATTACAGGCGTGAGCCACCGCACCTGGCCTAAAAGTTGTTTTCAGGAGACAGTCCCTACTGCTGTTCTGTTTTCAAGTTGTGTCACATAAATGGCACTTGTTAAATACTTGCAGTTGAAGCAAGAAAACGTTGCCACTTGTGAATTGCAGTCTTTTTTATGAAGTCTAAGCAAAAATAAAAGTTATTTTTCTCAAGATAGAGGTCTACCAGATCATCACCACAATTTTATGACAGACTCTGTCATAGCAGTTACTTGATTCGTAAGAGGAGAGATTTCCATTCTTCTGCCTATTTGTGTCACTGAATCTTTACTTTTTAATGTTTCCTTGTTGGCAATGATAATTTTAAATAACATCACTGGTGGTGACACAGTGATTTTCCTATTGGGCTGGGGTGTGAGTTATAGCACTTTGAATTTTTGGGGAGAAGGTAGGAAAAGCTTGATTTCTCTGAGTCCATTTTCCCCCTTATAGTCCAAAACTAATTATTGGTGGGTACAAAAATACAGTTAGATAGAAGGAATAAGTTCTAATAGTTGATAGTACAATAGGGATATTATAGTTAATGATAATTTATTGTATATTTCAAAATAGCTGGAAGAAAATATTTGTAATGTTCCCAACACACAGAAAAGATAAATGTTAGAGGTGATGGATATCCCAGTTATCCTGATTTGATCATTATACATTGTATGCATGTGTCCAGGTATCATGTGTACCCCAAAATATGTACAACTATATCAGTAAAAAATACCAAAAAAAGACCTTATGTAGAAGAATAAAAAAATTTAAGGCCAGACTTGGTGGCTGACGCCCATAATTCCAGCACTTTGGGAGGCCGAGGCAGGAGGATCATCTGAGGTTGGGAGCTCGAGACCAGCCTGGCCAACTGGTGAGACGCCGTCTCTACTAAAAATACAAAAATTAGCGGGACGTGGTGGTGCATGTCTGTAATCCCAGCTACTCAGGAAGATGAGGCAGGAGAATCGCTTAAACCTGGGAGGCGGAGGTTGCAGTGAGCCGAGATCGCGCCACTGCACTCCAGCCTGGGCGACAGAGTGACACTCTGTCTCAAAAAAAAAAAAAAAGAGTTGCTGCCTTCTTATTCACTGCAAGTTTGGATAGGTCTTTTCCCATACCAGGTGGTCAGTGAATGCACAAGGTTAACATTTTTTCCTATCCGTGTGATTTTTTTTTTTTTTTTGTAAAAGGGACTACAGGGTTAATCTATAAACCTGTAGAGAACACCAGTCATCCACGTATTGTTATTTTAATGCTGCCTTTGAACTTCCTGTGTAGAAAGCGTCCTTTGAGAGGATGGATCACCTGCGACAGCTGCAGAACATCATCCAGGCCACGTCCCGGGAGATCATGTGGATCAATGACTGCGAGGAGGAGGAGCTGCTGTACGACTGGAGCGACAAGAACACCAACATCGCTCAGAAACAGGAGGCCTTCTCCGTAAGTTCGCCCCACGTGGCTGTAGACGCTTGCCTTGAGCCTGTTGCCTCGAAGAGCTGGGAGCTCGGGGAATGAATGGCCTATGAATAGTTTAATCAGCCCCTTGCAATTCAACTTTCTTTGAAATGGTCATGAAAAACGCTTCCTTCCTGAAAACTTCTCCATGTGGAGGCCATTATCCTTAGCAAACTTATGCAGGAACAGAAAACCAAGTTCCACATGTTCTCACTTAAGAGTGGGAACTAAATGATGAGAACACATGGATACATCGAGGGGAACAACACACACTGGGGCCTTTCGGAGGGCAGAGGGTGGAGGTGGAAGGAGGGAGAGGATCAGGAGAGATCACTAATGGGTACTAGGCTTAATCCGTGGGTGATGAAATAAACTGTACAACAAATCCCTATGATACAAGTTTACCTGTGTAACAAGCCTGCACATGTATCCCTGAACTTAATGTTAAAAAGAAAAAGAGGGGCAATACATTGTTTAATATGCCGGAAGAACATAGTTTGTTTAGAGAGGGTAAGAACTGGTACATTCAGATAACCCAGGGTGTGTGTGGCACTGCAGGAGGGTGGGTGGAAGCCTGGGATTAGAAAACCTCAGGATGGTTGTAGCTCTTCTTTCCTCCTGTGTCATTTTGAGTAAGCCTCAGCCACATCCTCACCTGGAGCAAACATCCTTTTCAGCCTTAAAAATGCTGTGATTCTTGGGGAAAACAGCATGATTCTTTGGCATTGTTCCTTTCCAAAATGCAGTTTTGTATTTCACTTTTAAAAAGTGCTATGGGAGTGATGGAAGTTTAATGATGACTTGCTCCAAAGGATTTCTTATTTCTTCATTCACAGATACGCATGAGTCAACTGGAAGTTAAAGAAAAAGAGCTCAATAAGCTGAAACAAGAAAGTGACCAACTTGTCCTCAATCAGCATCCAGCTTCAGACAAAATTGAGGTAGGCTTCATGAGGTTTATATTTTTGTTAGGAAACAAAAAGGAAACTTTTCATAAAGTAAGACTATCCAAATGAGTAATTCTTATAAGACTTAAAGCCATGCCAACTTTATTTTTTATTCTGGGATCAATTCCCTACGCCAGGAGTTGGCAAACTCTTTCAGGAAAGGAACAGACAATCAGTATTTTAGCCTTTCAGGCCATTTGATCTCTGTTACAATTACTTAACTCTGCTATTAAATTGCAGAAGGAGACATAGACACTGTGTAAAGGAATGTGGTTGTATTCCAATAAAACTTTATTTAAAAACACAGGAAGTGGGCCAGATGTGGCCCTTGAGCTATAGTTTGCTGACCACTGCCCTAGACTGCCATCTGTGGGCCATGCTCAAGGCTGATATTAGCTGGTAGCACTGGTATGGCCTTACTGCTTGTTAAAAAAACCAGAAACTTCCTGGCTGGGCACGGTGGCTCACGCCTGTAATCCCAGCACTTTGGGAGGCCGAGGCGGGCGGATCACGAGGTCAGGAGATCAAGACCATCCTCGCTAACACGATGAAACCCCGTCTCTACTAAAAATACAAAAAATTAGCTGGGCGCGGTGGCGGGCGCCTGTAGTCCCAGCTACTCTGGAGGCTGAGGCAGGAGAATGGTGTGAACCCGGGAGGTGGAGCTTGCAGTGAAGTGAGCCGAGATCGCGCCACTGCACTCCAGCCTGGGTGACAGAGCGAGACTCCGTCTCAAAAATAAATAAATAAATAAATAAATAAATAAATAAACGAGAAACTTTCATATCAGTTGGTAAGAATCACTGTCTTGAGCCCCCTAAGCCCTTTGCTTGGATGTCTTGAACCTCCCCATGATTCAGCAACCCTCCAGGAACAGGGCTTGGTGTGGCAAAGGGACGCCACTCTGGTGCTAGCCCCAGTGATGGTTCTGATTGGTCAGTATCTCTGCTATTCGGGTGATACATATTTTGACTAAGACTCCTCATGGTGTCTATTTGTGAAAGCTGATTGTAAAATCCAGTTTTGACCTTACCAAGAGTTATATGGTGAGAAATTCTCTTTCCAACTTTTAGAAAAATATCTGCTCGACTTAGAATGGGATAAAAACGGCTTACTAGCTTTCATGCAAGCTCACCTATCTCTTGGTGCGTACGCATCTGTACAACTGAGCTAGGCTAAGACAGCTGACATTTTCTTGTTTCAGGCCTATATGGACACTCTGCAGACGCAGTGGAGCTGGATTCTTCAGATCACCAAGTGCATTGATGTTCATCTGAAAGAAAATGCTGCCTACTTTCAGGTTTTTATATTTAGGAATAATTTCATTACTATTTAGGTCTTAATACCTAATCTTTTGAGTGTGTTTTATAAAGCACTGAAAATAATCTTGAAAATGTTGCATAAATCCTCTTCATTGGTTTTGAGTGCAGAGGAGCATAGATTGGTAACCTTGCCATCAGTCCCACAGATAGTTTCCCGCTGTCACATACCTAAATACTTTCTGCACGAATTTTTTCCTGTAGCCACCTGTCAAAGAGAGGCTTAGGGATAACAGTCCTTGAAACAGAACTACGAGATGAAATTGCTCTTTGAGTTGCTGTTCATTCACTGATCACTCTGATCCTTCACAGTTTTTTGAAGAGGCCCAGTCGACGGAAGCATACCTGAAGGGGCTTCAGGACTCCATCAGGAAGAAGTACCCCTGCGACAAGAACATGCCCCTGCAGCACCTGCTGGAACAGATCAAGGAGCTGGAGGTATCGTCTCAGACCCAGAACCTCCCCAGCTGTGCCTGGTCAGGGAGCTAAAACACATGCCTTGGATGCAGCTGGCTCTGATTAGTATTATTGTACAACTCACGCCCAGAGCCAAGCCAGCGCCTTCTTCAGCTTCCGGTGGCTTTTCTCAAAATGAACTTCTTTACATGCCCAACTACTCTTGACAGTTACTTTTGCTTCAGTCTGGGCAATTTGTTGAAAATAAGAACAGAGAGAACATTACTTCACATGACAATTCCTTTGGGAAAGCATACTTCAAATTTTATCAACATAGCCGTTTCACACAAGGATGTTCTTCCCTGCCCACTTAATTCCTGCCTGTGTAGCTTCTGGAGAGTGTTATCATGAAAGGTTCTCCTGTTTCCTGCTGACGAATTTGTGACTTTTTACAGTGAATGCAACTGCAGTGATAGTGTGTCGTGTAGCTACATTAATGCAGTTTGAAAATCTCCTCTTAAACTCACAGGGTTCCTATGTTAAAGTATGATCTTTTTCACAATTGCAGAAAGAACGAGAGAAAATCCTTGAATACAAGCGTCAGGTGCAGAACTTGGTAAACAAGTCTAAGAAGATTGTACAGCTGAAGCCTCGTAACCCAGACTACAGAAGCAATAAACCCATTATTCTCAGGGCTCTCTGTGACTACAAACAAGACCAGGTATGTACTCATTTAGAATGATACAAAAGTTTTCCCTGTCTTTACATGCAAATTTTTGTCCATCAAGAAAGCAACACTTAATCTAGAGTTCAAAAATCACCATAGTCAATGTCTTTGATCTATGAAAGCAGCAGCTATGGAACAAAAGCAGCAGCTCTGTTGTGAATCATATGGTAGTTGTCAATAATAAGGACAATAGTTAATTTTAGAACTTTTAAAAATTCATAAGGCTTAATACTTTTCTTCTAGTATGTAAAACTTGTCTGTGATCACTCTCATCTTTAAATTTCTGATAAAAGAAATGAGAAATGATACTTTTATGTTGCATATAAAGTAAATGTCACTCACTATGGGTGACATAGTGAGACCAAGTAAATAAAGTGTAGCTTACTTCATGTATACCTTTTAGGCTCACATATATCATTTAAAGCGTCAGTATTGTTGAGTTGTATGATGATCAGTTTCATTTGAGGGGAACAAGTAAGGTAAAAGCTTTAATAATTTACATGTGTTCATCTCTGTTTCTATCTTTGAGAAAAACAATAAAAACACATACTTATGAATAAAGACAAACCCCGGGGCTGCTTGCCTTACAGAAAATCGTGCATAAGGGGGATGAGTGTATCCTGAAGGACAACAATGAGCGCAGCAAGTGGTACGTGACGGGCCCGGGAGGTGTTGACATGCTCGTTCCCTCCGTGGGGCTGATCATCCCTCCTCCGAACCCACTGGCCGTGGACCTCTCTGGCAAGTAAGTCATCCAGGTTCCCAAAGCCATGCATGCGTGCATGAACGTGAGGGTGGAGGAAGAGGGCAGGTGCTTACATCTGAAGCTTGGACACACGCTGCCTTGTTATAATAACCATCTTTTAAAAAAAAAGGAACCTTGTGAAGGTCACCTTCACTTTGTCTTGCAAATTGTTGAAGAGACAATAGTTATTGAAGGATAAAAGGGAATGTCTGGCTGGGCGTGGTGGCTCATGCTTGTAATCCCAGCACTTTGGGAGACCATGGCAGGTGGATCACCTGAGGTCAGGAGTTTGCGACCAGTCTGACCAACATGGAGAAACCCCGTCTCTACTAAAAATACAATATTAGCTGGGTGTGGTGGCACATGCCTGTAATCCCAGCTACTCGGGAGGTTGAGGCAGGAGAATCACTTGAACCCGGGAGTTGGAGGTTGTGGTGAGCTAAGATCGTGCCATTGCACTCCAGCCCGGGCAAGAAGAGCAAAACTCCGTCTCCAAAAAACAAAAAAAAAAAGGAATGTCTGACTGCAGGGGGTTCAGAGTGAATAATACTTGTCATGTACTTCAAAGACATCATTTTAAGGTTCTCCTTTTCTTCTTAGAAAATCAATTGTTTTACATGTAGTCACAAATATAATATGCCTTTAATATCAACATTCACTCACTGTAGGAAGAACATTCATTTAACAGATTGTCCATGGCAGATTCCTTTAAACCATTTAGTATGGAAATCTTCAACCACACACAGAATAGGGAGAGTAGTGTAGTGAGCTGCTGTGCGCTCATGACCAAGCTTTGGGTCATTGGCATCTAATGCACCTACCATCCTGCCTTAGACCTCTGTCAATCACAAAGTTGCCGAAAAACAAGACAACAACAAAAAGTTGCAGTATATATGTCAGCCAATAATGTAGATAATTCAGAATGTACTTTTGGGGAGTAGAAGAATCCAAATCCATGAACTGTTTTCAAAGTTATACCTCCACCTGTTACTTTATGAGTGACTGTCGTAGGTTTTTGTGCAGTGGTGTGAGCATGTCCAAGTTTCCCATTTGGGATGAAGTGTGAAAGCCTGGCTCTAGCATGTTTTCCCTTTGTGCCTGTTAGGATTGAGCAGTACTACGAAGCCATCTTGGCTCTGTGGAACCAACTCTACATCAACATGAAGAGCCTGGTGTCCTGGCACTACTGCATGATTGACATAGAGAAGATCAGGGCCATGACGATCGCCAAGGTATGTCCTCAGGGCCACTTAAGCTGCCTGGAGGTAGGGCCGCGCTGCCCTCCGCAGTGCCTGTGTCCAACAGTTCGACCTTCTTGCTGTGTAGCAGTGCTTTTGTGTCTCATCAAGCAAGTCAGCTCAGCCCTCCTTAGAGATTCTAGTCTGTCCAATAGAGAACGGGAGGGATTAGCATATGGCTGATTATGAGAGAAAGAGGTAATACTAATTCAGGTGGCCTGACAAGCAAGCCCGAAGTGCCTGTGGAAAAGCCATGCACTCCTGTAAGATTCTGGACCCTATGCTCCTTTGATGTAATGGAAAGTTAGGTCATAAAGGATTAACTGGGTATCACAGAAGTAAAAGGTGGGATGGAATTCTTGGAAGAGCACCCTAAGTGTTAGTTACTCTAAATCAGTTGTTTTCAGATTGTGGTCTGAAGAGTCCTAGCAGGGGAGGGAGATCCTTTAGGAGTGACAAGGATGGAAGTGAGGAGAGGGGCACAGAAAATACCTTTTGGGGTCCCCTGAGCCCTTTTTCTCATTTTAGTTGGAGCAGCTTTGCTGGGCTCTGCTTTACATTTAGGGCTTCTGCATAATATTTCGCAAAAAGAAAAAATAAATTAGCAGCCCATTCCTGTGGTTCTTGGGAGCAATGTCTAAGCCCTAAAAGACCTTTTATATCTTCATGAGCCTGTGATGAGTGTTGCTTTGAGTCCTATCTAGCAGGTGGCATTTTTTGGCCACCTCTTCTTGATTGCACTGTGGGGCAGCCATAAATCCCAGATCACTTCGGCCTGTTTCCTTTCAGCTGAAAACAATGCGGCAGGAAGATTACACGAAGACGATAGCTGACCTTGAGTTACATTACCAAGAGTTCATCAGAAATAGCCAAGGCTCGGAGATGTTTGGAGATGATGACAAACGGAAAATACAGTCTCAGTTCACCGATGCCCAGAAGCATTACCAGACCCTGGTCATTCAGCTCCCTGGCCACCCCCAGCACCAGACAGGTCAGCTTGGGACATCTTTCTCTTTGTATCAACCATCCATACCATTTTAAAAAGAAAGGAGTTTGCATAAAACTAGTTTCAGAACCATTTCTCTGAATGCTATATAGCCAGTGTTCTTCAAGCACTAAATTTTCAGAATTGATTCTGAAATTCAAAGGAAGAAGGTATACTTTTAGGTAGTGTGGATGTTTTTTGAGGCCTAGCACCTTGATAGTTAGGTATTCTCTGATTTTTGTGGCCCTAACTTCTTTTTACAGTGACCAAAACTGAAATCACTCATCATGGAACCTGCCAAGATGTCAATCATAATAAAGTAATTGAAACCAACAGAGAAAATGACAAGCAAGAAACATGGATGCTGATGGAGCTGCAGAAGATTCGCAGGCAGATAGAGCACTGCGAGGGCAGGATGACTCTCAAAAACCTCCCTCTAGCAGACCAGGGGTCTTCACACCACATCACAGTGAAAATTAATGAGCTTAAGGTAGGTGTCTGCTAGTATTTGCCTGATTTCCCTGTATATTTTTATTTACCTGCAAATGAATAAAAAAAATCCTAGTTTAAATGTTTTTAGGCAAAAATATTAATTTTCAAGAAAACAGGCTTCTGGCAGGATTTCCTTATGTCTTATGTTTCCAAATTTGTAGACGGTTATCAGGCGGGGGGTTAAACTGTTCGTTTGTGTGTTGCTGATCAGGCTACAGTTCATCTCAAAAGTTTTCACAAGCATTTCACGGCCCATCTCAAAAGTTTTCACAGTTTTTGGGTTGTTGAATCAGGCTACAGTCCATCTCAAAAGTTTTCACAAGCATTAAATTGGCTTCTTGCAGAGAACAACCTATGATATGGGTTAGACAGGGGGAATGATCTTTATCTGTAGACATGACACTGACATGAACAACCTATAATATGGGTTAGACAGGGGGAATGATCTTTATTTGTAGACATGACACTGACATGAAGAGATTTGGTTGGTGAGATACAATCTCAAAGCCATAGACAGAGTGTGACTACGGCCCACGTGTGTCAGCTCCTAACTCAGTGAGTTTTCTCCTCAACCAAGCCTGGGCACACGGCACTGGAAGGCCAAAATACAGATATTCTAAGTAAGAGGACCACATTTACAGTGCTAATGAGGCCATACTCAAGAAAGAAATAGAAGGTCAACTCCTCTCTCTTTCTTGAATCCTTTACTTTTAGTGGACTTTTTAAGGGCAAAAACGGTCATCAGAATCACACAACTCCAATGCAGAGTACTAACCTCTGTGGGATCAGTATGCCGACACTGCGGTATGCAGTTGTGTTGCTTAGTGACAGGGGTACATTCTAAGCAATGCATGGTTAGGCGATTTGGTCATGCAGGCATCATAGAGCATACTTACACAAACCTAGAAGGTATAGCCCACTATACACCTATGCTACAAACCTGTAGGGCATGTTACTGTACTAAATACTGTAGGCAATTGTGACACAATGGTAAGTATTTGTGTATCTAAATATATCTAAATGTCAAAAAGATACAATAAAAATATAGTATTGTAATCTTATGGGGGCTGGATGCAGTGGCACATGCCTATAATCCCAGCTACTTGCTTGAGCTCAGGAGTTAGAGGCTGTAGGGAGCTGTGATTGTACCACTATACTCCAGTCTGGGCAACAGAGCAAGACCCTTCTGTTTAAAAAAAATGTGTGTGTGTGTGTGTATGTGTTTATATGTATGTGTGTATGTATATATGTGTGTGTGTGTATCTTATGGGACCACCATTGTGTATGCAGTTCATCATTGACCAAAACATCATTATTGGACACATGACTCTACACACACAGTGGAGTACTATTTACCTTTAAAAAAGAAAGAGATCCTGGGGCCAGGTGTGGTGGCTCACACCTGTAATCCCAGCACTTTGGGAGGCCCAGGTGGGTGGATCACGAGGTCAGAAGTTCAAGACCAGCATGACTAACATGGTGAAACCCCATCTCTACTAAAACGTACAAAAATTAGCCGGGTGTGGTGGCGTGCACCTGTAATCACAGCTACTCAGGAGGCTGAGGCAGGAGAATTGCTTGAACCCAGGAGGCAGAGGTTGCAGTGAGCCAAGATCGCGCCATTGCATTCCAGCCTGGGAGACAGAGCGAGACCCTGTCTCAAAAAAAAAAAAAAAATAGAGATCCTGCCATTTTCAAAAGCATGGATGAACGTGGAGGACATTATGCTAAGTGAAATACACCAGACACAAATACTGCATGATTTAACTTATGTGTAAATTCTAAGAAAAAAGTTGAATGCATAGAAACAGAGAGTAGGATGGTGGTTACCAGGGGTGGGGAGGGAGGAGGAAATGGGCAGATGTAAAGGATACAAACTTGCATTTGTGTGGAATAAATAAATCTAGAGATCTAAATTCAGCAGGAAGACTACAGGTAGTAATCTTGTAGTGTGTTGTATATTGAAATTTTTCTAAGAGAGTAGATATTAGGTGCTCTTACCACACATACAAAAAAAGATAACCATGGAAAGTGACTGATATGTTAACTCACTTACCTGATGTAATCATTTCACTGTGTCTATGTGTATTAAAACAGCATATTGTACACCTTAAATATATACAGTAATAAAAAGAATCAGACAGCTAAATCAAAAGAGCTTTCCTTCATTTTTGACAGAGTGTGCAGAATGATTCACAAGCAATTGCTGAGGTTCTCAACCAGCTTAAAGATATGCTTGCCAACTTCAGAGGTTCTGAAAAGTACTGCTATTTACAGAATGAAGTATTTGGACTATTTCAGAAACTGGAAAATATCAATGGTGTTACAGATGGCTACTTAAATAGGTAAACTCAGCTATTACTAATCTCATATTTTCCTTTTCTCAAGCTTTCTTTTTGTCAGACTTCATTTGCTTTAGATGCTTGCCTTACAGTTTCTCTGTTACTAGAGATTTACTTACATCCTTCGGTGGTTTGGAGAGCATGTTAATTCCGCTAGCCTCACATGTTAATTCCACTATTCTGAACTATAATGTTATCTTAGAACTAAGTTATGCTCTAAGGAGAACTTGAGAATTCTTCAGTGAATACAAAACGTTGGTCTGAATCACAATAGATACAAAAAAAAGACAAAATAAAATTTTATCTGCTTTGACATTGTTCTCTTTCATTACTAGCTGTGAGAGCCAAATCTTCACAGACTAATTCTGTCACTGGCAACTTTATCTGCTTCTTTTGTCCTTTCCAGCTTATGCACAGTAAGGGCACTGCTCCAGGCTATTCTCCAAACAGAAGACATGTTAAAGGTTTATGAAGCCAGGCTCACTGAGGAGGAAACTGTCTGTCTGGACCTGGATAAAGTGGAAGCTTACCGCTGTGGACTGAAGGTAACTTGAAAGCTTATAACCGTGGCCCAATTTACAGGAACTAATTCAGAACTGAGCTCCCAATTATAAAGCTTCACTAGGTTTTCATGAGTTTTGAGGATTATTGGGTTCCTGTGGCCACACAGGTTGACATCAGTTGTCATCTGTATAACTCTGTTTTCCAGACTGTGTTAGCAGGAACTATATGAGAAAGTAAGTCGTGATGGGATTATTTTGGGGAATGCTGAGTTAAACTGGTTTCTTTTCTGTGGGACTTCTTAGAAACTTCATATACATTATAATTGTAACAGGATAGCACAAGGAACTAGATTATTGGAACAAATACTGGGAAATGCAATTCAGTAAATATATTTTCCTGGATTGACTGTTAACACTTTAAATTATGAATATTCTAAAGTGTTTTGTAAACTTTTCCCCCCGATTTGGTGACTGGTGGTGTAGCATACAATGGGAGAAGGGATTAATTTGCAATCTTTTTTTTTTCATCTTGCAGAAAATAAAAAATGACTTGAACTTGAAGAAGTCGTTGTTGGCCACCATGAAGACAGAACTACAGAAAGCCCAGCAGATCCACTCTCAGACTTCACAGCAGTATCCGCTTTATGACCTGGACCTGGGCAAGTTCAGTGAAAAAGTCACACAGCTGACAGACCGCTGGCAAAGGATAGACAAACAGATCGACTTCAGGTGTGCCAGCCTCCTTCCCATCCTTCCCCATCTTCTCCTCTTTTGGTTGTTCACAAGATAATGTCACTTGAGGGGAGCCATTGTAGAAAACAGGTTTTGTTTTTTGTGTAAGTTAGGCATAACAGATGCTGTTTTCATGGACTGCTTGTATGCAGCTTTGTTAGAAATGGAAGGAGAATGCATCGCAATAGCCAACCCTGTACAGGCCAGGTGCCATCCAGGGTCTTAGAGAAACAGCAGAAGCCCTTTAGCCAGCTCTTTTGTGCCCTATAAACTCTTGTTATGACTCTTGGAAGGAGTAGCTGCTTTGAGTTAGCATTCTTCAAAAGTTTATGAAAATGAAATCTTAGACCAAAAAAAAAAGGCCTTTCTGCAAATAAGAGTTTAAAAAAATCTCTGGAGTATGAATTTGCCTATTCTGGAAATTTTATATAACTGGAATCATACAATATGTAGTCCATTGTGACTGGCTTCTTTCACTTAGTATCATGCTTTCAAAGTTCATCTGTGTTGTAGCATGTTTCAGTATGTCATTTTCTATTTTTTTAATGTGTTTTTACAATTGAATAATACTCCATTGTTTGGCAGTACCACATTTTGTGGATCCTTTCATCAGTTGATACCTGAGTTTTTTCCAGTTTTTGGCTGGGATAAAAAGTGCTGCTATGAACATTCATGTATAAGTTTTTGTGTGGGAATATGATCAGTTTTCTTGGGTCTATACCAAGTGAATTTCTGGGTGACTCTCTGTTACATATTTTAGGAACTAATAAGATAATCATTTTATTGTATCTATTTCCCCCCAGATTATGGGACTTGGAGAAACAAATCAAGCAATTGAGGAATTATCGTGATAACTATCAGGCCTTCTGCAAGTGGCTCTATGATGCTAAACGCCGTCAGGATTCCTTAGAATCCATGAAATTTGGAGATTCCAACACAGTCATGCGGTTTTTGAATGAGCAGAAGGTATAGGCCAACTTTTTGTTCCATAGCTGTTTTGAGATTAATTGGGTGTAATTCGTCTTCTCCTCTGGCTTTTGCATCAGAGCCTAGGTTTGAAATGATGAATATTTAATATTATTAATCCGTTTTGTGAAGGCTTAAAGAATGCCCAGAGGAAAAGCAACTGAGATGTCTATAAGGAAATGCAATTATGAACATAGAAATAATGTAATATTGTTCTCTTCATGTTATCATAAATTATCTTTATAAATTGAAGGGATAGGCCCAGAAAACAGGCTGAACAGAAAATAAACTCTTACAGATAGTAAGTTAAAGAGCTTGCTTCTCTTTTTGGAATGGAAAAAATGCTCATCTCCTAAGCTCTAACTATAAGAATATGAGACAAGTATATGTAGTAATAAGCTGAAAAAAAAGGTACACATAACAGTGGTAAAAGAGTGAAATCACATTTATTTAAAAATACTTGTATGCATTAACACTGGTAAATATTTTACTTTTTGTATAGAACTTGCACAATGAAATATCTGGCAAACGAGACAAATCAGAGGAAGTACAAAAAATTGCTGAACTTTGTGCAAATTCAATTAAGGTATGTTGGTTTCATAAAGAATGTTGGTGTTTCACCAAGATTATTATTAACTGCATAACTTGCTGATTTGTTGTGAAGAGTATACACTTCTTGAGGATAGTAATTATGGTCTGTATATATTCTTTTCTGAACAAACCATAAAAATTAAAAATCTGTTAGCTTCAATTCATTCTACATTGGTAGTATCCATTTGAATGGCTGGTTTCTATTCTTCGACTGGTGGTAGGTGCTGCATTCTTCATTTAGCATACAAAGATCTACTGCTTGGTTTAGTAATGGTTTTTTGTTTGTTTGTTTTGATGGAGTTTCGCTCTTATTGCCCAGGCTGGAGTGCAGTGGTGTGATCTCAACTGACTGCAACTTCTGCCTCCTGGGTTCAAGTGATTCTCCTGCCTCAGCTTCCTGAGTAATTGGGATTACAGGCACGCACCACCATGCCCAGCTAATTTTGTATTTTTAGTAGAGACAGGGTTTCTCCGTGTTGGTCAGGCTGGTCTTGAACTCCCGATCTCAGGGGATCTGCCTGCCTCGGTCTCCCGAAGTGCTGGGATTACAGGTGTGAGCCACCACTCCCGGCCGGTTTTGTAATGTAGTATTAGCTGCTTGGCCACTAGTGGTGCATTGTCTTTGGGGTTGGCAATTAGACATGCAGTCCAATGATTTGAAACTGTGGAACTGTAGCTGTTAGTGATGCTTTTTAAGTCCATGAAGAACACTTTTCTTAAACTTCATTATGCTGAAGGATTATGAGCTGCAGCTGGCCTCATATACCTCCGGACTGGAAACTCTGCTGAACATACCTATCAAGAGGACCATGATACAGTCCCCTTCTGGGGTGATTCTGCAAGAGGTATATATGTCATCGCGTATCTCTTAAAACCTGCCCCTCCTTCTTCTTCCCTTTTCCCGGTCTCCTGCCTGTCTTCCTTACCATCGCTGATTTCATCCCGTTATAGGGTATCCACTTTAAGAGGTTTAATAGCAGGTTATGCGCCCTCCGGTGTGAGTCATTGATGTATGACACATTTTCAGAAATGATCAGTTATTTAGAGTCTTTGTAGAAACTGGGCTTAAATTTGTGGGTTTGATGAGAGAGACTTCTAAAAAGTGGAAAATATAGAAATTTCCAAAAGACAGCCTCTTCTCAAACATGTCAGAGACTATCGCCTGTCAGATGGTTTAGGGGAAACAGCCTGGAGAGATGAGAATGGGATGCATTTTTGGCCCTTTGTTTTGCTGTACTTTCTTTTGCTGATTTTGGAATGAACACACTAAAAAAGAGAATTCACTCTTCATAATCTCACTATTTTAGAAAACAAAATTGGTCAAATTACATAGGACTTTTTTTTTTTTTTTAATGCAATATCTTTTTCTTTCTTTCCTTCCTTTTCTCCAAGGCGGCAGATGTTCATGCTCGGTACATTGAACTACTTACAAGATCTGGAGACTATTACAGGTTCTTAAGTGAGATGCTGAAGAGTCTGGAAGATCTGAAGGTAATTTACTACTATCTTTCCTTGGAGCATCAACAAAGAAAATAGAATAGAACCTTATTATTACTTCCACATTATAACGTGGATTTGGACACATCCTGGTAAAACTGTATTTCCTCTAAAGGTTTAATATAATACTGCTTGTTTGTAAGTCTGGGGTTATTTCCATGCTCCAAAATGAACTTAAGTAATATTCATAATATTGCAACAACTTTGCTAAACAAGTCATTTTATTTAATGTTTGGTCAAGGAATTTGCTTTATTTCTTTGTATTAAGGATAACATCTTGGACTAGGTATATTTGAATTTTTTATATTGAGTGATCTCTTTATTCCTCATTTATGATACTTAAATTGAGTTTATATGTAAACTTACTTTAGTGTAAACTGGAAATAAAGGGAACATAATTTATGAAATCATAAGCTTTTGATCTTGAAAGAAATTACCTCATTTTACAGATGAGGTAGCTCAGACTCAAAGGTAATATATCATTTGCTAAGATCATATGAGCAGCTGGTGGAAGAATTATGATGAGAATCCAGATTTCTTGAATTTTTGCCTAGTCACTCTTTACATGTGTGTCCACGTGTATAAAGAGAAATGAGAATGCACATTGGTCTGGGAGGGGAAAAGTACTGCTTCTTTCTTGGAATGTGAGGTGTTTTTCTTTTGACATAATTTCTGATTTCACTTCCACAGCTGAAAAATACCAAGATCGAAGTTTTGGAAGAAGAGCTCAGACTGGCCCGAGATGCCAACTCGGAAAACTGTAATAAGAACAAATTCCTGGACCAGAACCTGCAGAAATACCAGGCAGAGTGTTCCCAGTTCAAAACGAAGCTTGCGAGCCTGGAGGAGCTGAAGAGACAGGCCGAGCTGGACGGGAAGTCGGCTAAGCAAAATCTAGACAAGTGCTACGGCCAAATAAAAGAACTCAATGAGAAGATCACCCGACTGACTTATGAGATTGAAGATGAAAAGAGAAGAAGAAAATCTGTGGAAGACAGATTTGACCAACAGAAGAATGACTATGACCAACTGCAGAAAGCAAGGCAATGTGAAAAGGAGAACCTTGGTTGGCAGAAGTTAGAGTCTGAGAAAGCCATCAAGGAGAAGGAGTACGAGATCGAAAGGCTGAGGGTTCTTCTGCAGGACGAAGGCGCCCGGAAGAGAGAATATGAAAATGAGCTGGCAAAGGTAAGAAACCACTATAATGAGGAGATGAGTAATTTAAGGAACAAGTATGAAACAGAGATTAACATTACGAAGACCACCATCAAGGAGATATCCATGCAAAAAGAGGATGATTCCAAAAATCTTAGAAACCAGCTTGATAGACTCTCAAGGGAAAATCGAGATCTGAAGGATGAAATTGTCAGGCTCAATGACAGCATCTTGCAGGCCACTGAGCAGCGAAGGCGAGCTGAAGAAAATGCCCTTCAGCAAAAGGCCTGTGGCTCTGAGATAATGCAGAAGAAGCAGCATCTGGAGATAGAGCTGAAGCAGGTCATGCAGCAGCGCTCTGAGGACAATGCCCGGCACAAGCAGTCCCTGGAGGAGGCTGCCAAGACCATTCAGGACAAAAATAAGGAGATCGAGAGACTCAAAGCTGAGTTTCAGGAGGAGGCCAAGCGCCGCTGGGAATATGAAAATGAACTGAGTAAGGTAAGAAACAATTACGATGAGGAGATCATTAGCTTAAAAAATCAGTTCGAGACCGAGATCAACATCACCAAGACCACCATCCACCAGCTCACCATGCAGAAGGAAGAGGATACCAGTGGCTACCGGGCTCAGATAGACAATCTCACCCGTGAAAACAGGAGCTTATCTGAAGAAATAAAGAGGCTGAAGAACACTCTAACCAAGACCACAGAGAATCTCAGGAGGGTGGAAGAAGATGTCCAACAGCAAAAGGCCACTGGCTCTGAGGTGTCTCAGAGGAAACAGCAGCTGGAGGTTGAGCTGAGACAAGTCACTCAGATGCGAACAGAGGAGAGTGTAAGATACAAGCAATCTCTTGATGATGCTGCCAAAACCATCCAGGATAAAAACAAGGAGATAGAAAGGTTAAAACAACTGATCGACAAAGAAACAAATGAGCGGAAATGCCTGGAAGATGAAAACGCGAGATTACAAAGGGTCCAGTATGACCTGCAGAAAGCAAACAGTAGTGCAACAGAGTCAATAAACAAACTGAAGGTTCAGGAGCAAGAACTGACACGCCTGAGAATCGACTATGAAAGGGTTTCCCAGGAGAGGACTGTGAAGGACCAGGACATCACGCGGTTCCAGAGCTCTGTGAAAGACCTGCAGTTGCAGAAGCAGAAGGTGGAAGAGGAGCTGAATCGGCTGAAGAGGACGGCGTCAGAAGACTCCTGCAAGAGGAAGAAGCTGGAGGAAGAGCTGGAAGGCATGAGGAGGTCGCTGAAGGAGCAAGCCATCAAAATCACCAACCTGACCCAGCAGCTGGAGCAGGCGTCCATTGTTAAGAAGAGGAGCGAGGATGACCTCCGGCAGCAGAGGGACGTGCTGGATGGCCACCTGAGGGAAAAGCAGAGGACCCAGGAAGAGCTGAGGAGGCTCTCCTGTGAGGTCGAGGCCCTGAGGCGGCAGTTACTCCAGGAACAGGACAGTGTCAAACAAGCTCACTTGAGGAATGAGCATTTCCAGAAGGCGATAGAAGATAAAAGCAGAAGCTTAAATGAAAGCAAAATAGAAATTGAGAGGCTGCAGTCTCTCACAGAGAACCTGACCAAGGAGCACTTGATGTTGGAAGAAGAACTGCGGAACTTGAGGCTGGAGTACGATGACCTGAGGAGGGGACGAAGCGAAGCGGACAGTGATAAAAATGCAACCATCTCGGAACTAAGGAACCAGCTGCAGATCAGCAACAACCGGACCCTGGAACTGCAGGGGCTGATTAATGATTTACAGAGAGAGAGGGAAAATTTGAGACAGGAAATTGAGAAATTCCAAAAGCAGGCTTTAGAGGTATTCACAAATATTTGATCACAGCTTCACTGTTTCTCCAATTATTCATCACATTATTATCTAATCTGAACTGTGCTCTTGCTGCTTAAATAGATGCTTATAGAAAATCTAATTTTTCTTTTTATTTCTCTACTACTTCCTGTCATAATCCAGATAACTGCTTTAAAATAATTTCAATGCTGTGTGCCCTGCTGTTCTTTCATTGCATCAAATGCTGATCTCTGGGTAGCCTGTGTTTGGCCCTGCTTTTAAGAACACTAATACATGTATAACTTCCTCCAAATGTTCCATTCTGCTTCTTAGAAGTTAGCTCTTATTTAGTGAGCTATGGCACACATTTGTAATGAAAATTTTCTTAAATAGAAGTCATACTAAAGTGTTTCCCTATGCAATTTTTTTTTTTTTTTTTTTTGAGACGGAGTCTAGCTCTGTTGCCCAGGCTGGAGTGCAGTGGCCGGATCTCAGCGCACTGCAAGCCCCGCCTCCCGGGTTCACGCCATTCTCCTGCCTCAGCCTCCCGAGTAGCTGGGAGTACAGGCGCCCGCCACCTCGCCCGGCTAATTTTTTTTGTATTTTAGTAGAGACGGGGTTTCACCGTGTTAGCCAGGATGGTCTCGATCTCCCGAACTCGTGATCCGCCCGTCTCGGCCTCCCAAAGTGCTGGGATTACAGGCTTGAGCCACCGCGCCCGGCCTCCCTATGCAATTTTTAAAGCACTTTTTCTTTTGCCTGTTTAGATGATTTTTTTGCATGGATTATTTGGTGTTCGCTTTTGATCATGGCCTTAGTGTGTTTCCTTTTGTTTGGCTTTTCTTCTCCTAACCCTTAATTTAAAAATAACTTCTTTAACTTCTAATACATTTAACTTCTACAGACAAATATTGTGTATGGCTGGGTTGGTGTGTGTATGTGTGTGTGTATATATGTATGTATTATATATTATATATAAAATTATAAAATTATATAATATATATTTATATATTTATCTATAATAGATACCTTCATATATTTGTATTGCTTCATTAAGTATGTTCGTCTAGCTGTAACAGGTGAGATGTAGGTATAGCGGTATGATAACCTGGAACAAAACTCCCCACATTTTTCAAGCATAATTATTGTTAAGAGTAAGACAGGTCTACAACTTATAGTTCCTTCTATAGAAAAAAATAGTAACTATGAGGCCATTTATCAAAGTGGCAACATATATCTGCAGAATTTTTCCCACAAATTTGTAAAATAGCAAGCTTACAGTGTACCTAGGGAAAATGTAGAAAGAAAAAATAAGCAAGGCTTTTTTTTTTTTTTAAGATAGATACAAGAATAGAAGTTGTGATAGTAATATGATATGATTCGAAACATTATTTTTTTCCCATTTCTTTCTTTTTCAATTCTAGGCATCTAATAGGATTCAGGAATCAAAGAATCAGTGCACTCAGGTGGTGCAGGAAAGAGAGAGCCTTCTGGTGAAAATCAAAGTCCTGGAGCAAGACAAGGCAAGGCTGCAGAGGCTGGAGGATGAGCTGAATCGTGCAAAAGCAACTCTAGAGGCAGAAACCAGGGTGAAACAGCGCCTGGAGTGTGAGAAACAGCAAATTCAGAATGACCTGAATCAGTGGAAGACTCAATATTCCCGCAAGGAGGAGGCTATTAGGAAGATAGAATCAGAAAGAGAAAAGAGTGAGAGAGAGAAGAACAGTCTTAGGAGTGAGATCGAAAGACTCCAAGCAGAGATCAAGAGAATTGAAGAGAGGTGCAGGCGTAAGCTGGAGGATTCTACCAGGGAGACACAGTCACAGTTAGAAACAGAACGCTCCCGATATCAGAGGGAGATCGATAAACTCAGACAGCGCCCATATGGGTCCCATCGGGAGACCCAGACTGAGTGTGAGTGGACCGTTGACACCTCCAAGCTGGTGTTTGATGGGCTGAGGAAGAAGGTGACAGCAATGCAGCTCTATGAGTGTCAGCTCATCGACAAAACAACCTTGGACAAACTACTGAAGGGGAAGAAGTCAGTGGAAGAAGTTGCTTCTGAAATCCAGCCATTCCTTCGGGGTGCAGGATCTATCGCTGGAGCATCTGCTTCTCCTAAGGAAAAGTACTCTTTGGTAGAGGCCAAGAGAAAGAAATTAATCAGCCCAGAATCCACAGTCATGCTTCTGGAGGCCCAGGCAGCTACAGGTGGTATAATTGATCCCCATCGGAATGAGAAGCTGACTGTCGACAGTGCCATAGCTCGGGACCTCATTGACTTTGATGACCGCCAGCAGATATATACAGCAGAGAAAGCTATCACTGGTTTTGACGATCCATTTTCAGGCAAGACAGTATCTGTTTCGGAAGCCATCAAGAAAAATTTGATTGATAGAGAAACTGGAATGCGCCTGCTGGAAGCCCAGATTGCTTCAGGGGGTGTAGTAGACCCTGTGAACAGTGTCTTTTTGCCAAAAGATGTCGCCTTGGCCCGGGGGCTGATTGATAGAGATTTGTATCGATCCCTGAATGATCCCCGAGATAGTCAGAAAAACTTTGTGGATCCAATCACCAAAAAGAAGGTCAGTTATGTGCAGCTGAAGGAACGGTGTAGAATCGAACCACATACTGGTCTGCTCTTGCTTTCAGTACAGAAGAGAAGCATGTCCTTCCAAGGAATCAGACAACCTGTGACCGTCACTGAGCTAGTAGATTCTGGTATATTGAGACCGTCCACTGTCAATGAACTGGAGTCTGGTCAGATTTCTTATGACGAGGTTGGTGAGAGAATTAAGGACTTCCTCCAGGGTTCAAGCTGCATAGCAGGCATATACAATGAGACCACAAAACAGAAGCTTGGCATTTATGAGGCCATGAAAATTGGCTTAGTCCGACCCGGTACTGCTCTGGAGTTACTGGAAGCCCAAGCAGCTACTGGCTTTATAGTGGATCCTGTTAGCAACTTGAGGTTACCAGTGGAGGAAGCCTACAAGAGAGGTCTGGTGGGCATTGAGTTCAAAGAGAAGCTCCTGTCTGCGGAACGAGCTGTCACTGGGTATAATGATCCTGAAACAGGAAACATCATCTCTTTGTTTCAAGCCATGAATAAGGAACTCATCGAAAAGGGCCATGGTATTCGCTTATTAGAAGCACAGATTGCAACCGGGGGTATCATTGACCCAAAGGAGAGCCATCGTTTACCAGTTGACATAGCATATAAGAGGGGCTATTTCAATGAGGAACTCAGTGAGATTCTCTCAGATCCAAGTGATGATACCAAAGGATTTTTTGACCCCAACACTGAAGAAAATCTTACCTATCTGCAACTAAAAGAAAGATGCATTAAGGATGAGGATACAGGGCTCTGTCTTCTGCCTCTGAAAGAAAAGAAGAAACAGGTGCAGACGTCACAAAAGAATACCCTCAGGAAGCGTAGAGTGGTCATAGTTGACCCAGAAACCAATAAAGAAATGTCTGTTCAGGAGGCCTACAAGAAGGGCCTAATTGATTATGAAACCTTCAAAGAACTGTGTGAGCAGGAATGTGAATGGGAAGAAATAACCATCACGGGATCAGATGGCTCCACCAGGGTGGTCCTGGTAGACAGAAAGACAGGCAGTCAGTATGATATTCAAGATGCTATTGACAAGGGCCTTGTTGACAGGAAGTTCTTTGATCAGTACCGATCCGGCAGCCTCAGCCTCACTCAATTTGCTGACATGATCTCCTTGAAAAATGGTGTTGGCACCAGCAGCAGCATGGGCAGTGGTGTCAGCGATGATGTTTTTAGCAGCACCCGCCATGATTCAGTAAGTAAGATTTCCACCATATCCAGCGTCAGGAATTTAACCATAAGGAGCAGCTCTTTTTCCGACACCCTGGAAGAATCGAGCCCCATTGCAGCCATCTTTGACACAGAAAACCTGGAGAAAATCTCCATTACAGAAGGTATAGAGCGGGGCATCGTCGACAGCATCACCGGTCAGAGGCTTCTGGAGGCTCAGGCCTGCACAGGCGGCATCATCCACCCAACCACGGGCCAGAAGCTGTCACTTCAGGATGCAGTCTCCCAGGGTGTGATTGACCAAGACATGGCCACCAGGCTGAAGCCTGCTCAGAAAGCCTTCATAGGCTTTGAGGGTGTAAAGGGAAAGAAGAAGATGTCGGCGGCAGAGGCAGTGAAAGAAAAATGGCTCCCGTACGAGGCTGGCCAGCGCTTCCTGGAGTTCCAGTACCTCACGGGAGGTCTTGTTGACCCGGAAGTGCATGGGAGGATAAGCACAGAAGAAGCCATCCGGAAGGGTTTCATTGATGGCCGCGCCGCACAGAGGCTGCAAGACACCAGCAGCTATGCCAAAATCCTGACATGCCCCAAAACCAAATTAAAAATATCCTATAAGGATGCCATAAATCGCTCCATGGTAGAAGATATCACTGGGCTGCGCCTTCTGGAAGCCGCCTCCGTGTCGTCCAAGGGCTTACCCAGCCCTTACAACATGTCTTCGGCTCCGGGCTCCCGCTCCGGCTCCCGCTCTGGATCCCGCTCCGGATCTCGCTCCGGGTCCCGCAGTGGGTCCCGGAGAGGAAGCTTTGACGCCACAGGGAATTCTTCCTACTCTTACTCCTACTCATTTAGCAGTAGTTCTATTGGGCACTAGTAGTCAGTTGGGAGTGGTTGCTATACCTTGGCTTCATTTATATGAATTGTCAATTTATTAAATAATAAAAAAGAAAATCCCAGTTATTGCAGTAGAGTGGTAGGACGTTCTATGCTTACAGAAAATATAGCCATGATTGAAATCAAATAGTAAAGGCTGTTCTGGCTTTTATCTCCTTAGCTCATCTTAAATAAGTAGTACACTTGGATGCAGTGCGTCTGAAGTGCCAATCAGTTGTAACACAAATTGAACTTAGGATTTGTTTCTTCTCTTCTGTGTTTGGATTTTTGATCAATTCTTTAATTTTGGAAGCCTATAATACAGTTTTCTATGCTTGGAGAAAAAAATTAAACGGATCACTGATATTTTAGTCATTCTGCTTCTCATCTAAATATTTCCATATTCTTTATTAGGAGAAAATTACCCTCCCAGTACCAGCTCCCCTCTCAAACCCCCAACCCAAAACCAAGCATTTTGGAATAAGTCTCCTTAGTTTTAGAGTGTGGATTGTATAACCGATATAGTCTTTGACGTACTTATTTGGTTTGGTGTTAATTTGACTGTATGTGCATGACAGCAGCAATCTTTGCTTTTCTTTGGTCAAAGTTTTCTGTTTATTTTGCTTGTCATTTTCGATGTACTTTAAAAAGGTGTCTTTATGAAGTTTGCTATTCTGGCAATAAACTTTTAGACTTTTGAAGTTTTTGTGTTTTAATTTAATATGTTTATAAGCATATGTAAACATTTAGGAGCATATTTTTATCATAGGTCTAAAAACATTTATTAAATACCTGTGAAGAAATACCATTAAAAAAACTATTTGGTTCTGAATTTTTATTAGAAGATGGTCTTTTGAAGTTAGTCCTTTCAGTACTTCTCAGATGCCTGTCATGTACCCAATGGAGTCCTTGGAAAGAAGGCCTATGTAAAGAGGCCAGCCTGGAGGTCAATACCGTGTTCTAGTTTATTCTGGACATTGAGTACCAAGTAGCATTGGCAAAAGTCACCATCATAGCATTGAAAAAACATGAAGTTGCTAAGATGCTTTTTGAGTATCCTCAAAATAGATAGTGTTTCAGTTTGTCCCATAAGAGGAAAGACTTGTCCTGGAACCCATGAAAATGATTTCTGAAGAGTTCTTGGCTCTCTGTTGAAAGACAAGAAAATATAAGCCTGTTCCTTTGGATCAAAGAGAAACTACTGAAATTCACACATTTGTCATTAGATTAACATGACTTCACCGAACACTACCATGTCTAGTATTGGCTTAGTTACTATGAAGATTGAGTAGAATTTACTTTTTTTTGAGACAGAGTCTTGCTCTGTCACCCAGGCTGCAGTGCAGTGGCGCTATCTCAGCTCACTCAAGCTCTGCCTCCCGGGTTCACGCCATTCTGCCTCAGTCTCCCGAGTAGCTGGGACTACAGGCACCCGCTACCATGCCTGGCTAATTTTTTATATTTTTAGTAGAGACAGGGTCTCACCCTGTTAGCCAGGATGATCTCGATCTCCTGACCTCGTAATTCGCCCACCTCAGCCTCCCAGAGTGCTGGGATTACAGGCATGAGCACCGCGCCTGGCCTGAGTAGAATTTACAAGCCCCTTGACAAAGCATTTGCAATGTGGGTAGGGACAGAAACAGATAAAGCAATCAGTGGGACAACTTTCAAATGTCAGCAGTATATATTAATACAAATTTTATAGTACAGATAGGAAAACATGCTAATTGTATGGAACAAAAAAACATCATTAAGATTAGATAAATTATTGGGGGCTTTTGGTACTTAGAGTGAAAGTTAGCTCCATTCTCATTGCATGGGCCATTTTTCCTCCACAGCACTCTTCCTTATCTCACCTCTTCTTCCTCTTACTCCCTTTCCCCATTTGCAGGAGTTGAAACTAATTTTATGCATTAAATACTGAGTTCGTGTGCCATGCATTGTGCCAGAAGCCATGGAGTCTGTGCTAGAAATACATGGTGCAAAAATAGCCCTCATAACCCAAAAGGAAGAAGAAAAATGTGGTAAATGTTGTATTGAGAAAAATGAAGGAAATCCTTTATGCTAGAGCTGGGAGACTGTATTAGTCACCTCACCCTACCATAACAAGATGCCACAGACTGAGTGGCTTAAACGGAAGTTTATTTTCTCACAGTTCTGGAAGCTAAAAGTACATGATCAAGGTGCAGGCAGGGTTGGTTTCTAGTGAGACTTGGCTCATGGGTGGCTATCAGTCTTATCTGGTTAGAGTACCCCGTCCTCTATGACCTCATTTAATCTTAATTACCTCTTAGGGCCCTATCTCCTTATATAGTCACACTGTGGGTTAGTACTTAAACATATGCATTTTTGAGGGACCCAATCCAATCCATAACGGAGGCCAGGAGTCTGGACACCACTCCAGGAAAGTGATAATCAAAACAGGTCAGCAGCGTCAGTGTAGAGCAGTTCCTCGGGCTGAAACAGTAACTAGAGAGTAGAGTCAACTGACAAATCTTTCCTACTCCCTCCAGGCTTCTGCCAAAGTTGTCATGAAGCGCTGAGATGACATGGGGCTGTATCCTGAAGAGAGGACATGTTTGATGTGGGCTAAGTTTTAATTTGATTCACGTATACAAACAGGGAAATATACACTAGAACTTTTTTTTTTTTTTTTTTTTTTTTTTTGTTGAGACAGAGTCTCGCTCTGCCGCTGGGGCTGGAGTGCAGTGGCCGGATCTCAGCTCACTGCAAGCTCTGCCTCCCGGGTTTACGCCATTCTCCTGCCTCAGCCTCCCGAGTAGCTGGGACTACAGGCGCCCGCCACCTCGCCCGGCTAGTTTTTTGTATTTTTAGTAGAGACAGGGTTTCACTGTGTTAGCCAGGATGGTCTCGATCTCCTGACCTCGTGATCCGCCCGTCTCAGCCTCCCAAAGTGCTGGGATTACAGGCTTGAGCCACCGCGCCCGGCCTACACTAGAACTTTTTATCAGGAGTCATGTCACATCAGAAATAGTCTCACATTTTTCCAGACCAACTGGTTAACTATGGAAATGCAAATAAAAAGTAAGGATACCGGGCTGGGCGCAGTGGCTCAGGTCTGTAATCCCAGCACTTTGGCAGGCCGAGGCAGGCGGATCACAAGGTCAGGAGTTCAAGACCAGCCTGGCCAATATGATGAAACCCCGTCTCTACTAAAAATACAAAAATTAGCCAGGCGTGGTGGCATGTGTCTGTAGTCCCAGCTACTCATGAGGCTATGGCAGAAGAATTGCTTGAACCTGGGAAGTGGAGGTTGCAGTGAGCTGAGAGTATGCCACTGCATTCCATCCTGGGTGACAGAGCCAGACTCCATCTCAAAAAAAAAAAGGTAAGGATACCATAGGCAGAGTATGAATACATTAACTTCATACTCCCCTCTCTTACCAGCTTCTAGACACTTCTGTATTTTATGGTGCTGCCTATTTATAGTGTTATGACCATTTTTTTAAAGTGAGAACTGTGCTGTTTACCTTTAGAAATAATTGTTCACCAAAAAATTCCTCCACAGTTCCTTCACAGGTGTAAACAAAGTGCAAAAGGAAACCGAGGTTTGACACTCGGACTTGAAAAAATTTTAAAAAGTAATATAAAATTGGTTAGATTTTGGGAGTTAAAACCATTTGGGGAAACTACAAGGGCTAATTCCAGGTCTTGGGTAGGAAATATACAAAGTTAAGCTTGTGTTATCAAAGCAAGAAAGCATTCAAGGACTAATAGGGATACGTCAAAGACACAGATGGCTTAATGTGGCTTCCACTGGCCACATTTGGGACAATTTGAGCATCAACAAGAATTACGATGTTAAAGGAGTATATTATATTGAATTAAAAAAAACCCTTTAAATCAATAACTTTAAAAACACCTTGATTCCCATAGTGATGAAAACACTAAAATGGAGGTGTGGAAAGAAAGCCAGTTAACAAACACAGAAGGCATGATACTATTACAGAATCATTTATAACTCCTATTGTAACAACAGAGTCAGTGAAGGACTGTATAAAGCAGTTGGGGAACAGGGTATTCATATGGCCTCAAGGTATAATCTACAGATTGCTTACCAGTTCCTAAGGGGAAAATGGGGGAAAATGTACTATTAGAATGAAGAGATGTAGCCACCATCTTTACCAAGTGATCAAAGTTAGCATTACTAATATAATTGAGTTATGTGTCCCTGTGAGTTGGCAACACCTCTTAGGTAGTATTCTTGCTAAAGTGCTCGATCTGAATCTAATCACGAGGGAAACAAAATCTGACAAATCCAGAATGAGGGATATTCTACAAGACAACTGGCCTAGGCTCATCACAACATTTAATTATTTAATTTTAAAAAGAGGGTGAAGGAGGCTGATCTGGATTAAAAGAGACAATAACTAATAATAGCTTATGGGTTGAAAAAAATAAAACTGCTATAGAAATAATTTTGGGGACAATGGGGAAATTTGAATATGAACAGTATAATAAATGATTTTATGGAATTACTAATTTTCTTAGGTTTGATCATGTATTGCGGTTACACAGGAAAATGTTCGTATTCTTGGAAGAAGCATGTTAACATATTCGGGGGTGAAGAATCTGCAACTTACTTTCAAAGAATTTAGTAAAAATCATTGGGTGGGGCTGTGAATGTGGAGAGAACAGATGGAGAGAAATCAAACGTGGCAAAATGCTAACAACGAGCTGAAGGACAGCTAAACGAAAGCTCACTGTACTATTTTTAAAACTTTTCTGTAGCTATAAACCGTTTTTTCTGAGAAAGTCGAGGAGCGTGAACGTCTTTCAAGAAAGGCCAGCGCAACTGCACCCAAAAGCTGAGAGGAGATTGGAAAACGCCTCTCAAAATAACAGTCCCGCCCTTCCCGAGGCGCTTCCCTACAGGCTGTTCCAGTCACGTGGTGGCTGTGGCCCCGCCCACAGCTCCCAGAGGCCCGCGCGCGCCGTCTGCAGTTCGGCCGCTTCCTCTTGGCGGGTGGGCTGCAGCCATGGAAGGCGAGCCTCCACCTGTGGAGGAGCGGCGGCGGCTGCAGGAGGAGCTGAGCGAGTTCGTGGAGAGCTGCTGCCGGACGCTGGAGGAGGTGACGGCGTCCCTGGGCTGGGACCTGGATAGTCTGGATCCCGGGGAAGAGGAGGCGGCGGAGGTGAGGGGCGCGGCCGCGGGGCCCTTTCGGGGACTATCGGCCCGCGGTCTTCTCTGGAAGAAGGGAGATCCGCACTGGCAGCCGCGGAGGAAGGGCGAGGAATCGTCGTCCGTGTGCAGAGCCGCGATGGGCGCCCGGGACCCGAGGGGAGCCGCGGGCCCTGGAGCAACCCTGACCTCCCTGAGTCCTGGGCTCGGGCGCGCGAGGGCCTCCCGAAGGCTCCACGCCGACCTCCGGTGCGGCGCTCCTCCCGCGGAACTTCGAGCTTAAAGAAAACGGGGGGCCGGGCGCGGTGGCTTACACCTGTAATCCCAGCACTTTGAGAGGCCAAGGCGGGAGGATCCCTTGAGCCCAGGAGTTCGAGACTAGCCTGGGCAATATGGGGAAACCTCTTCCTACCAAAAATACAAAAATTAGCCGAGTGTGATGGTGTGAGCCTGTGGCCCCAGCTGTTTGGGAGGCTGGAGTGGGAGGATCGCTTGAGCCCAGGAGGTCGAGGTTGCGGTGAGCCGAGATCGCTCCGCTGCATTCCAGCCTGGGCGATAGAGCAAGACCCTGTCTCAAAACACAAACAAACAAAATTCCGGAAGATGTGTTGAGTGAGGAGGGAATGGCAGATTTGGTATTTATTTAGAAAGTAAGTGAATGGGTCTCAGAGTGCTGCAGAGGGATTGGCGGTTTGCATTGTCATCTGTCATATGGATTCCGCAGTTGCACCAGATTCGGTGTCAGGAGAGCTGGGAGTTTGCCAGTTCGCCTTTCTATGCCTTAAAATTGGACACTTCTTACTGGGACAGCCCCGATTCTAGGATTATTAAAGGATGTCACCAAGAAATGGTAACTGGCAACTCCCGTGGACATTAGCATTGCTTTTTTTAAAATGTAGGCAAGTGTATTTAGAGTGAACAATGGTGATTTTTGTTTTTTGTGGGGTGTTTTTTGGTGGAGTGAGAGGAAGGGAAGTGCTCCAATGTGGGGTAATTCATTATCTTTAATATTACTTCTGGGTTTACCACGCTGTAATAATTTCTCCTGGGTTTAAGTTACTGATTCCTGAGACATTTAAAATATATTTGATTTCTGCATATACCATTCATTATTTATTGTATTAAAAGCACAGAAGAAATTAAAGGATCTTTATTGTTCATTTAGAGGGGTATTTGAAGCTGGGAATTCCATTGAGTGGGACTTACCAGACCTTTCCATACATTGTTTACTCAGCATTGGAGTAACATTGGATTCCTTGTATTAACATTTAAATAGCACTTTGTTTGTGCCACTTAAAATACATTGCTTCATTTAATACTCAGAATAACCCTGTGAGGTAGGTATTGTTGACCACATTTCATAGACAAGGAAAGGGACACAGAGGTAATAATTTGTCCAAGGATACACTGCTAGTAAATGGCAATTAGGATTTCCACCGGTGTTTTAGTACTAAAATTTAGTGAACAACAGTTACAGTTCCTGGTCCTCACAGAGCTTATTGTCTGGTGGTGGTGAGGGGGAATACGGAGAACTCAACTGTTACATTATCATGGGTCTATGATGGGTGGGGTTGGAATTGCTATAGTACAGTTTATTATAGGCTGTGGTGGACAAAGTGGTGGTCAACAAAGGCTTCCTGGACAAAGTGAATTCTAAGCTGGTAAATAAAAGTGATCTGAATTAACTAGGGGATTGGGGAGTGAGAAGAAGCATCAACAGCATGTGTAGAAGTTCAGAGACAGGGAGTAACCATATCAGGAAGCAACTAGTTAAGGATAGCTAGAGCATAGGGTGTAGAGTTACCGCAGAGGGGTAGAGGTCAGATCTTAAATGTCCTTGTTAGCCATATTAGAAAGTCTAGATTTTTTTTTTTTTTTAAATGAAGGCAGTGGGGAGGCATGGAAGTATTTTAAGCTGGGGCATATCATAATCATATTTACCTTTTAGTAAAATAATAACATACATTTATTGAATGCTTGCTATGTACCAGGCCCTATTTGAATTCCTTTATGTGTATAAACTTTGGTATACTTTTTTAAATCTTCACAATCACTTTTTGAGAGAGGTCCTGCTATTATTTTCATTTTATATAATAGATAAGGAAAATGAGACAAAGAGAGATTAAGTACCTCACCCAAATTCATGCAGCCAGTAAGTGGCAGAGCTGGAATTCAGACCAGCTACAGGATGGAAAATGAAGGGGAGGGCAGCAATACTGGAAACAGAGAGAGAAAGCGAGCGTAGTCAGGAGATGGCTGTTGTATTCCAGCAGAGAGTTGATGATCCCTGATTTGGGGAAGTGGCAGTGGGGATGGAGGATGTTGAGGGATTTTCAGAAATATTCAGGAGTTAAATTGGCAGGGCTAGGTGATTGATTGGATATGGGTGATGAGGGAGAAGATGTGGTTTCTTGCTTGAGCAAGTGGGACCTTTCACTGAAATGGAAAGTACAAGAGGAGTAGGTTTGAGGGTTAGGAGACGATGAGTAGAATGAATTTATTTTTGTTTGTGTTGAACTTTTAGTGTCTTTAGTATATGGTACTGGACAGAAACAAGGTTTAAAGATATAAATTTTGGGAGTCCTCACTGTATAGTGAGAGTTGCAGCCTTGCGATCTTTCTTTCAGTAAGCAGATACTAAATAGCAAAAGGTCAGTGGTTATATTAATTTATGAAAACCAACATCTAAAGGGGGACAAATAGAGCAAGGTAGACAGATATTTAGAGGAGACCAAATAGAAGAAGCCAGAGAGGTAGAAAGAACATGAGGGGTGTGTCTGAATGACAAATGAACAATTGGAGTGCGACCTTCCAAGAGTTCAGATATGACAAGACAGTGACATGTTCTTTGGCTTTAGTAGCAAGGTTGTTAGTGACCTATTGACTGGTTTCAGTGGGGTGATGGTGGCAGTGAGTGAGGAATGGTTATAGATGAGGTTGTTTAGACAGTGAGTGTAAATACACATTTCAAAGAGTTAGGCTTTGAAGGAGTGGACAGAGGACAGGGGCATTAGAGAGTTAGGGGTTGAAGGAGTTTTGTTTTTCTTTAATACACACCCACATGGGGGTTGAGAGAGGCCTGTAAAAGAGGATGCACTAGACAGTACTGGTACATAATTAAATGGTAAACATTTAATGGTAATAATTATTTATTTTAATATTATGTACCGATTTTCTTTGTTTCTGTTTTTTATAGGATGAAGTTGTGTTATGTCCTTACGATTCCAATCATCACATGCCTAAATCGTCTTTAGCAAAGCACATGGCATCTTGTAGATTGAGGAAAATGGGCTATACCAAAGAAGAAGAGGTACCATATATTTATTATTTTATAGTAAAATATATATGTATATGTCATGCATTTCATGCCTTAATTCACAATTTTTGGAAGTTATATTGTGAGGCTCACCAACATGAAATAATAGCCCTTACTTGAAGGGTAGGATGGTACTTGCCTAATTTCACAAATTATTATGAGAAATAATTAAGTGATACTAATCTATTGTTTATGTCAAGTCTTAAAATAGTCAATTATCTGATACTTAAGAACACTAAGATTTTTTTTTTCAGGATGAAATGTATAATCCTGAGTTTTTCTATGAGAATGTGAAGATACCTTCAATTACTTTGAGTAAGTATTAAGTTATTATAATTTTAAAATATCTTAGTGTAGATACTGATTTTTCATTTTTGCATTATCGAAAGAATGGATTTTATAAGCATGCTTACGATTAAGAAGGACATTTAGTATCTTAAAAGCATGTAGAATTAATTAATGTACAAGGCAACTAATTCACATAATCTGAAGTTTAGAGACCAGACTTGTATTAATAGGCAGTGAAAACCTTACAAAGCTTTGTGTAGTAGAGCAGACACCTTCCTTCTCAGTTACAACAAAAATTTGAGCCTGTGACATAGATTGAAGGATGAGACTGAAGATGGACATGTGTTCCAGGGATTCACAGCATATATAGAGGTTAAAGTCTTGGGCTCTTGAAAGAGAATGTCCTGATTCAACTCCTGTTTTTATCATGAACAGATGTGACTTTCAGTGAGGTAATTAACCTGTTTGTTGCCTAAATTTCTTTATAAAATGGAGATGGTTATAATAGCACTTTGCGAGGATTAAGTGATATATATATAATATTCTTAGAATAATGTCAGGCACTTAGCTGGAGTCAGCTAAAGGGTCACAGAGTTGTGACCATTACAGCACAGGCTTCGAGAATGTTAGCTGTTACTGGTCAGTAAAATTTGTCGCTGCTACTGCTGCATGCCTAATTATAGGCATGAACTGCTTGAAGTCTGATTACTTACTGGGCTGTAGATAAATCTGAAAGGATTCTGTGTTCAGATTTCATAGACAGGGATGTGGATATTTCTTAAGATTCTGGAAGGTTTGTCCACGTGCCCAAAGGGCTTGGATCAGAAACCAGTTAATCATTTAATTATGGTCACTGATGATTCATATTATATTTATGGATTTTTTTTTTTTTGACAGATAAGGACTCACAATTCCAGATAATTAAACAAGCTAGAACTGCAGTTGGGAAAGACAGTGATTGTTATAATCAAAGTAAGTGGCATTACAGTTTAAGTGAATTAATGAATCAAATTATTATTTTTCTCATAAACATGTTACTAATTTCAAGAAAAACCTGTGAAAACTGTTACATGGGAAAGGTTAAGTTTTACATTTAGCATTAGGCTAATTTGCTTCATTTCACCATCATTTGTTAGATGTTTCCTGTTGAGATACACTAGAGTCTCACTAGGACACTGTCTTAGCTAGGGGTTCATCCTTTGGAATAACCTGGTGATTTATAGGTGAGATTGTCTTGTGGCTAATACAAAAAACTGTTATTTAGTAAATACAGATGGTCCCAACTTAATGATGATTTGATTTAGGATTTTTTCAATTTTATGATGGTATGAAAACAATGCACAATCACAAGGTTTTAGACTTTAAGTACTAGTGATTCTTTTATCAGACTCTGGGCTGCATTTTCAACTTAACCGTATAAAGTTTATGATGGGTTTATCGGGATGTAACCCCATGTAAGTCAAGGAACATCTATAAATGCCACTGAGTGAGACTCTTTTACCCTGAGATTTCCTCTCTTTAGAGTATTGAAATGCAATGTAAAGAAAAGGCTTAGGCTGAAAGAGATTAGTCTCCACAGGTACCCTCAGATTGCTACACAGTAAGTGAGTTGGTTTGAAGTGATGAATGCTTGGGATCCCCTTCTCAGAAAAAAAGTACAAACACAAAAGTTTTACATATAATTTCAGAGGATTCATATTAATAGATCCTTTCATGCCCACCTTTAGAGCTGGGTTAAAGAGTTCTCCCTGGGAACTTCAGCAGAGAATAGGTTAGAAGTTTTAAGCATAAGCTTTTAGGAAATTGAAAGAAAACTTAATCCATCAAAAACAGAGACATAGGCCAGACACGGTGGCTCACGCCTGTCATCCCAGCACTTTGGGAGGCTGAGGCGGGTGGATCACCTGAGGTCAGGAGTTGAAGACCACCCTGGCCAACATGGCGAAACACTAAAAAATACAAAAATTAGCTGGGCATGGTGGCAAGTGCCTGTAATCCCAGCTACCTGAGAGACCGAGGCAGGAATTATTGCTGGAACCCAGGAGGCGGAGGTTTCAGTGAGTCCAGATCGCACCATTGCACTCCAGTGTGGGCAACAGAGCGAAACTCCATCTCAAAAACAAACCAACAAACAAACACATAGACAAATGAGTTAATAAAAGTTTAAATTTCTCATGAATGTAGATATGATATGACATCTAGCCAAAACCTGAGTGGCTTCTCTTATAAGGATTTCTATTTCTGCATTGTCTTCTTTGAACCTTCTGTAGGTAGCTTTCTCTGCACAACTTACCTTTTTTTCCTCATTCTTTTTTCTAGCTGAATTATATTTACCAGCTGTAGTCATGGTTGGTTTTCTCCCTCATTGAAGTTGAGGATCTTTACCAAATATTGTTTTAAGTCAGTATCTGGACTTGATTTCTCAGAGTTGCACTGTGGCTACAGAAGGAAGACCATCCTTAGCTGTCTATATTACATGGGTTCTCTACAACAGCCAGAAGCACATTTCTTGTATTTTTTGTTTTGAGGTTCCCACTTTTGTCCCTGTCAGCGAAATTCCAGATTTTTTTCTTTGAGGGAGACAGTTGACTCTCATTTTATTTATTCGGACAGATTACTGAGCTGTGACTAGACTGGTCAAGCCTTTTTTGGCCTCTGCTATTGGTTCTACTCATATCCCCTGGTAGTGTACCCATAAAAAAGTTGGAGGTTTTTGGTTTTTGAAGAGGTTAATAATACTTAAAGGACTTTGTTTGACTCTTAAGTGGTTAGATTTACTGAATTTATTTTAGAGTTGAAAGAGAACTTGGAGATCATCTAATACAGTGTCTGCATTTTACAGATAAGAAAAACTATCTGATGGAGACATGATAAAGTTCTAGTGTGTTGGTTCTAAAAGTCCTCCATATTTTTATTTTTTAAAAGGTTGTTTTTTTAAAGCTCTTTTATGAATTAAATTTCTCTTTCACAACAAACTTGTGATAAACTGAATGATATTTTCCCCTCCATGATAGGTGAAGAAACAGACACAAAAAAGTGAAGTAACTCGCCTTTGCTAGATAATAGCAAAGTGGATCCAGAACTAAGTTCTGAATTTTGACACAAACTCTGAACTGAGTTGATTTGCTGTTAGATACCCTACATTTAGTAAAATTTGTGGACTAGGATTCTAGATATTGCTCAAATTTATTTATCATGTCTTTCATGATTAAGTGGAAGAATATCACAAACTTCGTATCTCTACATACTAATTGTGACTATTGGTGCTGTTAATTGTTAATTCTGCTTTGCGTAAACCTGTTTTAGAGAAATAAAAGTAGCTGCTTGGCCATGTATTAATGATGACAACTCTGAGTTTTTGTTTCTTTATCTGTAATATAAAACTCTATTTATAGAGTTGTTGAGAGGAACAGAGATAATGGATGCTAAACAAGCCCTAGCTCCAAAAATTGGTAGCTTCTGTGGTCTAAGTGGAAATTAATGTACAGAAAGTAATATTAAGATAATGAAATGGATGAGTTTTATATATATAAGTAATTTAGAAAATGTTCTGCTTTTTAATTTTTATAACGGTAATAAGGGAGATTTGGACATGGAGCTTAGTTCTTTTCAAAAGCAAATAATTACTTCGAATGAATAGTTCTTTTGCTAGGTAAGAGGAACTTTGATTTTGAATTCTTACACTATCTTAAATTAAGATATAATTGTTACCAGTAACTTTTTTTTCTTTTTTTTTGAGGCTGTCTTGCTCTGCCATCCAGGCTGGAGTTTAATGGCACAATCTCGGCTCACTGCTAACTCGGCCTCCTGGGTTCACGCCATTCTCCTGCCTCAGGCTACCGAGTAGCAGGGACTGCAGGCACCTGCCACCATACCGGGCTAATTTTTTTGTATTTTTTTAGTAGAGATGGAGTTTCACCATGTTAGCCAGGATGGTCTCGATTTCCTGACCTCGTGATCCACCCACCTTGGCCTCCCAAAGTGTTGGGATTACAGGCGTGAGCTACTGTGCCTGGCCAACAGTAACTTTTTATATGATCTTTAACCTTGTTTAAAAATTTTTTTTTGGCTGTGCATGGTGGCGCATGCCTGTAATCCCAGCACTTTGGGAGGCCGAGGTAGGCAGATCACCTGAGGTCAGGAGTTTGAGACCAGCCTGGCCAACATGGTGAAACCCTGTCTCTACTAAAAATACAAAAATTAGCCAGACGCTATGGTGCATGCCTGTAATCCAGCTACTCAGGAGGCTGAGGCAGGAGAATCGCTTGAACCTGGGAGGCGGAGGTTGCAGTGAGCCAAGATGGCGCCACTGCAGTCTAGTCTGGGCGACAGAGTGAGACTCTGTCTCAAAAAAAAAAAAAATTTTGTTTTATGTTCTCTGTAGAGAGTTATGCAATTTCTGAACAGATTATTTTTGTGGCTCATTTATGTCTTAGACATTTTAAGATCTTTTCCCTCAGGACAAGACTTTCTTTAAATATCTTATTGATGTATTTACTTCGAAGGGAGAATGACTCACATGAAAAATTTTACATTTCTCCATCTAATTCATATTTTGTTTGTTACACACTGAAATGTAAGTTTTTTGACAAGGTTTTATATGCATGTTTTCATTTCATCTGTCATGTCAGGCCTAAACTCAGTGTACAGAATTCTCAATCTTAAACTTTATGAAAGCTCGAACAGCTATTAGATGTACATACTTATTTTCAGATATAGTTACTTCGGCTAATTTTTTAACCAAGATATTTCAATCATAAACAATCAGTTTATGTTTAGTGGTTTATCTTTTTCCTTCAATATTAAATATTCAAGTTGTATATTTCAGTATCGTGAAGTGTGTTTGAGTCATGGCCATGATCAGTGTGCTATCAAAGATACTTTAAAAGACAGGATAGAATGGCTTTAGATCCAGTCTGTTCCTATCACTTGTGAGACTTTGGGCAAGTCATGTTACTTCTATGACCCTTAATTTCTTTATCTGTAATGTTAGGGAATTGACTCTGAATGAATTCTCCCTAAAATTCTGAATTTGTATCTTTGTGACAACACCTGCTACTACTATTTAATGTTGTATGTTATATGTTTAAGATCCCCTTTGATAACAAAAGTAACTAACAAGAATTAGAATTGGCATTATTAAAACAATAGATTAGAGTTTCAGTTTGGGGTGATGAAAAAATTCTAGAGATGGATAGAGGTTGCACAACAATGTGAATGCACTTCATGTCTCTGAACAGTACGCCGAAAATATAGTTAGAATGTTAAATTTTATGTTATATATTTTGCCACAAAAAACCTGCAAAAACAGGCAGCCAAAGGGTCTTAGAGTTATTATAATTACAGCGCATTCATATGTACCTTTAAATCATTTAGAAACATGCATTTTGAAAATTTACATTTTATGTAAATGTAAGTTTATTTAAGTATGTTTATCCTTTTTGTTGTCAGAAATATCTATGTTCCGAATGAATTGAATGCAGTTTGTTGCTTAACCTTTCCTGTACTTTTTCTTTTTCAGTAATTGGGGTGAGTATAAAGAGGAATTAGGAACCTGAATGTACTCCTTATTTAAAGATATGCAGTATCCTTTTTGCAAATGATATCCTTTTAAAAGTATCACTCAAATTTCTAAACTTTATCTTAATACCTGTCACATATTATAGTCTTGAATTGGAATTTTGGTTGAATTACAAGGAATTTAAGTGTCAGTCTTCATCATAAACTTAAGATGAATAAATTGAAGAAAATGCTAAAATAATTTAAGAAAGAAATTATATTTCTTTGTTTAAAAATAACAGGCAAAGGTTTATATGGAGCTTGTTTGTAATACATCATTACTTTCTAATCTTTGTTTTTCTCCCAAATTTTTATAGCCTATATTCAAAGGAATTAGGCTTATCAAAGCTGTTTTTATAATTTTGTATTATAAAATGCTTACTATAATTAGAATAAAATTGATTGACTTGAAAGGGAACCCTTTTTTTTCCATTAATTCAAAACCCTTTGACTAGTAAAAATGGCCATGTATTGTTATGTAAAGCCGTGTTAAACCATGGCCTCAGATTCACTGCAGCTCTCCTCTTAATATGTAGACAAGTAGTACCTCTTTTTGTTGTAATGCTTAGTTCATAGTATGCTCTCATTTGAATTCTTTTTGCCTCTACCTAGGAACTTAATGAGGTTAGACTTTATCAAATATAAGTATCTGGAAAGAGCTACTGATTTTATGTTGTTCTATGAACCAGTTACTACTTTAGAATAAGTTAGCAAACAATAAAAGGATTCCTTTAGTAGCTCATGTTCTTTGTTTGCATTAGTGAATAATGAAGTCTAGAAAGAATTGTTTTAAATTGCTTTTTTTACAGTTCCAATCATTTTTTTATTTGAGAAAATTTGAATCTCAAAACAAAAATTTTCTTCAATGTTTAATACATCACATCAAGGTATTGTATTTACTTTTTTTCACTAATGAGCAGATTTTAGAAAATTCTGTAATTACTGGGGGGCACTGCTATTAACTTTTTTCAGTTAATTTGGTTAAGCCACTATGCTTCCTCCTCAGGAAATTAAAATGAGTTTAGTTTCAATTTAATCTGTTCTTTTCTGGCCTGACGAGGTGTGGGATTTCTGCTACTTAATTATTTTTTGGCCCCTAGCTCTAAGTCCTTGCACAAGTGGGATATATTTTGAATATTGACCATCTAGCTTGATGTCTCATACAAAAGATATTTTTTACACAGTTTTTAATATTTCCATAGTTTATTTTCAAAGGGACTATAATGCATATTACTTATTAAAAGCATTTTCTTCCCAACTTTGATGGGGAAAAGCCTATCAACAGATACCTACTTTTGTAGATGGCTATAAAAATTGTTACCCAAAAGGTTTTCTTAGAGCAAATTGTCTTTTATGATTATTCCTGCCTGCCTTCTTGGGATCTGTCTTTATATTGTTGGAGAGAATAGCAAACATCCATAATACATTGTATTTTTTTTGTGGATATAACATTCAGGATAGAATTGTTGTTTGTCATTTATTGCTTAGATTGATATTTTGTATATTTAGAGATTATGAAAAAGAGTTTGTGTTAATATTGCATTATTAAAGCACATGTTTGAAGATAATTAGTAGATTTTAAGTTCACAGTGCTTCATGTATTGTTTATTCTTGTGATTTTATTTTCACTTTAGGGATTTATTCTTCTTTGCCTGTTGAAGTTCCTCTGAATCACAAACGGTTTGTTTGTGATCTAACTCAAGCTGATCGTCTTGCCCTCTATGATTTCGTAGTTGAGGAGACAAAGAAAAAGCGCTCTGATTCTCAGATTATTGAAAATGACAGCGATCTCTTTGTAGACTTGGCTGCCAAAATCAATCAAGGTTTGAGATGCACATCATAGCTTTACTTTTTTTCATTATCATTTTATTCTGTGAGTGTTATTAAGATGATTTAATTGTCGGGCCACTTTGCGTTAGAGTAAAATGGTTTTATATCATTTAATATTGAAGTGAAGTTGGCCCTCTGTAACTGTGGGTTCCACATCCATCAATTTGACCAACTGTGGATTGAAAATATTTGGAAAAAATAAAAATGGGTGGTTGCCCCTGTACTATACATGTAGAGACTTTTTATTGTCATAATTCCATAAACAATATATTAACAACTATTCATACAGCATTTACTTCGTATCAGGTTTTTGGTGTTTTTTTTGTTTTTGTTTTTTTGTTTGTTTGTTTGTTTGTTTGAGACAGAGTCTTACTCTGTCGCCCAGGCTGGAGTGCCGTAGCGCTATCTCTGTTTGTTGCAATCTCCGCCTCCCAAGCTCAAGCGATTCTTGTGCCTCAGCCTCCTGAGTAGCTGAGATTACAGACGTGTGCCACCATGCCTGGCTAATTTTTGTATTTTTAGTAGAGATGAGGTTTTGCTACGTTGGTCAGGCTAGTCTCAAACCCCTGGCCTCAAGTGATCCTCCTGTCTTGGCCTCCCAAAGTGCTGGGATTACAGGCTTGAGCCACTGTACCTGGCCTGTATTAGGTATTGAAAGTAGTTTAGAGATGACTTCAAGTGTACAGGAGGGTGTGTGTAGGTTATATATAAATACTGCACCATTTTATATCAGAGACTTGAGCATCCATGGATTTTGGTATCCTTGGGGGTTCCTGAACAAATCCTCCACGGATACTGAGGGATATTTACTCAGTACCTGAGGTTTTACTCTGACTTTTACATTAAATGTACCTTCTTTCTGTAAGAATATTACAACTGTGCTGTTACTTTAATCCATGTACCTAAGCACTCTTATGTTCAACTAATGGCTGGAGAAAAGGAATGATATAAAACTTAGCCCGTGTATATAAATAATATACAATTTTTAGAATGTTTTTATGTGCTACTTTGAAACGAGTTAAAAATATAGGATTGTGATGTGTTTATTTGATAATTCATAGAATTTAAAAGGTTTGAAGGATATAATAATTTTATTTTATCCTTTCATTAGATAATAGTCGAAAAAGTCCAAAATCCTACCTTGAAATCCTAGCAGAAGTAAGAGATTATAAAAGAAGACGCCAGTCCTATAGAGCTAAGAATGTTCACATAACCAAGAAATCATATACTGAGGTAAGTTTTACATAATCTTTGTTGATAACAAAAATTTTCTTTTGGTAATTTTCTAAATCTGTTCTATGAATTTCCACAATTTTTTGGAAATTTTCTGAAAGTGTCTTCAGGGTGGCCACACCTGATTTGTATCTGTTCCATCAGTTCTAGACCCACCCTTTAGCAAGCAAAGGCTTTCATAGTACAAGAACCTTATATAAAACAATTGTACAATCTTAAAAGGTATCTCCTTGTGAGAAAATAGTAGTGTATCATGGTAAGAGCATGAGTTTGGGCTTTAGGTAGACCTCACATTGAGTTTTGATTCTGCTATTTCTCATTGGCTCTTTGACTTGAGCAAGTTGTTGAGATTTTTAGATTGAATGTTTTCTTTTCGTAATAAGAATATAATCTTTGCAGGGTTGTTATGAGAATTGACTGACAATGCATGCAAACACAAATTTCTTCATGGATATTAGCTATTATCTTTTTTGGCAGAAAGCATGTTTTTATGTACTCTAGTAAATATTTGGGCTTAAGAAATGTGTTGATATACATTATTTATACATTAGTCTCTTAGTGTATATCTAGACTTATTTTCAGATGCCATTTAATGGCTCATTAGCGTTGATGAATTTTTTTGGTGTATGAATTACCTTGCCCAGACTCTACAAATAATTTCCTCATCAATTCCCTAATTGTTCCCATATTTTTTCTTACTTCTCTCTGATGTAAAAGACCTTCCATAATTTGGCCTCCTTTTCCCAAGCATTTTCTTTTGCTTTAGTCAAGCATGTCTCTTAAACTGTATCTGATTGCATATAATTACTCTTACCTCCATGCCCTATTACCTGATATTTTCTTACCTGAAATGCTCTGTTTTTGCCATTTTAAATGTTGTTGAGTTTAAAGGCCACCATTTCCATGAGGTGCTAGTTGACTAATCTATCACTAGTTTATTGTACTTATACTTTGTACCACACAGCTTAACTCTAAATTTTATGCTGTTCTTTTTTACAATTAAAGTCTGTGTTTTAGACTTACCTTCCCAAGTAGAGGCCTGGGTCCCTGTCATACTACCTTGGTGATTCTTACAGTCCCTAAGATACTTGGCTCATCAGTTGTTCATTCTCTGGCCTCATAACCCTTGTAATCAAGCTTAAATTGTTGCTGCTAGCATTCTTCATGATTTTATAGTTTATATTTTATTGTGGAAATATTCAAACATACTAAAGTGGATAGCATTGTCTAAGGAACCCTTATGTACCCATCACCCAGCTTCAAAAATTGAAATATAAGATTGGCAAGGGCTTCATAGAGAATGTAGCATTTGAGCAAAAGGGAGAAGCAAGGAGGAGTAAAGGAATGTCTGCTTATTGACTCTTTCGTATGTGGTGGACCTGAGCTGGGTGGGTTCTGTGCAAATAGCAGACTTCAAGGCACTTATGTAGAGCTGCTGACAGGGAGGCTTGTAGGCCTGCTAGGGAAGTGCAAGAGCTGGAACTGGAGATAGGTGTGTGTGACTCATGTCACTCCGCTAGGTTTGACCTTGGTGTATCTTAGGTTTTCCATGGGAGAATATAGTGGAGGAGGAGAAGTGGTGGATAAGGATTTTCTGGGTAGAAAAACTAGCATTCTGAAAAGCAGATAAAAGTTTAGGAGTTTTTCAGAAACTCATTAGTAACCCAGGGTGGCTAGAGCTTAGGGCTTCATTGAGAGATGAGGCTAGGTTGTATCTGATGTAGTAAAATCCTGGAGGGCTTTGAAGGCTTCATTAAGGAGTTTGGATATTGTTCCATTTTACTTTGAGAGCCATTGAAAGTTTCTTTAAGGTAAGGAGAAATGCAGTCAGGCCTGAATGATAGTGTTTCTGAGATTGCCTCTTGTCCCCTATACCTTTTTTCTGGAAACATTTTCTGTTTAATCATGAGGGAAGTGTAAGCTCCTATTTTAGTTTTGTCTTTGCTTCTGCAGTGACTAACCCTGTGCTTGGTGGCATGGGTGAATAGGAAAGTTTCCTTGTAGAGTCATTCAGAAAGTATCTGTGAAGTGGCTGTATGTTTCATATTTTGTCTTAAGTCATATGATTAAGTCCAGATGACTTAATTATAAGGTTTTTAGAAAATCATTTGTAAATAATCTCTAACAGAGAGATAAATTGCAAAACTAAAAATAGTACCAAGAACTCCCATATTGCCTTTACCCAGGTTACCCATTGTTAGCATTTTGCCACGTAGCTTATCATTGGCACTCTCTCTTTCTCTGTCTCGATCTGTACATATTGTTTTCTCCTGAATTCTTTAAGGGTTAAATTACATACATCATAACCCTTTATCCCCGGTGTGTATTTTGTAAGAACAGAGATATTTTCTCACATAAAGGTAGTACAGTTTTAGCAACTTCAAATTTAATATTGCTATAAAACTTTTATCTGCTATTCATATTCCAGTTTGACCATTGCCTTTTCTGTGTTCTCTAAACTACACAAGTCCCACAGTCTATTATGTCATAGCGCTTAGTAAATATTTGATTGTTAGCACTGATTTTTCTAGCGCTATAGTCTTAATTTTTTGAGCAGTTTCCTTACCTGAAGTTCGGTGCTTACCTCTCCCAAGGTGATTCGAGATGTGATAAATGTGCACATGGAAGAACTCAGCAATCACTGGCAAGAAGAACAAGAGAAGGCAGAGGATGATGCTGAAAAGTACGTCGTTATCTTTATTGGTGAAAATACTCTCTTTGATAACAGATAACAATTAACTTATAATTGTTAAATTTTAGCATCTCCAAAACCCTTGATAGCACATAATATCCTCATGAAAATGCTTTTTGTTTTTTGTTATCGGTGCCCAGAGTTATTATACCAGAGTTGTTCTGACATTACCCTTTGACAGTTTTCAGGGGACAACCATATTAGTGAAATATTTAAATAGCAAAACATACTAATATTTATGCCTAGTGTTCCATTATTGGAACGCCAAACCTGTGGGAATTATTTATATCCTACTGCCCACCAAGGTCTCATTGCAAAAATTTTAAAAATTGCAACCTCAGGCATAAAAGGGTTACGAGCTCTGTTTATTTGTTGTCTTATATGGGTTATAAGATTGTGTGTATTGAGACCATATCTACCATTGGTTTGATATAGAATATTACACTTTAGACTGGTGTGTCTGTGTATGTATACTGGAGACCAGTGGTAAAACAAACTGATTAACATTCTTTTCTATGTTTTAGGAATGAAGAAAGGCGATCAGCTTCAGTAGATTCACGGCAGTCTGGTGGAAGCTATTTGGATGCTGAGTGTTCACGACATAGAAGGGACCGGAGTAGAAGCCCACATAAAAGAAAAAGAAATAAAGATAAGGATAAAAACTGTGAGTCGAGAAGAAGGAAAGAGAGGTGGGTCTAACCCTGCATCATCCAACATTGAATTCTCTACTTTTTAAAAGTAGAACAGGTTCTTCTGTTGTAAACCATGCTGAGAAAATAGATTTTAAGAATAAGCTAAAGTAAGGAGAGTAAACAATTGATTATGATTCTTAACATTCATTATAGTTCAGTTCAAATAGCCACCACTCTAGTGACATAGTTCTCTACATGTGTGATTGGATATTTTTTTCCCTTTTTTATCTCTTGCTTGCTTGCTTCCTAAACAGGACATATGAAAGTATTGTCTAGGCAGGATGTTAACTGTATTAAACACGTGCTTTCCTAGATCCCTTTCTTTTGCTCCTTCCTTCCTTCCTCTTTCTCTTATTCTTTCTTTTTCCTGCTAATTCCTCAAATAAGGGTATATTGACATTGTCAAAATTGACAGTCAATTTTGCCCTTGTTAGTAAAATTTTTATAGCTCGAGAGATATGAATTAACACCGAATTAATAAATGTAAATCATTTGCGGTCTATTTCTGTATTCCAGCTGCTTACAATGTACCTGGATCTCAAGTTCATCAGGTCTAGAACTAAACTTACCTTTTTCTCAGTCTGCTCCTTTTTCCCCAGCATTACTATCCTGGTTAAAGAGATGACTCTCATCTATTAACTTAAGTCAGAAATCAAGGAGTCATTTTAGATACTTACTTCCACTCCTTACCATCTGGTCAGTTCCTAATGAAATGATGGTCATTTTCCTGATTTTTCTAGTTTTCTCTAAACTTACTGCATATAATTGCATCCCTTGTGTACTGCTTAGAGTGAATAGTCACCTCATAGAACTCTTCAGTGGTGGCCTGGCATGGTGGCTCATGCCTGTAACCCCTAAATTTTGGGAGGCTGAGGCAGGTGGATCACTTGAGCTCAGGAGTTCAAGGCCATCCCGGGCAACCTGGCAAAACCTCGTCTCTACAAAGAATACAAAGATTAGCCGGTCCCAGTCTCTTGTGGGGCTGAGGCAGGAAGAGTGCTTGAGCCTGGGAGGTTGAGGCTGCAGTGAGCCATATTCTCACTCCTGCACTCCAGCCTGGGCAACAAAGTGAGACCCTGTCTCAAAAAAAGTGGGAACTCTTCAGTGGCAAAATTCACATTCTTTTGAATGGCTCTCAAGACTTCTGGGATCCTGGCTCCTACCTACTTCTTGTATTTTGCTACTACCCCATGAAATGCATAACTTGTGCTCTAGCCAGCCTGAGTTAATTAGAGTTCCTCATCCACACCGTGCCACATCTGTGCCTTTCCACTTTGTGTTCTGCTGCCTACCTGGTTTTCAAAGCCTCCTTACTCCTCCTTATCCTTTAAGACCCATCTCAGCCATTTCCTGAAGCCTTTTTCTCACTGGTTCAAGCAGAGCAGATCATCTTTTCCATTTTGTCGCCACCTTACCTAGCTCATATTTGTTCTTGAGCTTAATAGTTATTATTATCGCTGCTAGACTGTGAGCTCCATAAAGGCAAGGTCTGTATCTTACTTAGTTTTATATACAAAGTGCTTTCAAATATTAGGCTCTCAAATAATATCCTGTCTCTCCAGGGCCACTGGTAATCAGGAATTAAAGCTGATTGTATTGGTTTGGTAATTTTGTTCATCTTACTATCATTCAGTTAATTAGGTTTAAAGCCAACTATGACTTAGTCCTTTTTTTTAACTTAGTCCTTTTCTTGTACAAATGAAATATTTGCTTAGTAATCCTTTTTGATTCATATGCTGTTTTGTAATAACTATAGTGCTGCTTCTACTTAAGTAATTTTTGACATCTCTAATCAATCCCTGTTGACTTAAATACATTAGAAGTCCTCAAAATCCAAACATTAAATAATTTTTATTTGAAGAAGATAAACTGGATATAAGCAAGAAATACTTCTCAACAGGCTAATCTTTGATATCCAACCCTGGGGTGGACTGAATTATAGGGACTTGGTTTATCTGACATAAACCAGAACAAGTAAAACATTCATTTAGAAGTAAAGTGTTTTTTTTTTTTTTTTTAAGAGTATGTATGAAAAATGCATTATTAAAACTAAGAGACAGGCCGGGCGCGGTGGCTCATGCCTGTAATCCCAGCACTTTGGGAGGCTGAGGCGGGCAGATCACCTAAGGTCAGGAGTTAAGGACCAGCCTGATCAACATGGCGAAACCCTGTCTCTACTAAAAATACAAAAAATAGCCGGGCGTGTTGGTGCACACCTGAAATCCCAGCTACTAGGGAGGCTGAGACAGGAGAATCACTTGAATCTGGGAGACGGAGGTTGCAGTGAGCCGAGACTGTGCCATTGCGCTCTAGCCTGGGCAACAAGAGTGAAACTCCATCTCAAGAAAACAAAAACAAACAAAAAAACGAAGAGACAAAACTGAAATAGGAATAATCAAAATGATTTTTTTTAATTACACTTTGAAGTTCTGCTTTAAAATTAACTTTGAGTATATGTAAATGATAGATACTCAGAAAATTCATTTCAATAGAATATTAAAGTAGTATATTACTGTTGAATTATTTTAAAGCTCTGATATTAAAATGTCCATCATTTATAACCATTTTTTTAATACCTCTTTTATTGCAGGGATGGAGAAAGACACCATAGTCATAAAAGAAGAAAGCAAAAAATATAAATGAAGTACTTGTACATGTATTAATTATGCTTATGCCATGGTAACCAATATGCTGATATATTAATTGGAATTGCTTTGCATAGGAGAATGTTTTTATGATCTGTTTAGTGCTTATTATTTTCCAATAAATATGCTTCAAACCATGAGTACACTATTAGGCCCTACAACTTTGTTTTCCTTATATTTTATTAGATGATTTGCTTCCTATAACTGATCTTGTTTTGTTCTTTTTGCTAATATTTGTATCTCAAAATTCTTTAATTAAAAAGTCAATATTTATCATATGTAAATTAAATGTGAATACATTCTCATTGCAAAAAAACTACATCTTATAAATAAGGCTAACCCTTAGAACACTATCTGCAGTCCTGTCCTCACCCCAGCAGCGACTGCTGTTTACCAGTACGCTGGTGAATTGTAGTAGGGACAAACAATGTAAATATTGAAGAGAAATGGCCTGACTAATTAAAATATGATGTAGTCATGGAGGATAGATTATTGTATTGGAGTTAAAGAATCTAGATCCATATTAACCTGGATTGGTCTCAAAAACATAATGCTCAGTGAAAATAGCAAGTTGTGGAAAGTTATATACAAATTATATATATGTACAAAACAATACTATGCATTTTCTATGGCTATATAATGTATGTAAGTCTATTTTTAAAGGTTCATAAGAATCCATACCAGAGTTCTAACAGCGAGTAGGGGGTATAGATGAGAGATTAGAGGTGCAAATCAGGATTGGGAGGGTGGTCAAAGGGAACTTTAGCTTTATCCATAACACATTTTTTTAAAAAAAAAAAAAGGTATTCATGTTTCATTTAATTTAAAATATACTGTCATGTTGTGTTTTATAAATCAACTCAATTGAGGTACTATTTATAGCTCTGTGCAACCACCATCACAATCAAGATACAAATATTTTCATTACCCCCAAAATTCTCATACCCCTTTTCCCAATCAATTCCTCTACCCCTAGCCCTAGGCAGCCACAGATCTGCTTTTGGTTACCATTGATTAGATTTGTCCTTTGTAGAATTCGTGTAAATGGAATACTGCAGTATGTACTCTGCCTTCTTCCACACTACAGATTTTTGAGATTGATCCCTGTGCGTCAGTTGTCCTATTTTTTTTTTTTTGTTACTGAGTAGTATGTTCTATTGTATGTCAGATCATTCAGGTGAGACTTTGGCGTGAAATGTTAAGCATCTGACATCTAAATAGCAATATTTTGAATATTGGAAACTCAGGTTAAAGATTTTGTTTCCAAGTAGAAATGAAATCTTATTGTTTCAATAAGTAGCTGACAGTGACAGAAAGATTGACTGGATTTGGATCAGATTGGCTCTTAGGCTTCAGGTATGGGAAACAGCTCTCAGATTTATAAATTGGAAATCACCAGGTTACTTGCCAATATATAGTCATATTGCTGCCATTCTACTTAATTTCTAAATATATAAAATCCACTTTTAAAAATTGTAAAAGCAAGGACTCGGGAGTGACTGATGAATCATGAAATTGCTGCTTTTATAGATCAAAACTACTTGAATCATCAGGAATTGTTTCATATTGTGTGAAAATTTATAATTTTGTTTTAAATTATGATTTCATTTTACTAACTGGAAGAAACAGAAGAGTAAAATTGGCATATTTAGGTTTTTTGTAGAAGAAAGACGTGAAAATTAGGAGTGGATTGGAGAAATTGGGGGAAAATAGAACAGTACGGAGAAAGGAAGAGATTGAAAACGTAACCGAAGTTCTTTAAAGCTCACATTTTATGGTATCACTGCTGCAAACTAATAAAATGTGGCATTGAATGAAAAGAGGCATTTGTTTGATCCTTGAACGAATTAATCTTACATACTTCCCTGTTTGTGTTTTGAACCTTTCGCTAGATATGAGCCACTTGAGGGCAGGGTTTGTACCTTCATCAGTGTGACCCCTGTGCCTGCAACCTCATAGTTGTTAATATGTAATTTCAAATTTTGACAAAAGCATTTTCACTGCCCTGTCACATAAAATCTAGTTTTTATTTCCAGAGTGCTGCTATGAATAATTACTATAGCTGCTGGCCATCTTGCCCATCCATTAAGGTACCTTCTCACAAACATTTCTAATCTACTGGCTGGAGTACATTGGTGCAGTCCATAGTTCACTGCAGCCTCAAACTCATAGGCTCAGGCGATCCTCTTGCCCTGGCCCACCGTGTAGCTGGAACTATAGGTGTGCACCACTACACCTGGCTAATTTTTTGGTTTTTTTAGAGATGGAGTCTTGCTATGTTGCCTAGGCTGGTCTTGAACTCCTGGGCTCAGATGATTCTCCCGTCCTCAGCTTCCCAAAATGCTGGGAGCCACCAGGCATCAGGCGCGAGCTACCACACCTGTCTAAAAAGTATATGTTTTTAAATTTTTTTGTAGAGACAGGATCTCACTATGTTCCCCAGCCGGTCTCAAGCTCCTGGCCTCAGTCAGCCTCCTAAAGTGCTGGGATTACAAGTGTGAGCCACTGTGCCTGGTCACTTTAATTGCAATACTGACAAGTCAACTGCCATGCAGAGCCCAGGGCACTGGTTATATTCAATAAGAAACTGAACTCAGCACTTAGAATTTTAAATTATATCAATGATCTTAAAGTATTTGCCACTTTTGAGTACAGCTAACTGGATAATCTCAAATCAAACCCTTCAGTGAAAATTCATTGTCAAGTGGTAAATTTGAGATAAAATATTTTAAATGCATTGAGAAATATTTTCTAATTACCTGTGTATGCTATAGTACAGATATTAATTCTATAAACCTGTTCATAGGTCTTCCTCCCGGTCTTCTGAGGACATTTTCTGTTTCTTTTTAGTGAGCTCATGAATGTCTAAGGGTTCTTGTGCAAAGCTTTGTTGCATTCTAAGTATAAAAAAATAAAACCCACTTATATTGCTTGAGTTTGTTTACAAGACACTTATGTAGCTTGCTTTTTCATTTGCTGTAATTGATCCTGCAGGTGTGTTAATTATAAACTAATGCTCTTTTAAACCACACTATATTAGTGATTGTGCTTCCTGCTGTGGTCACAAATTTGGGAGGTTTTGGTGTTACAGAAAGTGCTCATAGCTTTTGTATATTTGGACTGGGACCAGTAATTTCTAGAGCTCCCTTCAGGAAAGAAAAAATAAGATTTGCTAGATGTAAGGAACTCAGCTGAGCTAGATTCATCTTTATTGAATAAGCCAAGTCACTTCCCCATTCTAAAAACAAGTAAGTCCACCTAAGAAAAAACAGTCTGCCTTAAAATAGAATATAAATTCCTAAACTAGTTTTTAGTCCTTTGTTTGAGTATTATAAAGCAGGGGGCACTTCCAGTTTACAATGTTGCTACATACTCCATTGGGAGAATGGTAAATGAAGAAAGGCTGCAGGCTCCAGGGAGTCCTGCCTTAGGAGTTTCACATCTTGTGGCACCAATGAAGGGATCTGGGTTTGAGTTACTTGAGTACTCTTTATGAGGCTAATTTCCCGTGAGAGTGGAGCTTTAGTAACCCGTGTACCTCCAGCTGCAAGCCGTGACTCCTAGTCTAGAATGAGGAAGGTCATTAAGGGAGCGTCAGGAATACAGAGATGAAGCAGGAGCCTGGGCTTTGTTTGGTAATGCCAACACAATTAAAATAATGTAATAAATTCTTCTCATACTGACAGAATATCTGATCAAAGAGGGCAGTATGATGAGTCAGGTACAATACAGGCTGTGTAACCCTGGGCCGACTCTTAGTCTCTCCATGCCTTCTCCATACTGTACACCCTCAGAGGATTGTCAGGCTTCATGTGATCTGGCCCATGCGGTGTCTGACATGTGGCAGGTACTGAATGCCCACTGTTGCTGTGCTTTGTAACACAGGTGTGAGCTCTTTCTACTCTGGCTCCTGTGTCTGGTTTTGCTTATGGACCAACCTGGATATCTTACTGTGCCCTCAGAGAATTCTCTCACACAATAGTATTAGCAAATCAGTGAAGACTTCAAAAAGAAGTCTGTATACGAGATGCTTCATGTTACCTACCTCTAGGGCATATATATATATATAGCTGGTACACACATGAATCAACCAGTATTAAAATACTGAAATACTTCTAAACTTGCTGGTAAATAACTTGTTCAAAGCCCCACCTTCCCTTTCGTGCTTTGTCCTGGAAATTCTTGTCCGTCTCCTAGACACCACCATGATCCAACAACAAAAAAATAAAGAAAAGCCAGTGCCTGGAGCAGCTGGGGGCCTTGGAGCACCCTGTTCCAGGAATAAGGCTAATTGGTGGCTGTTCTGATTGATGACAGTGCAGTCAGCATCTCTCCTAAATAATGATGCATATGAATGACATGGGACATACTCTTTCTCACTTTGCCCTATATACGGTGGGCCGTGTGTGCAAGGTGCTGTATTGTGTGGATACTAAGCATGGACATAGTTACACACACTTGAATCAGCCAAGGCTGTCTGTCGACAATGTAGCACAGATTTTGGAAGGGGGAAGTGGAATCATGTTGTAAGGTTCTCATGCTGTACATGAAATGGTGTGTAACATTATTTGTAGATAGATTACGATAAGTTGAGTGTATATTGTAAATTGAGTGTATATTGAAATAAAGCAGAGAGGTATGGCTAATAAGTTACAATGGAGAGGAAATGAGATTATTAGAAACAATCCAAAAGAAAACAGGAAAGAAGGAAAAGGGGAACAAAAGAACAGATAAGACAAATAGAAAACAAATGGCAAGATAGATTTAAACCCACCCATCTTAACAACATTGAATGTTAAATACAGATATTCTAAACACTCCAATGTAAAGGCAGACCCAGTTATGTGATGTCTACAAGGAACCCACTTTAAGTATAAGGACACAATTAGGTTAAAAGTAAAAGGATAGGAAAAGGTATACTATGCTAATACTAATTGAAAGAAAGCTATATTACTATCAGACAAAGTAGACTTCAGAACAATGAATATTATCAGGGATAAAGAGGAACATTTTGAAATGACAAATAATTCATCAAGAAGACAAAATTCTAAATTTTTATGCACCTAAGAAGAGAGATTCAAAATATATGAAACAAATATTGGTAAGACTGAAGGGAAAAATAAGCAAATGTACAGTTATAGGTGAAGATTTCAACACTCTTCCCTCAGTCATTCATAGTATAAGTAGACAGGGAAACCAGTAAATAAATAGAGGCCTTGAACAACACTATCAACCAAGTTGACCTCACTGGCATTTATGAATACTTCACCCAATAACTAGCAGAATACATTTTTTCTAAATGCACTTGTCTGTGCATACCCCTTTTGCACTTCAGCTGAGGGGCCCTGGAAAGCAGCCTACTCAGGACTTTATACCCCAGGCATCACATAGCATGCTGGGCTAAAGTGTTGAAGGACGTCCTGTTTCTAGGGAGGGCAATGGAACAGAGCCTGGGCTGTTCTGGCCATCCCCATCTTATCTTAGGATGTTGCATTTCTGGCACATTCCACAGGTACTTTTGAGAACTGGAAGCACAAAAGGTGGGAGAATTATCCACACATATATTGAGAAGACTGAAATCATACAAAGTATATACTCTGACCATAACAAAAGTAAACTGAAAGTCTTCAAATGTTTGGAAATTAAACAGTATGCATCTAAATAACGCATGGGTCAAAAATAAATCATATGGTCAAGCAGGAAATATTTTTATGGAAAACATCAAAAATTGGTGGGATACAGCTAAAGCAGTGCTTAGAGAGAAATTTATGGCATGAAATGCTTTTTGTTAGAAAGTTCTCAAATTAATAATTTACATTTCCACTCTAAGACATTAGAAAAAGAAGACTGAATTAAGACCAAATCAAGTAGAGGGAAGTCTTATTAGAAGTCTCCAGAGAAACAGAACCAATAAGATAGGGTCATGCAATTATGGAAGCTGGCAACTCCCAAGATCTGCAGGACGAATTGCCAAGCTGGAGACCCAGAAGGGCTAATAGCATAGTTCCAGTCTGAGTCAGACGGCCTGAGCCCCTGGAGAGTTCATGGGGTAGCTGCAGTCCAAAGGCTGGCAGCCTCAAGACCCAGGAAGAGCCGATGTTTCAGTTGGTGTCCAAAGGCAAGAAAAAGCTGACACCCTAGTTCGAAGGCCATCAGGGAGAAATCATTCTCTTACTTGGGAGAGTGGTCAGCGTTTTTGTTCTATTCAGACCTTCAACTGATTGGAGGGGCCCACCCACATTAGAGAGGGCAATCTGCTTTACTCAGTCTGTGGATTCAAATGTTAATTTTATCCAAAAATACAGACTCAGCCAGAATAGTGATTGACCAAATATCTGGACACCCCAATGCCCAGTCAAGTTGACACATAAAATTAACCATCACAGAAAGAAACAATAACAAATAACAAAAGAAACAATAATAAAATGACAGGAACAATAACAAAAGAAACAGAAATAAGTGAAATCGAAAACTGAGAAACAGAGAAAATAAGTGAAACCAAAAATTGGTTCTTTGAAAAGACCAATAAAATGGATAAGCCTCTAAGTAGATGGATCTAGCCAGACCATAGCCAGAAAAAAGAAAAAAAAAAAAAAAAAAAAAGAGACAGAAATTACTGATATCAAGGATGAACATGGGAACATTGTTATATATTCTATGGACTTTAAAATGATTAAAAATATTATGAATGACATTATACTAATATATTCAACAACTTAGATAAAATAAATTCCTTGAAAGACACAAATTACCTAAACTTACTCAAGATGAAACAGATAACTTGAAATAGTTCTATATGTATTAAATACATTGAATTCATAGTTATAAACTTCCCCACAAAGAAAACTCCAGTCCCAGATGGCTTCACTGGTCAATACTACTAGACATTTAAGAAGAATGGTATCAATTCTCAATCCTTTCTAGATAATGGAAGTAGAGGGAAAGTTTCCCAGCCAGCGTTATCCTGAATCTAAAACCAGACAAAGACATTTTCAATAACTACAAAACCAATATCTTTCGTGAACATAGATACCGTAATAAAAATTTGGCAAATATTTTGTGAACAAATGAATACAGCAATATAGTTTTTAGAAAAATACATTATAATCACGTGAGTTTTACTCCAGGAATGCAAGTTTGGTATAACGTTGAAACTCAACCAATGTAATTCCTCATATTAGCCAATTAAAGAAGAAAAATCATATGATCATCCATAGATGCAGAAAAAGCATATGATAAAATTCAACACACATTCATGTGTTGAATATGAATTCAACAGAAATCGAAAATTTTTAATTTTGTTTAAATTTTAAATTTTTGTTTAAAAAATAGAAAACGAAAAACAGACCTACAACAAACTAGAAATGGAAGGAAACCTCCTCATCCCAATAAAGGGCAGCCACAAAAAATGTAGAGCTAACATTGTCCTTAATGATGAAAGACAATAATTTCCTCCTATAATGGGAGCAAAGGAAGTATGTCTGCTTGTACCACTTGCATTCAATGTTGTGCTGGAGGTCCTAGTCGGGGAAATAATGCAATAAAAAGAAATAAAATACATGCAGATTGGAAAGGATGAAATAATGTCTTTATTCACAGATGGCAGATCTATGTAGAAAATCCTAAGGAATTTATAAGAAATAAAAATGAGTAGAACTAACAAATGAATTTATTGAGGCCATAAGATATGTGGTCATTATTTTAAAATCTATCATGTTTTTATATGCTATGAATGAATATTAGAAATAGCATACAAGGCTGGGTGTGGTGGCTCACACCTGTAATCCCAGCATTTTGGGAGGCCGAGGTGGGCGGATAACAAGTTCAGGAGATTGAGACCATCCTGGCTAACACGGTGAAACCCCGTCTCTACTAAAAACACAAAAATTAGCCAGGCATGGTGGCGGGCACCTGTAGTCCCAGCTACTTGGGAGGCTGAGGCAGGAGAATGGTGTGAACCCGGGAGGTAGAGCTTACAGTGAGCCGAGATCACGCCACTGCACTCCATCATGGGTGACAGAGTGAGACTCCATTTCAAAAAAAAGAAAAGAAAAGAAAAGAAAAAGAAATAGCATACAAAAGCATAAATCACCTAGAGATAAATTTAACAAAATATGTGTAATACCTGTACACTGAAAACTACAAATTTTGCTGAGAGAAATTAAGGAAGACCTAAATAAATAAAAGATATACCATGTTCACGAATTAGACCTTGATATTGTTAAGTTATGAGTTATCTGTAGGTGAACCATAGACACAATGCAATTGCAACACAGTCCCAGTAGGCTCTTTTAAAAAAATACATTTTTTTAATCATGGAAAATATACATAACATTTACCATTTTAACAATTTAAAAGTGTACAATTCAGTGGCATTGAGTATACGTTGACATTATTGTGCAACCATCACCACCATCTATCTTCCAAACTTTTTCAGTATCTTAAACTGAAACTCTGTACCCGTTGAACAATAACTCCCCATTCCCTCATGCCCCCAGCCTGGACAATCCCCATTCTACATGCTGTTGCTATGAATTTGACTATTCTAGGGACTTATGTTCGTCCCTTTTTGTCTGAGTTATTTCTCTTAGCATAATGCCTTTAAGATTCATCCGTGTCTGTCTTCTTTTTTAAGGCTGAATAATATTATATTATATGGATATACCACACTTTGTTTATCCATTTATCTGTCCTTTGAAGCAGGATCACCTACTTTAAAAACACATTTTCAAGAAATCTCCAGGAGAGTCTGCTGTCCCACCAAGAGAGGTGTAACAAATGTGGCTGATAAAGCAGTCATTAAATCAAACATGAATGTAATCTAGGCATGGTGGCTTGTGCCTGTAATCCCAGCTACTCAGGACACTGAGGCAGGAGGATGGCTTGAGGCCAGGAATTCGAGACCAGCTTAGGGCAACACAATGAGACCTCATCTCTTTAAAAAAATATGATCGTTGGCAATTTTTGGAATACTGAGAGATCAGCTAGTCTTTGGGCATCATTTAAGAGCAGGCAAGTGAGTGCAAAGCCTCAGGAGCTTGGACCCTTTGGAGCATGCTGCCTTCCCATCTCCCTCAGCTCAGTGCTTTCATTGTTGCTGCCCCAAAAACGTGCATGTGACCCAAACAAAACGCAACAGAAAGACAGCTGAATTTCACCTGCGGGGAGACAAACCTTCAGACATTTTTAGTTTGATAAAAGATTTTTCCAATGTAAAAGGTGGTCTTGGAGACACAGTAAATGCTCGGATTTCATCCTAGAGGTATTAAAATCAAGGTAGAAAATAAATGAGCTTCCAGTTCAGCAAAGGTGATAACATTGATTTCATGACTAGAGAAATTGAATTATCAGGTTGTAAATCCACGGTTTCTTTTGTGTTTTTCAAAAAGACTGTCTCAGAGGAGAAGTTTTTATTGTATTTTATGAACATTTAACATAAAAGGAGCTAAAATGGAACTCCACCATTGGAACACGATGTAACCAGATGGAACAAGTCAGTTCTCACGGTGTTTTGCTCCCTCATTGCGAGACTCATTCTAGGATGGGCTGTGCTATGCTGACGGCACACACTGTTCAGGGAACTCCTTTATTCAGGGCACTTTCAGTCCCATGGTCCATTGTACTGTGCTCATTTGGGGGGAATAACCAGTTCATGTGCCAGGGTGAAAGAGGAGACCAGAATGTGGCAGGCAAAAAGAGGCAATGGGTAAGAGCAACATTTGTAATAATAATATATATTTTCACATCAGATGGGTCATATGCCAATGTGGTAACAAGATTGGAGGGAGGCACATCTCACAAATGCATGTGAAAACCCAATCATCATGCTTATGAACTACAAAAGAATCATTTATTATTTATCCAGCTCCAAGGACATCATTTTAAATAACAACAACTGCCCCCGCTACCAAAGCATGGTTCTCATGGAAGGGAACCTCCACCTTCCTTTGAGCACTCCTGGCTCAGTGTTTTCCTTTTGGCTCATAGCCACATCCATAAGTGCAGGGTGAATGTTTTCCATCCTCCTGGAACACTTGGGATGCTTGAGCTCATCACATGGTTAAGCACATATTGGAATTGACAATATAATGTGGAATTGGCTTTTTTAAAATGGGAAAATACTGTGATTCAGAAGCAGCAAATGTAATTTGAGTGGCTCTGTTCTGCCTGGCAAATCTCTTTAGAAGTGAACAGTCACAGGATATATAGTAGGTGTCGTGCTCAGGTTGACATGGAAACTGTGGTCCATGCAGTCAGGGGGATTCAAAATCAAGGTCAGAATTTGAGACTGCTGTTCAGAGACGGTGCCTGTATAAGTCCATTTTCACGCTGCTGATAAAGACATACCCGAGACTGGGCAATTCACATAAGAAACAGGTTTAATGGACTTATAGTTCCACATGGCTGAGGAGGTCTCACCAACATGGTGAAAGGCAAGGAGGAGCAAGTCATGTCTTACATGCACAGCAGCAGGCAAAGAGAGAGCTTGTGCAGGGAAACTCCTCTGTATAAAACCATCAGATCTCATGAGACTTATTCGCTATCACGAGAACAGCACAGGAAAGACTTGCCTCCATAATTCAGTCACCTCCTACTGGGTCCCTTCCACAACAAGTGGGAATTCAAGATGAGATTTGGGTGGGGACACAACCAAATCATATCAGTGCCCAAGCCTGCTGAGGAAGAGCTTCCAAACGCCTTTATACAGGAGAAACACTTTGAGAAATGCATTTTTCTTCTCTTGTTAGTTTTACCAATTGTGTTATTAAATTCATGAAAACGACCCCTCCCTCCCATATGATCTCAGTTAATACACTATACTAGATTAAAAATGTATGTTATCTCAGTAACTGGCATCAGAATCCTCTCAGAAGTTTCCTCTGAGCTCCCATAGCATTTGGCCTATACTTTATTTTTAAGTTTAAAAAATTTGGTAAAATATACATAACATAAACCATTTTAGGCATACAGTTCAGTGGCATTAAATACATCATACTGTTGTGCAACTATCACTACCATCCATCCACCAGGACCTTTTTCATCTTCCCAAACTGAAACCCAATACCCATTCAATATTAACTCCCTGTTTACTCCTCCTGCTTGCTCCCCCACCCCTGGCAACCTGCAATCTATTTCCCTTTGTCTGAATTTGACTACTCTGGGTACTTCGTATTGGTGGAATCATACAGTATTTGTCCTTTTGTGCCTGACTTATTTGACTGAGCATAATGTCCTTAAGGTGAATCCATGTAGTAGTGTGGGTCAGAATTTCTTGCCTTTTTAAGGCTGAATCATATTCCATCCTATGGATAGACCACATTTTGGCCTATACTTTTGATATGGCACTCACCAGCTACTGTTTCTTCAGGCCTTCAAGCTATCTGGGGACAAAGGCATATAAAGGATTCATACTTTGAATCCAATCACCTTGATTTGTAGCAGAGTGTCTGGCATATCACAAGTACATTTTACTCAAATAGCATTGGCTGTTAATGCTAACCACACACACACACACACACACACACACACACACACAGAGCCCAATGTAGTGGGGGCATGACTATGATACTATGAATGAGAGGGAATAACCTGGTCCTAGAAGTAGATTAACTACTTGATTGACTGGCTAACTGATAAACTCATTCATTATTCACCCCAAGAAATACTTTATATACATCTATCATGTGTCAGGCATTTTGCAAATGACTGAGGCCACAGTGCAGATATGGTCTTTGCCTTCATGGAATTTTCAACAAATGGGAGAAAATTAAAATGTTATTCCCCAAATAAATATATAATCACAAGTGATGATAAGATCCAGGAAGGAAATTTATGTTTTTATGAGTTACTGTAGAAATCCCTTCTAAAATTTTATTTTATTTTTTTCTTCCTTTCTTTTTCTCTCTCTTTCTTTGTCTCTCCTTCCTTCCTTCCTTCCTCTTTCTTTCTTTCCTTCTTCTTTCTTTCTTCTTTCCTTTCTTTCTTTTCTTTTTCTTTCTTGCTTTCTTTCTTCTTTCGTTTCTTCTTTCTTTTCTTTCTTCTTTCTCTTTCTTTCTCTTTCTTTTCTTTTCTTTTCTTTCTTTCTTTCTTTCTTTCTTTCTTTCTTTCTTTCTTTCTTTCTTTCTTTCTTTCTTTCTTTCTCTCTCTCTCTCTCTCTCTCTCTCTTCCTTTTTCTTTTTTTTCTTCCTTCCTTCCTTCAGTGAGACAGAGTCTCACTCTGTCACCCAGGCTGGAGTGCAGTGGAGCCATCCTAGCTCACTGCAGCCTCAAACTTTCAGGCTGAAGTGATCCTCCCATCCCAGCCTCCTGAGTAGATGGGACCACAAGCGCACCCCACTATGCCAGGCTAACTTTTTAATTTTTTGTAGTGCTGAGGGTATTACAGTGTTCCTCAAGCTGGTCTTGAATTCCTGCCCTTAAGCCACCCTCCCACGCTGGCCTCCTGAAGTGCTGGGATTACGGGAGTGAGCCACCTCGCCTGGCCGTGTACTTGTTTTAATAAAGATTTTTTAATATAAAGAAAACATATTCATTGGGTCCCTGACTTTTGATTAAAATTGACAAAGGGAAGTCCAATCTCATAACCTTCCTCCCTGCAAAACCTAACAGTGTGAACAAAGAGGAAGAGTTAGCAAATACCCATCAGCAGCAATAAGGTGAAGGAAAGGGATGGTTTACAATTACAGGCAAGAAAGGAAAATCCAACAGATGGCTCAGCAGCATCTAGTCTCCAGCAACTCCTAACTTCACCCTCCACGGAAACACTACCTTGGAGAAATAAGTCAATGAAATCCCAGCAAATTGCACAAGTGACTTCCAAACTGCAGAAGGCAGAAGAGGGAGGGGCTGCTGAGGAAGGAGGTATACCTAAAACAGGCATCCGTGGAGGCTGCCACACACGACCGTGGAGGAGAGGGCTGAGCTGCACGGGATGCTACCGTTTAGAGGTTAAGTGTGGAATTAGGGCCAGCAAAGAGGAGGGGCCAGGGACAAATGAGAAAAGCCAGGTGATGTCCCAGAGCCAAGAGAAGAGGGTGCGCCACGAAGAAGAATCCATCAGCTGTGACTAGAATTGCCGACTGATTCCATGCCATGAGGATCAATACTGTCACTGGATCTGGCAAAATGGAGTTGAGGAGCTCTGGGCCATGAGCATTTGAATGGAGTCAGATAGGACAGCTCATGGCCCACAGGCCTCTTGAAAGCCACCTTGACCAGTGAGGTTCCATTGCCATCAATCCACAAATGCTCGGTGGAGGTAACTCGTGACTGTCCATTGAGTCATTGTGGCAAGCACAGTTGATGGTCATCGCCCTGGATGTGCGGACGATTAGCCACCTGTAATACATCATGCACCCACATCATATGTACCACTGCAGTTTCTTCTTTCAAAGCTTTCTCAACGTCTCTACCCAAGTCTACCTTCTAGTCTCTCTGTTGCATGAAAAATCTGAAAATCTAAGCTCGAAAGTGCATGTCTATAGAGGAGAAAAGCCCAAAGCCCACCCCAGGTCGCTGTTTCTGCCAGAGATGACTCTCCTTTCTAGGAGTGGCTTCATTTGGTCTTCACATTCTCCTGTCAGCTTCAACCAGGCCCAGGCTGTGAGCTTTGTTATTCTGGGGGAGTAATTTGAAGGCCACTCAGGGGACTAACGGGTCTTCTGAAAGGTATGGTCATATTGGCAGGCAGAATATGAATTGACAGTTAATTATTTTCCATTTGGTATCAATATTTCTAGTAGTTGTATGTGTTCATTTTGTCAACTTTCAAAAACATTAATATTTTTAGCCATGTCACAGACATATTGGCAGGATATTTTGTGTAGTGTTCTTTTATATTTCCGGGTTACTTGGCTGGAAAAGGGGAGTTATCTCCAAGGCCTCCTTTCCCCTGTTTTGTTTTGTTTGACACAGAGTCTAGCTCTGTCACACTGGCTGGAGTGCAGTGCAGCGGCACGATCTCGGCTCAGTGTAGCTTCTGCCTCCCTGGTTCAAGCGATTCTCATGCCTCAGCCTCCTGAGTAGCTGGGATTACAGGCATGAGCCACAATGCCTAGCTAATTTTTGTATTAGATGGGGTCTTGCCATGTTGGCCAAGTTGGTCTGGAACTCCTGACCTCAGGTGATCCACCCGCCTCTGCTTCCCAAAGTGCTGGGATTACAGGCATGAGCCACTGCGCCCGGCCTCCCTGGTTTTTATTTACACACCTCTTTGGGAACTGTATCCCGCGCTCAGGGTGGCACACAAAGCCTCAGAGGGGAACTGGTTGCAGGTCCCCAGCCTTGCCTAGCATTCCTGTACCCCAGGAATCTCATAGGAATATCAGGGGTGCTGGACATTTGCAACTATAGAGAACAACAGGAGCCCATTGTCATCAGTCCCTTAAGATAGGCAGAACCACCTTAGCACAGATGAGTGACCTAAGGACTGGATGACTGATAGCCCAGATGTGCCAGTGACTGTCGACTGCAGGACCCCTTTCTTTTGTTTTGGTCCCTGGCTCCATTCCACTTCTCTGGAGATAAGAAGAAACCCTAAAAATGGCTGAGATTGAGTTTCCCTCCAGCCCGGGGAAGGTGGGCACCTAGCCAAAATTAATTTGACCTAAACAATGTTTTTAAAATGCATGATTTTCTGGTGTGCTTGAATAGGAGGTCAGAGAATAGTCATACCTGTCCCACATTATGTTAATTTGAAGAAGTTAAAGTAGGATCAACTCTTAAATTAAAATAAAAATTGGTGGCCCATAGAAAAGAACAGCACATAGACGTGGAAGCCATTTCTAATCCCAAACTGCTTTTCCCCCTTTAAGCACTTTTCCTGTAGATTTTAAACAACTGCAAATTTTTGGCTCCTTTCCCTACTTTCTCCTGTTGTAAGTTAAAAATCATACATAGCTGCTTTGGAAAACAGTTTGGCAGGTTCTTATAATGTTAAATATACACTTACCATGTGATCCAGCAGTCTCATTCCTGGTTATTTACCCAAAAGAAATGAAAACATATGTCCACACAGAGGCCAGTACTTGAATGTTCACAGCAACTTTATTCATGATAGACAAAAACTGGAAAAAAACCCCCAAAAGTCCAATTGGTAAATGGAACCCAAATCTGGTTTATCCATACAAGGGAGCGCTATGCAGCAAACTGAAGGAAGGAATTATCGACACATGTAACCATACAGAACAATCTCCAAAATACAATGCTAAGTGAAAGAAGCTAGATGCAAGAGTGCCAACTGTATGATTCCACTTACATGAAATTCTTTAAAAAGGAAAGCTACAGTGATAGAAAGCAGAGTGGTTGCCAGGGACTCGGGGGAGGGGATTGGCTGCAGAGGGGCCTGAGGGAACTTTTTTGGCTGCTGGAATATTCCATATTATGATGGCAGTGGTGGCAGCAGGACTGCATGCATCTGCCAGAACTCATCAAATTGTTTACTTAAGATTGGTGGATGTTATTGTCTGTAAGTTACACCTCAAAACAGCTGACAAAATTCATTAAGGGAGGAATAAAGATGGCGGTCGGTCGTAAAGGTGTTGACTGAGTAGTGCCTGAAGGTTTGAGAGACCTGTGGAAGGGACTCCCTAGATTGTGAATACTAATCTTTCTCTCTCTCTCTCTCTCTCTCTCTCTCTCTCTCTCTCTCTTTCCTTTCTTTCTTTCTAGACAGAGTCTTGCCCTGTCGCCAGGCTGGAGTGCAGTGGCGCAATCTCAGCTCACTACAACCTCTGCCTCCTGGGTTCAAGCAATTCTTCTGTCTCAGCTGCCCGAGTAGCTGGGATTACAGGTGCATGCCACCATGCCCAGCTAATTTTTGTATTTTTTTAGTAGAGACGGGGTTTCACCATGTTGGCCAGGCTGGTCTTGAACTCCTGACCTTGTGATCCGCCTGCCTCGGCTTCCCAAAGTGCTGGAATTACAGGCATGAGCCACCGTGCCCGGCTTCTTTAATATTTTTTACTTGTGTATTGCACGTCCCCTCCCTCCACCCACCCAAACCGCAATGCTCCAGTCAGAAGGGACCCTCCTCATCTTCTCCAGCACCCCTTAGTTTAGCATGTCTAAATGGTTCCTGGCTCCAAGTATAGCATGAGCAGGCACTGACTCTTCCCCACCCTGTCCTCTGTGGTAGGTAAGTGTTCCTTTCGCCTCTGTCCTTCACTCTCACAGCGTTACTGCTGATCACGGGCGATCTTTGTCACACTGTACTGGGCAGGGTTCTCCAGAGAAACAGGCCAAATGATCTATCCATCTATCCATCTGCCTACTATCTTTTTCCATATCTATCTATCTATCATCTCTCTATCTATCAATCATCTATCTATCTAATCTATCTATCTATCTTTGGAAAAAGAAGAGAGAAAGATATAAGGATATTTGTTATCAAAGAGTTGGAATGTTGTGAAACAAAAACAGCAAAGAAAGAATATTCTTGTGCAAGAAGTTTTAAAAATTTTTCTTAAATGCTAGAATTTGATTAAATGTCGATATGAAAGTAAGTAGGGAAAGCCTTGGGGCATGTGTGTGAATATTTGATCCTGAAACTCCTGTTTCTTTATCCCCCATAACCTTATGGATCCCCATTCCTTTCCTCTGACTCCTGCTTGAATCAAGTCATGCATTGGCCACAACTGGGGAATGCTTTGACTCATAAATGTAATTTTGAGATAAACAGAAAATGTTATTGAAAATTAGTTAATACGCGTAAAATACTTAAACTAGTGACTGGCATATAGTAATTGGCTTATATGCGCTGAGTACTCTTCTAGGCTCTTTGAATGTAACACTTTTTAATTTTTATTTTTGTTGAGTTGGGGTTTCACTCTGTTACCCTGGCTGGAGTACAGTGCCATGATCATAGCTCACCACAGCCACAAACTCCTGAGCTGAAGCAATCTGCCCATCTCAGCCTCCCAAGTAGCTGGGACTACAGGCATGCACCACCACACAGGGCTAATTTTTGTATTTTATGTAGAGATAAGGTTTCACCACGTTTCCCAGGCTTGTCTCAAATTCGTAGGCTCAAGTGATCCAACTACCTCGGCCTCTCAAAGTGCTGGGATGACAAGCATGTGCCACCGTGCCCAGCCTACTTTTTTTTTAAATCACGAGCTTGGCAGAAGCCTTGGATTTTTCTCTTTTTGGTAGTATGTAAATGGCATTTCTTGTACATTTTGCTTTAAACTGTGTCTGTGGGCTGGTGGAGACCCAGTTACCACAGATCAAATTTTCATGGGAAAAAGTATTCCAAGATCCAAGCAAATTACTTACAAACAAACTTTTTGCAAACAATCTGTCTCTCATTTGATGACTGTCTAAATGCGGACAATACAGCGAAGTGGTTCAGGGCGGAGGCTTAGGAGCTTTCAGACAGTTGCAAGTTTGACTCCCAGCCCCGCCACTGGCAGCAATGTCACTGTGGGAAATTCGTTACTTCCCCAGAGCCTCAACTCCTCAACTCGGTAATAAAAATAATAAAGAATACTTCACCGATTTGTTGTGAGGATTCAATGAATCAAATGGCACATAAAAAGTGCTCAATATGGATACTAGGCTTAGTACCTGGGTGATGAAATAATTTGTATAACAACCCCCTGTAACACGTACACCTATATAACACACTGGCACATGTATCCCTGGACCTAAAAGTTTAAAAAATTGCTCAGTAAATGAAATCATTCTGCTCTAGAGATCATCTCATAATATTTGTAACATTTCAACTCTTTGGTAATAAATATCCTTATATCTTGCTTTACAAGTGAGAAAAGTCATCAGAGGTATTAACAATTATACTTCTAAACTCCCTATGCAAATGAATTTATTTACATTTCTCCAAAGAGTATTCTTTTCCATTCAAGGACTTCCTGTATAATCATCTACTGTCTGGCTTCAGGAAGCATGCCTGAGATCACCAATAGTTTCTGCATTGCCAAACTAAAAGGATCCTTTTCGCCTCTAACTTACTGGGCCTCCTGCACTGTTGGACTCTAGCTACCCTCTCTCTACCCTCCCTTACGTGCTGAGTTTTGTACCCCCCACCCGCTTAAATTTTATGTTAGAATCTTAGCCCCCTGTACCTCAGGTTGTGACTATATTTGAAGACGTGGTCTTTAAGGAGGTAATTGTTGGCCAGTGTGGTGGCTCACGCCTGAAATCGCAACACTTTGGGAGGCCAAGATGGGTGGATCTCGTGAGGTCAGGAGTTCGAGATCAGCTTGGACAACATGGTGAAACCCCGTCTCTACTGGAAATACAAAAATTAGCTGGGTATGGTGGTGCACGCCTGTAATCCCAGCTACTCAGGGGGCTGAGGCACGAGAATCAGTTGAACCCAGAAGGTGGAGGTTGCAGTGATCCGAGATTGCGCCACCGAACTCCAGCCTAGGTGAGAGAGGGAAACTCTATCTTAAAATAAATAAATAAATAAAAATAAAAATAAAGAGGGAATTGTGTTAAAATGGGTCATGAGGGTAGGCCCTAATCCAATCTGACTGGTATCCTTATAAGAAGAGGAGATGGGGACACATGCATGCAAAGAGGGATGGCCCTGTGAGGACACAGGGAGAAGATGCCATCTAGAAGCCAAGGAGACAGACCTTGGAAGGAACCAATCCTGCCCACAGCTGGATCTTGGACTTCCAGACTTCAGCACTGGGAGAAGATGAATTTCCACTGCTGAAGGCACCCAGTCTGTGCTACTTCCCATGGCAGCCCCAGAGAGCTAATATGGCCTCCTTTCTGAAAGCCACTGTTGCCTGGGTTCCCACAGCTACACTTCCTCTCGGTTCTCTTCACACTTTTTCGACTGTTCTTTCTGGATGGACTTCCTGTCCTTTGCCCATCTTTAAATATTGAGGATTTTTAGGTTGGTGTTCTCTCTCATTCTGCATGCTCTGCCCAGCAGCTGTCACCCACTCTTATGTTTTAACTATGCTGACAACCAATTCCATGACTTCAGCCCAGACCTCTCCTCCAAGCGCCGTGTCTATGCATAAAATAGCACAGCTTCTCCTAGTGCTCTCCACGTATTTCTGACTCTACACTGCAAAACTACAGTTACCACCCTTCCGTCAAACCTCTGCCTCCTCACTCTGTCTTTCTGCATTTGGTTCACGTCCCCATCTTCCTTTTCGATCACGCTAAAGACCTGAGAACTGGCCAGGTGAAGTGGCTCATGGCTGTAATCTCAGCACTTTCAGAGGCCAAGGCTGGAGGATCACTTGAGCCCAGGAGTTCAAGACCAACTTGGGCAACATAGCAAGACACCATCTCTATGAAAAATTAGCCAGGTGTGGTGGTACATGCCTGTAGTCCCAGCAGCTGGGGAGGCTGAGGCAGGAGGATCACTTGAGCCCAGGAGGTTGAGGCTGCAGTGAGCTGAGATTGCACCACTGCACTCTAGCCTGTGTGACAGAGTAAGACCCTGTCTCAAATAAAAAAAAAAAAAAAAAAGAGGGACCTGAGAGCCATTCTCGATTCCCCACTTTCCATTACCACTGTAGATTACCTCCTAAGTATCTTGTACAGGTTGAGTACCCTTAATTTGAAAATCTGAAATCTGAAATACTCCAAAATCCAAAACGTGTCGAGCACTGACATGCTCTTGAGCCTCAAGAGGAAAATTCCACACCCAACCTCATGTGATAGGTCTCAGTCAAAACTTTGTTTCGTTCATGGTATTATTTGAAATATTGTATGAAATTGCCTTCAGGCTATGCATATAAAGTATATATGAAACATAAATGAATTTCATGTTAGATTTGGGTCTCATTCGCAAGATATCTCAATCTGCTTATGCAAATATCCCCAAATTTGAAAAATATCAAAAATTGGAAAGGCTTCTGGTCTCAAGCATTTCGGATACAGGAAATTCAACCTGTACTGAACCCACCCCATCTTTCCATACTTACCACTGTTTTAGTAAGAAAAAGCCAGCAGACTGTTCTCTCTTACTAGACTCTCACCACAGAACACTTTTGTGACCAGATGTGCATGGATTTTCCCCACAAGTCACTTCTCTAGGGGCACCAGTTGGGCATCCTACAATTTAACTCATTTCTGACATTGTCCACCTGGAGTTATCATCAGGTCCCACAAGTTAAGGGCTCAGTCCCACAAGACCAATCCCCACTTCAGATACAGTCAGATGCAAGTCTAGGCCCCTGGTACTTCTGACAGACTGGCTATAAATTGGGGATTCCCACAATCTCCTTTTCAGTTTGATCGTTTGCTAACGCAGCTCATAGAACATGGGAGAACAAACACTTTACTTGCTATCACAGATTTATTACAAAGAATATTTTAAAGGCTACAAATGAACAGCCAGATGAGGAGAGACACAAGGCAAGGTTCAGAAGGGTCCCACTCACAGGACCCTCTGTCCCCATGGAGTTGGAGTGCACCGCCCCTTCTGAATGTAGCTGTGTTCAGCAACCCGAAAGGAAACTCTGAACCCAGTCTTTTTAAGTTTTTATGGAAGCTTCAAAAAGTGAGCATGGGCCGGGTGTGGTGGCTCACACGTGTAATCCCAGCATTTTGGGAGGCTGAGGCGGGTGGATCACCTGAGGTCAGGAGTTTGAGACCAGCCTGGCCAACATGGTGAAACCCCGTCTCTACTAAAATACAAAAATTAGTCAGGTGTGGTGGTGGGTGTCAGTAGTCCCAGCTACTCAGGAGGCTGAGGCACGAGAATCACTTGAATCCGGGAGGTGGAGGTTTCAGTGAACCAAGATTGCCGCTGCCCTCCAGCCTTGGCAACAGAGTGAGACTCTGTCTCAAAAAATAAATAAATAAATAAATAAATAAATAAATAAATAAATAAATAAATAAAAGTAAGCATGATTGATGATATCACTGGCTCCCTACTTTCAGCCCCCCTCCCCTCTTCAGAAATGGGGCACAGGGAGGGCTGAAGGTTCCAACCGTGTCATCATGCTGCCAGTTCCCCTGGTAACTAGCCTCCATCCTGAGGCCATCGAGGTGCCCCCAGCCACCTGTCAGCTCATTAGATACAAAAAGACGCCTATCACTGGAGATTCCGAGTTTAGGAGCTATGGCTCGGAAAATGGGACAAAGGCCAAATATATGTTTATTATAAATCACAGTATCTTGCTACCCTGCCTAGTTTGAGTGGCAAACATCTCTTGCCTACACTACTACAACTGTCTCCTCATTGCTTTTCCTGCCTCTTTTTGCCCTCAGACCAGCCCCACTTACAGTTGCCTAAGTAACTGGCTGAATTCCTCCCCGAGCTCTTCCCTCTGCCTCCATGACAACCACGGATGCTTTCGGAGTCTGAACGGTTATCACCTCCAGAAAGCCTTATGGACCTACCTGGAGAGAGGCTGGACAGGGAAGGGCTGACTGGAAAGATGCTATTTAAGACAAGGCCGGGCCTGAAATCCCAAGGACTTGGGAGGCTGAGGCAGGAGAATCACTTGAACTAAGGAGGCAGAGGTTGCAGTGAGCCGAGATTGCACCACTGCATTCCAGCCTGGGGAACAGAGCGAGACTCCATCACAAAAGAAAAAAAAAAAAAAATGAGGCCGGAAGGATGAGGAGCACATTCTTCAGAATACCTGCCATGTCTTTAAAAACATATACTCAAAATCGACTTTAGCCTCTGCCATTTTCCCAAAGGTGTTCACTAAGGGTTGTTTGGTTCATACACAGCTGGCTACTGCCACCTTATGGCAAAAAGTTGAAAAGAAACACGTGCATAAAATTCTGCGAATTTACAAAAGCCTAACAATTTTCCAATTCATCTCACCTGGTACAATGGATGAATTATTCTACATTTGAGCTAAGAATATCACCTCTTCTTGTGTGCTGGAGACCGTTCCCTCTCACCTGCTCAAAGATGTTGTTCATAATATTTCCCTCTATTTTGCGTCACCGACCGTCGTCTCTCTATTGACTCATTCTCACAGGCACTCAAACCTGCTAATAGAATATCTTAAAGCAACAACAAAGACCTTCCCTTAGCCCTACCTTTCTCTAGTTACCACTCCACTTTTCTGCTCTCCTGGATGGCAAGCCTCTTCAAAAGAGGTTTCTATACTTGTCGTCCTCACTTTCTGTTTTCTGATCTCTTGAGTCTCTTCCCAATCAGATTTGCCCCAACACTCCACTCAAACTGGCTAAGGCCAGAAATGGTTTCCACATTGCCAGATCCAATGGGGGAGTCTCAGTCTTCGCCTTGACCTGACCATAGGTGGCGTTGCTCTCTCCCAGTTCTCCCTCCACTTCACAGGCCGTTCCTTCTCAGCATCTATGGCTTGTTCCTCCTCTTATCTCTGAGTTTTAAGCATGGTAATCCCCACGGTTCACTCTTTCCACCTCTTCTCTGTCTGCATTGTCTCCCTAAGCCCCCCACCTCCCCTTTTTTTTTTTTTCTTGAGACAGAGTCACTCTGTTGCCCAGGCTGGGGTGCAGTGGGCAGTGATCTTGGCTCACTGCATCCTCTGCCTCCCGGGTTTAAGCGATTCTCCTGCCTCAGCCTCCTGAGTAGCTGGGACTACAGGCGCTTGCCATCACGCCCAGCTAATTTTTGTAATTTTAGTAGCAACGGGGTTTCACCACGTTGGCCAGGCTGATCTCGAACTCCCGACCTCAGGTGATCCTCCCACCTTGGCCTCCCAAAGTGCTGGGATTACAGGCATGAGCCACCATGCCCCACCTAAGTCCTTTTTATACTGACTAATCCAAACGCCACCAGCTTTTCCCCTGAATTCCAGACTGGGCACCACCACTTGTATACCCAATCTAATTGGCATCTGGAAGCAAATACATTTAACAGCCATTTTTGGATTTCTTCTCCACTTCCCATCCTAACCAGCCTTTCTCTGGTTTGTCTCATCTCAGTAAATTGCAAGTTTACTCTTCCAGTGGCTCATCTTTCACTCTTTTTCTCATATCCGCCTCTAATCCATTGGCAAATTCTACTGATTTCAGTGTTTTCCCATTTCTTACCACCACACTTACCATCAGCCTAATCAAAGCCAGTATCATCCCAGACCATCGGAAAACTTTCTTCTGGGTCTCTCTGCTTCCAGCTTGTCTCCCTTCTTGTCTATTTCTCTGTGTAGGAGCCAGGAGCCTGCATGGTCCTGTAATAATGAAGGTAAGACCATGTCACTTCTCAGCTCAGAACCCTCCAGTGGGTCCGCATCTCGCACAGAGGAAAGTTCAAATTTCTCATCAAGACCTAAAAGGCCCGCATGGTTTGTGCCCGCCCTTCGCTCTAACCTCACTTCCCACCATGGCCTCCCTCACCCATCCTGCGTTCCACTCCTTGCTCCCCAGCCGCATGAGGCTTGGCCCCATCTCATGTTCTCGCTATTCCTCCTGTTGAAAATCTCGTTCTTCAGGTCCTCTGTTCCTCTATTCCAGAGTCATCTTTTCAGAGCAGCCTTTCCAGACCCTCCTATTTAAAATTGTACTTTTCCTACCCTCTCCCCTTCCATTATTTTCTCCTGTAGCGCTTTGTAACCTAACATAGCTTATGAGATTGTAAGTTTCACAAGCACAGGGACTTGGTTTTTCTGCTCCCTGCTGCATCCCCAGTGCCTGGCACATAGTGGACACGCCACAGATATTTGTCAGATGAATGAGTGAGGACCAGTGTCCAAGGCGATTCAATTTTGAAAAAAAGGCACATGCTCTCTCTAACCTGTATACTTATAATTGATTACTTATTTATGTGGAGAGGAGCTGCCATTGCTCATTGTTTCTCTCTCTGGAAGGAGACAGCAAGGCAGATTTTCTCTGTCCTGGGAAGAATCGGGCGAATACATTTGTTTCTGTGGACGTGCAGCAAGCTTTATCCTAGAGGGGTGGGCCAGGGCCTTTTTGGTGACTTCAAGAGGCTGTCCCTTTATTTGGTCCCTCCCTCAAGTGTAGGGAGATAAGGAACTTCCTTTGAAGAAAGAAATGAAAACCCCAATCTTTTCCTTTTTGAGGTTGAGCATTATCCAGACCTCTACATTTGGAGATAGTGCCTGCTGAGGCGGGTCTACTGATGGAAGGAAGCTCTAAGGCCTTCCTCAGGCAGCGAGCCCAGTGACCTGGGCTCCATGGGATGCCCACATTGTCACGGGCATGAAAAAGGTCTGGGTAGTGCTGGGTGGGGCACCTCTCTGCCTGGGGTGCATGCTTGTGAGCGGGATCTTGAGGATCCAGGCTTATTCTGAGTGTGGGACTTCTTGGGTAGAAATATCCTGGAAAAAGTGGAATTTTGCTGCCTTAAAGAGTCACTAAGTCTTGAAAGCCACAGTAGTGCCCATGATCTCTTTGAATTAGACGAGAAGAGTACTTGATCGTGGCTCTTGCCATCCTCACTGCCTGGCAGGGCCGCTTATTCCGGAGCAGCCTCGTTTTGGGGTAGCTGTGGTTTTCTCCAGCCCCAAGGGCATTTGCTGACTTTTGCTTTATGTGACTGGATGAGACTGGCCTTGGAGACACTAATAAGCACATGGGGGTTTTTGGACAATGCGAAGAATTGGTGCCAAGCCACGAATGGGAGATGTTGAACTTCCTGCGAATCTGGTGTGTTGTAGCCTGAGCCGGTTTCAATATGAAAAATAAAAGTGACAGTGCCTTCCTTGTATGCTAATCTGGTGAAGTGGCTCATGCTGGCCGTGCAACAACCTGGTAGCCTCCTACAGAAGCAAGCGGGCTGTGGCATTCCTGCTGTCTGCATTTTCTGTTTGTCACCTCGCTCACTCTGTGGTCATATCCCTTGTCCTGATGGCTGCCATCGTAGCAGCCGGGGACACCTCAGCCTGGACTCATCCAAGCCTTTCTTTCTGTTCCTACACCTGTGTGGCTAGAGAGCATCACAAGACCCCAACCTGGTGCCAGTCACTCCCCTCCATGCCTGTAACTCCCCTCTTCCTGTCTTCTTTGCTTTCCTCAAACTGACAGCCCGGCCACTTCCCACTTCACTTAGAAAATAGAAACAGGCAGACACAAACTTCTCTCCCGTCCTGCCACCAAGGCTGTTCCCTTCTGTGCATCTGGGATGATGAGAGCTGATGGGTACTGAGTGTCTCCAAGGAGCCAGGGCTGTCCTCCAGGCCTCACACACTAACTCGTTTAATTGATTGTTTGTTCTCTCCTACATGAAAACCCCCAATCCCAAACCAACCAACAAAACCCAACGCACAGAGAGATTAAGCAACTTGACTGAGCTCACACAGCACTGGGATGAGACCTCAGGCAGCCTGACTCCAGAGCACCCAGCACCTGCTACGGAGCCTGGAACACAGAAGGCACCCGGGAAAAAAGGGTTGAATGATTCCATGCGGGAATGTAGGAGGCTGAACTTCAGCTTTAGAGTAGAACGCCGGTCAGCTCAATATCAAACACAAAGGGAAAATAATGATGATTTTGGGGAGGAAGAAGTGGTGAGACACAGTAAATTTATATTTAAGTTTTATTTTCCAATGCAAAAAATATCTTCTAAGTGAAGAATATATGACAAATTTACACAAGTATAAAGAAGAAAAATAAAGCCACTAGGAAACCCAGCACACTTTGTTCCCTTTTGAAATCCAAATATCTCTGGGAGAAATACTTCTACAGGCCACTCTCCTTTACATCTTTGTCACAATGAATTTCAGATCCCCACTGAGATTGCTGTGATAAGTCTTTAAGATTCAGAGGTGCCAAAATGGAGATCAAAGTCTTAATTGTGGCAGGGTGCGTGGTGGCTCACACCTGTAATCCCAGCACTTTGGGAGGCTGAGGTGCATGGATCACTTGAGCCCAGGAGTTCCAGTTCAGCCTGGGAAACATGGCAAAACTCCCTCTCTACCAAAAAAAAAAAAAAAAAGAAAACAACAAAAACAAAAAACAAAACAAAGCAAAAAACCAACAAAAAACAAAGTCTTGATTGCATCAGGTTCTTGTGAGACCAACTTGGAGACTGAATGTGGACTTCTCACGTCCTCTCTCAGTTTGAACGTGTGTGGATCTGCCCTGGGCTCACTTGCTGTATTTGTCAGGGTTTTTCCAGAGAAATAGAGTCAACAGGACGTGTGGAGAGAGAAAGAGAGAGAGAGAGAGAGATTTATTTCGAGGGATCAGCTCATGCAATTGTGGAGGCTGACAATTTCGAAGTCTGCAGGGCGGACCAGCAGGCTGGAGATCCAGAGAAGAGTTGATGTTACAGGTAAAGTCCAAAGGCCGTCTTCTGGCAGAATTCCCTCTTGCTCGGGGGACACCAGTCTTTTCGTTCTGTCCAGGTCTTCCACTGATTGGATTTGGCCCACTCACATCCAGGAGGGAGATCTCCTTTATCCAAAGTCTGCTGGTTTAAACGTTCATCTTGGCTTCAGGAACTGTGGGTTATGGTGCAGACATGGGCAAGTTCAAGAACCACACTACATACAACCAGTCCTGAAAATAGTACAGAAATGCATCAAGAAATCCTCATCACAAAGATGGATCTCTTAAAGGGATGGACCCCAAGTTCCCGAGGAACCTGCACTTCACCTAGAAGCACAATGAGAAGGACCTGGAGAAGAGGCAGGCCAACAACATGCAAGCTGAGGCTCTCAAGACCCCCCTAAAACCTACGGAAGTCAAGCCCAGGGTCCCAAAGAGCACCAGCTGCAAGCTCGATTTGCCTGCTCTGCCCACTCCAAGCTTGGGAAGCATGCCCAAGCCCACATTGCCAAGGGTCTCAGGCTCTGCTGGCCAAAGGCCAAGACCAAGGATCAAACCAAGGCCCAGGCCTCGGCTTCAGCTGCAGCTCCAGCTCCAGCTTCAGTTCCAGCTCTTGCTCAGGCTTCCAGAGGTGCCCAGGCCCCCACGAAGGCTCTGGAGTAGAGAGCTCCGTTTGCCAATGTGAGGACAGAAGGACTGGTGTGATCCTTGGGCTGCTATCTGCATGGGGCTGGTGTTGTCCTGTGCTATTTGTATGAATAAACCTGAGGCAGGAAAAAAATGCTAATCTCATCCCCAAACACCCTCATAGAAATACGTAGAATAAGTTTTGACTACACATCTGGGTACTATGGCTTAGCCAAATTGACACATCAAGTTAGCTCTCACATTTAGCTAACTGCAGGTGTCAGAGCTGGGAAAAGATCCCCTTCCATGATAAGAGACCCTGGCTGGCAGGGAGGGGCTACCACATGGAGGCTAGAGGTGGGGAGCTCACTGTCCTCCAACTCAGGTGGTCTAAAGGCAATAGGCTATGCTGGACAACAAGGGCAGGTCCTACTTGAACATGTTAAATAATTGGGGGCAGATTTCACTTTTGGGGGGCCCTCTTTTTTTTTTTTTTTGAGACAGAGTCTCACTCTGTCGCCCAGGCTGGAGTGCAGTGGCCGGATCTCAGCTCACTGCAAGCTCCACCTCCCAGGTTTACACCATTCTCCTGCCTCAGCCTCCCGAGTAGCTGGGACTACAGGCACCCGCCACCTCGCCGACTAGTTTTTTGTATTTTTTAGTAGAGACGGGGTTTCACCGTGTTAGCCAGGATGGTCTTGATCTCCTGACCTCATGATCTGCCCGTGTTGGCCTCCCAAAGTGCTGGGATTACAGGTTTGAGCCACTGTGCCCAGCCGGGGGCCCTCTTTTTAAGAAAATACAAAATTAAGGGCTGAGTGCAATGGCTCACACCTGTAATCCCAGCATTTTGGGAGGTTAAGGCGGAAGGATTGCTTGAGGTCAGGAGTTCAAGACCAGCCTGGGCAACATAGGGAGACCCTGTCTCTACAAAAAAAACCATTTTTTAAAATTAGCCAGGTGTGATGGGGTGTGCCTGTAATCTCAACTCCTTGGGAGGCTGAAGTAGGAGGACTGATTGAGCCGGGGAGGTTGAGGCTGAAGTGAGCCATTATGATGCCACTGTATTCCAGCCTGGGTAACGGAAGCTGGAGTGACAGAAACTAGGTGACAGAGAGTGAGAAAAAAATTCGGTCTTAGACCTTGGAAGGAACTCCAAGCATAAACTTCATTACCCCATAGTAAATCATCTATGAGAAAGAATGCAGGTAGAAAAGAAAGACGAGAGTGGCCTACTTGTCCAGCATTCCTGGAGCAGGTAGAAAATAGGTTATCAATAATTGCATTTGAATAGGTGACTGAGGGAATGAAACTTTCAGGGTGAAAGTTGGGTGATGGCTGGAAGTTTTTGGCCATTGGCCTTGCTGTGCTTCTGAACCATGACTTACCACCTCCATGGATGGACCAGTGTTTGAGCTCATCCAAGTTCATATGTCTTTCTTCTGAATCAGGGGTTGGCAAGCTTTTTCTGTGAAAGATCAGAGGGTAACTATCTTAGGCTTTGTGGGCCATACAGTTTCTGTGGCGATGACTTGACTCCACTGTTGTAGCACAAAGCAGCCAGAGACAGTTGGTAAATGAAGGTGTGTGGCTGGGCACCAGTGGCATTTCATTTACCGAAAGAGGTGATGAGCAAGATTTGGCCCCCAGGCTGCCATTTGATGACCTCTGATCTAGGTCACTGGTTTTCAATATTTAAAAACAGGATGTTTTCTTCAAATCATCTTCAAGAGCATCTAACACATAAGCCTGATGAAAACAGTTGCTGCAGTTTAAGTTTGGGTGGGTGGGGGTCAGCCTAGAGCCCAGTCCTTCTCATGGTGACACCAAAGGAAGCTCCATGGAGCTCCCTGGGTTCTGAGGAACCCAGAGTGAAGTCCACTGCCCCACTGCACAGGGCCTGTCCCCAACATGCTTCCAAATGATCCTTCCTACATTTGCTGTGATGTTACTTATTATCCCCACAACTAGATAGCAAGATCCTTGAGAGCTTAGGCCAAGGCCTTGCCAGCTTTTTCCCTTCACTATGGTGCCAAGCATGAGCCGAGACTCAGGCACAGCTGTTTAACGTGGATAACCTGGGAACTTGGTCTAACCTGAGTTAGTCCCTGACTCACGGTCATCAGTCGCTGAAGTACAGATGCTAGAGCTGGAAGAAGGCGGGGGTTCACTTTCTTCTCTGTGTGGGCCCCATCCCCCAATTTGTCAAGTGAGAATGAAGCCCATTCATTCGTAATGTCATTCACATCCAGATTTGTGCTCTGACCAAGATTTTACTTTCTCACAGGTATTAAGTTTGGGTATTAATCCCCAACTAGGTTTAACCCCAGTGATTTTGGAAATAAGCTTTCAAGGTTGTCATGGAATTATTAGAAGAAAAACAATGGGTGGCAACAGTGGTATATGTGTGTGAGTGGGTTAGGGTGGGGTGGGGAAGTCGGTCCACGTGTACAGTTCCTGCAATAGGAAAAGAAGCATGTGCTTCCGGTGAAGTGAATGCCGTTGACAAGGGTCCTTACTTATGCCTAGAATGGTGCTGGGCAGACATCCTCAATATTGGGCGAATTAAATGGAATGGTGGCCTCCAGGAGCCTTCACTGTCCTACTACTCATTATCTGAGTTCCTGAAGTTATAGAGTTACACAAAAAAGCAAAAATAGACACATCATGAAAATATTTGATGGCCACATATATAATCTTCCCCTGCTCGGCCAGCCGCGGTGGCTCACACCTGTAATCCCAACATTTTGGGAGGCAGAAGCGGGTGGATCACTTGAGGCCAGGAGTTCGAGACCAGCCTGGCCAACACGATGAACCCCATTTCTAGTAAGAATACAAAAATTAGTTAGGCATCGTGACACACGCCTGTAATCCCAGCTACACAGGAGGCAGAGGCAGAGAATCACTTGAATCTGGGAGGCGGAGGCTGCAGTGAGTCGAGATTGTGCCACTGCAGTCCAGCCTGGGAGACAGAGCGAGACTCCATCTCAAAAAAAAAATTCTTCCCCTGCTCAAACATGTGTCCCAGATGCCAAATATCTCTGATGACAGTCTGGTGTTGTAAACACTCAATGCCGCAATGCCAGAACACAGGGCCTGCATAATGACAAGACCAATCTGGCAAAACAGGTAGGTTTTTTCATGAAGTTGATGAAAATGATGGTCATTTTCATCATCACTGTTCAACCCTCCTGAAAAGCTGTCATGATGCAAATGAGGCTCCGGAAGAGGGAGAGACAAGTTGAGAAATGAAAAAGAGAAAGTTGACCAAAAAATCAGGATAGATTCTTGAAAAGGGGATGATTTAAACATCAAAGGATTCAGAGAGACCCTTGGGGGAACTAATAAGGCAATTTTGTTGTTGTTGTTGTTAAAATGACAGTGCTGTAAAACATAAAGGCAATGATCTTACACAATCATAACATTTTATCAGAAATATTACCTTCTTTTGAAAAAGTCTAATTTACTTCTTGTTCATTTTGAAAATTAGTATATGGTTGAAATTATAACAAAAATTTTGCTAGATATAGGATTAAAACACATTTAATTTCATGTCCCCCATAACATTTCAACCAAAATTCTTCTTTCATTATTTCAACCCAAAACTCTTTTTTAAAATTATTTGTTATGAAAACATTTTACTCCTTTTAATGGAGCTCACTCTAATCCATCTTTCCTTGGTACCGATTATCCTTGGATAATGAGGACTGTTTTCCATAATGTTGGTGTAGAATAAAACCTTCTTATAAACAAGACGCAAAATGCCAGAAGAAAAGACAGTCAGAATTGATTAGTAAAATGTTAATACTTTTGCATAATGAACTAATAGGCTACAACACCCTGGGTGAAAATACGTTTAACAGATATAATCACAAAAAGGTTAATAGCCGTGATATAGAGAAGGCGATACAAATCAAGAAAAAGAAAAGTAACCTGGAGGCAAAATGGGCCAAAACCATGGCTGATGGATTCACAGAAGACGAAAAATGGGGAAGGAGTGGAGCATGGTTAACAAGCATGAGAAAAGATACCCGCTCCTACCGGTAATCAGGTAAGGGCAAAATAAAGTGTCAAACACCACTTCACCCATATGTGTCTGTCCTTTGATTTCACTACTAGGAGTAGGAATGTATCCTTTAGAAGTACTCACACATGCTCACACAGAACTATTTACAAGTTGTTAGAATATTTTAATAGCAAAAATAGGAGATATTTTATTACTATTGTGAAAGTTGTCATAATCAAAATGAAGTCACTAATGTGAAGGAAACTCGAAAAAATAGAGCTGAGGAAGGCCATAAAGAGAGGGCTTTCGTGCTTGTATACCTGATAACAATAAAGACTGAAAAAACCACAAAGCTTCTTGGATAAAGTTTTCTTGCACAAAGGCCATCACAATCCTATACAAAAAATACTTCCTCAAGGACATCTGCCCGGCAACTGCCTGTCCAACCACAGACTGGTATCATCCTTGTTATTGATCTTTGTAGCCAAGGATAATTATTGCAAAAACAATTATGTAATCTTCCTCCTTTTTTTCCTTTAAAAACCTTTGTCTTCTTTTACCTCCCTGAATACACACATGCTTTACTATGGCACCCATATTCCCATTGCAGTGCTCTACTCCCAAATAAACATCTTTTCAGGAGCCGCTGTTTGTTATTTTGGTTGACGCTATTCATAGCTGATACTTACCTAAGGCCTTCTATGGGTGGGCACTTGTCTAAGCACTTTACATAAATGAGCTCAATCCTCCATGACAACCCTGCAAGAAAGCACTTTTATTACCCTTAGTATGCAGACAAAGGACCCGAAGCACAGAACAGAGCGGTTTATTCAGGGTCACTCAAACAGCAGGAGGCAGAATTGTGATGTGCCCCAGGCAGTCTGGCATGCGTCTGCGCTCTATACCTCCTACTATACAACTTACACCCAGGGTAGGATTGGTTAAATAACCCATAGAAAATCCTTACAAGGACTAACAACACATATTGTAAAAGGAAACAAATGGGTGGCAGTGTAATCCTATTTTTGAAATATGCAAACTGTGTATGTGTGGTTTATCGGGGGTGTGTGTGTGTGTGTGTGTGTGTGTGTGTGTGTGTGTGGTTGTGTGTGTGTAAATGCATGGATGACAGCAAATGGAATAAAGACACAAACTCAATAGTGGTTGCCTCTGCTAAGGAGCATGTGATGGGGGTAGATGATGGGGGAGGGGTGCTGGTATAGAAAGACTTCTAATTTCTGCTGTATAAATTTTTGGATTGTTGAATTTTTAGGAGAATGTGTATTACTATAGATAGATTTCTTTCATTCATTTTCTTCTTTTCTTTTCCCTTTTCTTCTCCCCTCCCTTCCCCTCCCCTCCCCTTCCCCTCTTTTCTTTCCTTTCAGGATGGTCTCACTCTGCCACCCAGGCTGCAGTATAGTGGCATGATCTTGGCTCACTGCAACCTCTGCCTCCCAGGTTCAAGTGATTCTCCCACCTCAGCCTCCCGAGTATCTGGGACTACAGGCACGTGCCACCATAGCAGGCTAATTTTTTATATTTTTTAGTAGAGATGGGGTTTTGCCATATTGCCCAGGTGGGTCTTGAACCTAAGCTCAGGTGATCCATCCGCTCTGGCCTTCCAAAGTGTTGGGATTACAGGCGTGAACCACCGTACCCAGCCTGTATTACTATATAATTTTTAAGATGTACAAAATGAAACACGAAGGGGTTATAGGCATGCCTGACCTGGTCTATGAATGGTGTCATTTGAGGCTCAGTGATCATTTATATGCTTTACCCAGGGATGGATAGCAGATTGCAGGGAGGAAAACCTGGGTGGCTGAGGAAGTGGCCCAGCTGGGCGAGCAGTGGGCTGGCAGCTCTCTTCCTCTATCAGTACTCTTTGATTGGCTTAAGCCTCAGTCATAGGGATGAGAGAGGAAACAGGGATGTTTCTCATCTGGGAGGTGTATTAACACTAGCGCCCAAGCAGGCAATGACATGCTTAGTATACTTATGCCATCGTGGATTGGCAGAACCAAGGTCATTTACAATCCCCCTTGCCTTCCTCAACTATACAACTATAGAGGTGTTTTTTTTTTCTGAGGAGTTTCACTGTTTGTTGCCCAGGCTGCAGTGCAATGGTGCAATCTTGGCTCACTGCAACCTCCGCCACCTCCTGGGTTCAAGTGATTCTCCTGTCTGGGCCTCCCAAGTAACTGGGACTACAGGCATGTGCCACCACACCTGGCTGGCTAATTTTTGTATTTTTAGTAGAGATGGGGTTTCACCATGTTGACCAGACTGGTCTCAAACTCCTGACCTCAGGTGATCCACCCTGCTCAGCCTCCCAAAATGCTGGGATTATAGGCGTGAGCCACTGTGCCCAGCCTAGAGATTTGAAAACAAAAATATCCACTTTCCCAGACTCCCTTGCAGCTAAATGGTGGCCGTATGACCCAGTCCTCGTCCACGAGATGTACATTGATGTCACTGCTTGAACTTCCAAGAATGCTTCTTCCAGGTGCAGACTAGAATGAAATGGTCCATCAGATGTTTGCTCGTTCTCCCTTCTTCCTGACTACACCACAGATGTGATGCCTAGAAATGTAGTTGCCATCCTGTGGCAATGAGGATGAAAGTCACACACTCTTTTGGTGTCCTAGGGCTGTTGTAACAAATTGCCGCAAACCTGGTGGCCTAAAACAGTGGAAGTTTATGCGCTGGGCACAGTGGCTCACACCTGTAACCCTAGCATTTTGGGAGGCCGAGGCAGGTGGATCACAAGTTCAGGAGATCGAGATCATCCAGGCTAACACGGTGAAACCCCATCTCTACTAAAAATACAAAAAAAATTAGCCGGGCGTGGTGGCGGGTGCCTGTAGTCCCAGCTACTCGGAGGCTGAGGCAGGAGAATGGCGTGAACCTGGGAGGCAGAGCTTGCAGTGAGCCGAGATCGCACCACTGCACTCCAGCCTGGGTGACAGAGCAAGACTCTGTCTCAAATAAATAAATAAATAAATAAATAAATAAATAAATAAAAACAGTAGAAGTTTATTCTTTCACAGTCCTGGAGGCTGGAAGTCTGAAATCAAGGCATTGCGGGGCCATACTGTCTCTGGAGACTCTAGGGAAGGATGCTTCCTTGCAGCGTTCTCCCCAGCTCCAGGTGCTGCCAGCCATCCTTGACTTGGAGATGCATTGCTCATGGCTCCAGTCTCTGCCTCCTTTGTCACGTGGCTTTCTCTCTATTTCTGTATCTCTCTTCTTCTTATAAAAGGCATCAGTCACATAGATTTAGAATCTACCTAACGCCAGCATGACCTTGTCTTAACTTAATTATATCTGCAAAGACTCTATTTCCAAATAAGATCACATTTACATGTACCAGGGTTAGAACTCAAACAATCTTTTTGGAGGACACAATTCAACTCACAAAACACACTAAAGATGGAGAATGGGAAGACAGAAGCCCCTGATAGCCTTGGGCAGCCACTCCCAACCTTCGGCAGCCTACTTGTGACTTCTTGCTGTGTGATTCAAAGAAATTCCTTATTTATTGAAGCCACAGTTTAGGTTTTCTTTTGATCGCAGTTGGAAACATTTCTAACTACCACACTTCATCCATCCGTCCACCCACCCATCCATCCATCCATCCATCCATCCATCCATCCATCCATCCATCCATCCAATCAGTTTTTAGGAAGTACCTATATTGTGCCAGTGATGTCTTACTCAGAGTTGAGGCTGGCACAGAGAAAGTACTCAATATTTATTAGTTAAGCGCATGAATGGAAGACAAATTCCTTTCATGGAATTTAGAGTTTGGACATACACACAAAAAATAGACAATTGAGGCCAGGCGCAGTGGCCAAAGTAATCCCAGCACTTTGGGAGGCTGAGGCGGGAGGATCACAAGGTCAGGAGATCAAGATCATCCTGACTAACACAGAGAAACCCAGTCTCTACTGAAAATACAAAAAATTAGCTGGGCGTGGTGGCGGGTGCCTGTAGTCCCAGCTACTCAGGAGGCTGAGGCAGGAGAATGGCGTGAACCCGGGAGGCAGAGCTTGTAGTGAGCCGAGATTGCACCACTGCACTCCAGCCTGGGAGACACAGTGAGACTCCGTCTCAAAAAAAAAAAAAAAAAAAAAAAAGACAACTGAAATGTATGCAGAGCCTTGTATAATACCTAACTCTGACTTGGGGCTTAAGGAGTTTTCCTGGTGACTAAGAACGGTGGTAGGAGAAAGTACAGAAGCCAAAGAGAGATTGAGAAACAGAAAAATTGACTGTGACTGACTCATGGAAGGCAGGGAAGTGGGGAGTGAGGAGAGGGAAAGGGGAGGTAAGGGGAGGAGAGAGAGAGAGAGAGAGAGAGAGAGAGATTGTGTGGGTGTGTGACTATTAAAAGGTCAGTCTGGAAAGATGAGGCTAGAGACAGAAGCATGAACACTTGGGATCGTTCTTTAATATCTAAACCCTTGAATGCAGGACAACTATATGTATTTTAAGGGCAGGGGGTCTGTGAGTGGGATGTCTTTTAATCTGTAAATTACCTGGCTGATATGACAATATGTACAATGTATCTCAGAGAAGAAAGAACCTTATGCTGTGAACATCCCTCTTTCATATGGTCGGATGCTGCCCTGGTAAATACGTGATTCTTGGGTCAATAGAGTCTGCAAAGCTCGAGTTGTGTATTTTATGTAGCATGTGTTAACACTTAAGGGCTGTTTCCAGTAGGTCTTGCTTTAGCACATCATCCTTATACAGCTGTGTTTTTTGGATGAGGCCATGGAGAGCTGGTTGACGCCAAATGCTCACTCTGGATACTCGGATTCTCGCCTCGCTTCTGGCTTGACAAAGGGACAGGCATAGACAGCTTTCCTTCCATGGGCTTCCTTTTCTGCATCTTAAATTAACTTCAAAATTTCAGAAAAAAAGACACAAAATTAACAGTGCCTTGTGCATAGTAAGTGCTAAAAATTGATTAAAAATGTACGTAAATTAAATTTAACATCATCTACAATCCCATATAATCCCTTATCATTGTGAGAGGGTAATCAGAAAACAGGTTGCTTTTGTATCCCATGGCTCCTTGTGGTGAGCTGGTCCCTGCCCTGCCCCTGGATTAATACTCAGGCAGGATTGTGGCTTTTCTGGTCATCTTAACTGGTAGTGACTCAAGGATGTAGCACTGGTCTGCTCCAGACTTGGCAGAGGTTTAAAGCTGAGTATTTCTCTTGAGGGTTCTTTTATGGGTTCTTGGGAGAACCCCCATTAATGTAGATCCCTCACCTTCATTCTCTTGACAAAGTTGAATACATCTCTATACTAACTGGTCCCCTGTAGCCCCTTCACATCCCCTGGGCATCTTCTACACCCCTCTGGACTCTTGTTTTGGGATCTTCTTGCCCCTGTAGAGCAGCACTTTCAGGGCAGGATCTAAAACAGCCCCTCCCAGCCTTATCTCACTCATGGCCCCTCCTCTGCCCATCACACATCCTTTGCTATGTCAAGTTCAGAGCTCTCAGGCCAAGCCAGTGCAGCAACCTCTCCTCGCCTCTGCCCACAGCTCAGGAACTAACCCTGCTCCCTTTAGAGAATGCAAGTCAGACACCAGTCCTTTGGGTCCCCCAAACTACAAGAGACACACTAAACACTTTCTAAGTGGTCCCACTACACCATTTTCTTTAGGTTTGAGGCAAGAGGTGAGCATCCCCATCCTACCCCGGTAGACAGACAGCATGTCAAGAACTCTCTGTACATTCCCCTTTGTCAGCACCCCCACCCTTCCACTCTCCACGTGGTTGAGAGACCCAAGAGTCATGAACCAGTTTTGAGAAATTTAAAATGTACTGTTGGGTCCTTCCAAAATTCATATGCTGAAATTCTAATTTCCAAGGTGATGGCATGAGGAGGTGGGGCTTTGGAAAGTGATTAGGTCATGAGGGTGGAGCCCTCATGAATGGGATTAGTGCCCATATAAAAGAGGCCACAGGGAACTCTCCTGCTCTTTCCACTGTTGTGAAAACAAGAGGAGAAAATGGCCATCCACAACTGGAAGTGGTCTTGGGGCCATCTGGGCACGGATCCCAGGGTTCTGGGTACCCAGAGCATAGAAGACCATGGCCTCTGAGGGGGCATGTTTCCTCAGTCCTATGGACTCATCACCGTGTGAATGGAGCATGTCTAGAAAGCCAGAGAAGGGCCCTTAAATCATGGGGTTCAGGGCAGTGGATCCTCTTACCAGAATCTAGTAGTCATTCTTGACTGTCAAGTAGTGTTCCTAAATGAAGCTATATTTCAAGAGAGGACATGTTGGCTGCTGAGAAAAAAACACAAAACAACGGACAAGAAAGAAGGCTGGAAGAATTGGCAGGATGAATAGCTCGGTTTAGTGGAACCAGGTGCAATTGTTCCAAGTATGGGGTGAGACTGTGCCGGACCAACCAAACAGCTCTTCTCCAGCAGCGCCCCCTGGGACCTGTGAGTGCTGGGAAATAGAGGATTTTCACAGATAGAAAGCAATCATATCCAACCTAAGAACTCAACAGCTCTAGTGTGGGGAAGACTCCTCTGAAAGAGCTGGACGTGCAGATCAGGAAGCACCTTCCACAGGTCCAAGGAGGAGTGCTGGGGAGCCTGGAGGTATAGCAGGCTGGTGGGCAGACCGAGGGGAGGGGCCTAAAGTTAACTGGGCCGGGGGAGGCAACAATGAGAGGGCACAGAAATAACAGTCGGTGGGGCAGAAGGTCAGAGAGGGCGGTGGACCCTGAAACAGGGCCTGGAGAGCTGTTGGCAGTAACCCTCACTTTAGTGAACTTCTTGGGACACTAGAAAGAAAGGCTCAGAAACAACCTGGTTACATGGAGAACCCCTGTGGGGAGTTTGCGGACCACTGGAGAGGAGGATTCTGGGGAAAGACAGGCATGCTTGTAATTCAAGGTGATTATTCAAGAGCGGACTCTGAGCGTCTAGATCTGGAGCCAACTGAACTTGATTAATGTGAGTACCTAGGCCAGTGAAGCCTGGGGTTTTCTAGTTTCCTATGCTTTTTCTTGGGTGGGAGGGGAAGGCAACGTAAAGAATGAACTTATGTTTTATAAAGAGGAGTCTGGGTGCCTTATATACTCATAATATATTCTTATTGCTGGTTTGTGGAATAATGGGGCAGATACACAGCAGAAAATGCTTCCTACATCCCGGAAGCCCTTGAAATGGATAGTCCATCTCAATCCTCAGCTGTAATCTTTCTTCAGTTAATTCTCAGAAAGACAGATGTTTCCAATTTAGCCTCGAAAAGTACACAGTAATAAAATAATCTTCAAATTAGCATGTCGGCAGGGCCTAGTGTTTACAATCCAGTTTGAAAACAAGGCCCCGCCTTTGCCTGTTTGCGTTTCCATCAGGAAGATGGGATTGCCAAGCAAGCGTTACCGTGTTATCTTTTCAAGTTTTATGTTCATGTTCTGGTTCAGACATAACATCCTTCCTTTGAAGCTCTCTGCAGAATATGACCAAGTATTTTTACTTTTTAAAACGTAAAGTTCCTTCTTCTTTTTTGGTGATCAAAAAAATCTGCCTTTCTGATGAGACCTCATTACATCTTATTTGAATAATTTTGAAATGCTTTAGAAGATGGTGGAGACCTGTTTGATTGGTTAAGCCTTTAAAGGAGTGAGAGATTCTCAAAAAGGTTCTTGATCTATTTAACTTGAAGGAGGTTTAGATGAGTGGTGGAGAATGACAGAAACTGCATGAGGATAGGAAGCTGGCCGTCGTTAAAGGTGCCCCACGAGGTACATAAAAGAAGAATGTGGCTTCTAACACATGGCTTCTGCTTCATATGTTTGGTGGAAAATCCTTTCTAGGCTAAGGCCAACCACCCCAACCTTCTTGGGAGTAGAATCTGAGTGCAGCTTGCAGCCCGTTCATGAGAACTTTGAATTCTCGTTCTCTTGTGCCTCCATCTTCGTCTGGGCTCCAGGTCTGTGCTCATCCTCAGTGGGAGGGCCTTGTGATGGATGCCATTTCTTTGGCACTTCTCCTATCAAGAGGTAGTGTCAACATTTCCCTCTTTGAATCTGGGCTGGTCCATGACAGCTCCGCAACAGAGTGTGGTGGAAGTGGTGCTATGGCAGTTCCAGGCCTTGACTTTGAGAGGATGACAGCTTCCACTCTGGTCTCTTGGAGTCCTGGGCTGCCATGACTCCAAGAAGTCCACCTACTGTTTTAAAAAGACCACATGGCAAGGCCCTGAGACCACACAGAGAGAAAGGGGGGTCCAGCTCAGCTCAGTCTTCCAAATGTTTCCATCGAAGCACCAGGCCTGTTAGTGAAACATTCCTAGGCTCTCCAGACCCAGACCAGCCTCCAGCTGAACACCATTTAGTGACCCCAGTCAATATAGCATAGAGAGCAGAAGAATCCCCCAACTGAGTCCTGCCCAAGTTCCTGACCCACACAATTGTGAGCAGTAATTGTTGTTTCAAGCTTGCATTTTGGATCACTTATTTATGCAGCAACAAATAACTGGAACAGGCATGGAGACCACCCAGGAAGTATGCAGAGAATTGAGACATTGTCATGGCGCATGTTCATGGAGCCCATTCGTGGGGATTGCACTGTAGGAAAACAAACCCCGGAAGAGGGATTCCTCTGAACATTTCCCCTCTCTCCAGGGGAGAGTCACAGACACCAAAATTGGAGGAGACTATCATCCAGGTTACACAGTCTGCCTAAGTCTGTGCGTCTTGCCAAGTCTTAGCCTTTTTACAACTAGACTCCAAGTGGATAGGCTGTAGCAGTCCATCATACTGTGCAGGTCTGAATCTTGCTGGTACATATAGCCTGTGCTTAAGCCAAGATCTGCTGTCAAAACAGCATCTCTTCCAAGAACAAAGGTCTATTTAAAAAAAAAAGAAAAAAAAAAGAAAAAGAAAACAGTATCTTACTTGTACCCAAGTCAGCATCTCTGATCTGTCAAATGCTCCTTCTCCATTACGATGAATCAAATGACTCCATCATTACCATGGTGACAAAGGAGTGTGGGTGACATTGGTCTCCCATCAAGTGTAAACCTGATCTATATCACAGTTGTCTTTGGCTGGGAATATTCACCATAAGAATCCTCATAACAAGTACAGCTATTGTTTGTGGGAAAGAAAGGAACAGTGGAATGCAGTTTTGTAGATAAGAATACAAAACATTTTAAAGAAAATTTACCAGCTGTTCGACCCTCAGTATATATCACACAGACAATAAAATAAACACAATCAACATGATTTACTCAGTGTGAATGACTCCTGGCTCTAGCACCCTGGCTGTTTAGTTGAGTTAAGCTGGCTTTAGCTGGGTTGTGTCTGCCAGGTTGTCTTCTGAAGGTAATGGCTTATAAAACTGCATGAAAAAATCTTAAGGAGTAGCCTTATTTTTAAGGCAATAATCCTCACTGAGGAAAACTGTGTTAAATAGATTAGTGTAATGAATTCAACTTAAGGATTTTATCAATTCTTTTTCTATTGCTAGGAAAGGTAGTGTGACACTGAATTTTCTCTCCGTTATTATTATTATTATTATTATTATTATGTTTTTGACAGAGTCTTGCTCTGTTGCCCAGGCTGGAGTGCAGCAGCATGATCTAGGCTCACTGTGACCTCTGCCCCCTGGGTTCAAGGGATTCTCATGCCTCAGCCTCCCAAGTAGCTGGGACTACAAGGTGTGCACCACCACACCCGGCTAATTTTTTGAATTTTTGATAGAGACAGCATTGTGCCATGTTGGCCAGGCTGGTCAAGCTCCTGACCTCAAGTGATGTGCCCACCTCAGCCTCCCAAAGTGCTGGGATTACAGGTGGGAGCCACCGTGCCAGGCTTCCATTAATTGTTTCAAGTTTATTTTTTGCGACTTTTTCTGTACTGAATGGTAACATTTTGACATGAAGGATTTCTGGATAGAAAACAAAAACAAAGACTCAACTGTTTTAATTTCCCCAGAAAGGGTCTCAGATCACCTTTGTTATGCTTTTCTGTTCAGTAGGAATGTTCTGGCAGAGTGTTGAGTTGGCATATTTGGCTTCTGTTATGGTAGTGTGTATATTCTAGGAAACTCATGAGTTCTCTATAAGAATTTTATATTTTCTGTTTTAATTTATATCACATAAGAAAATTAATATTAGCGTATCTGAATTGTCTGACTACATAATCACCAAATACTGCCACATAGTTTCAATGCTGGTACTTATTTGAATTTAATATATTAATTTGTTTTAATTTTATAGTTGTAAAACAATAGTTATACTTTAGTCCTGTCTATATGTTTGTGTATTTGTTATTTTATTAAGCTCTTTTCTTTGTGCCAGGTGCAGATCTAAAAACTCTACATGTATTATCATTGCCTTGCTAGTATTCTTTCTTTCTTTCTCTCTTTCTCTCTCTCTTTCTCCCTCTCTCTTTCTTTCTTTCTTTCTTTCTTTCTTTCTTTCTTTCTTTCTTTCTTTCTTTCTTTCTTTCTTCCTTCCTTCCTTCCTTCCTTCCTTCCTTCCTTCCCTCCTTCCTTCCCTCCCTCCCTCCCTCCCTCCCTCCCTCCCTCCCTCCCTCCCTTCCTTCCTTCCTTCCTTCCTTCCTTCCTTCCTTCCTTCCTTCCTTCCTTCCTTCTTTCTTTCTTTCCTTTCTTTTTGATGGAGTCTCACTCTGTCACCCAGGCCAGAGTGCAGTGGTGTGATCTCGGCTCACTGCAAGCTCCACCTCCCGGATTCACACCATTCTCCTGCCTCAGCCTCCCGAGTAGCTGGGACTACAGGCTCCTGCCACCACACCTGGCTAATTTTTTGTATTTTTAGTAGAGACGGGGTTTCACCATGTTAGCCAGGATGGTCTCGATCTCCTGACCTTGTGATCCGCCCGCCTCAGCCTCCCATTGCTAGTATTATTTCTATATTGTATATGAGAAAATGGTGACACAGACTGGTAAAGTTTAAGTAACAGAAAACCCAACTCAAAATTTCTTAAATGAGAATAGAGGTTTGTCTACTCACATTGTTGAAAAGTCCAGAGGTAGAGTGAGTTTGTGCTGTGGTTTGGCTGGGGCTCTGCCTCAGTTTCTTAGCAATGACTCTGGCCTGATCCTTTCTATGGGTCAGCTTTATTTTTTGGTTGGTGTTTCCTGGTTGGGTAACAAAATGGCTGCCTTTGTCTGTCAGCACCACATACTTCCTCGCCTACATCTAGGGAGAAAGAGTCACTTCTACAACTACTCCTGGCTCTACTGTGATCTGCAGTCACATGGTCTGGGAGATGCCCTGCACTGATTCGTTTAGGCTTGACGTCATCACTCTGCCCATGAGGTTGGGAATTATGATTGGCACTGTAAGCCCATGGAGCTAGAGTCTACCCGTGGAGTTTGAGGGCCATTTATTCCCACATGAACTACCTAGCTTGCTTCACAAGGGTGTTCTGCTCAAATGGAGGTGAGGGTCGATGCAATCACAATTTCACCCTACTTAGGAAGTTGCCCAAGGTCATGTGGTTAATAAGTGGTAGCTGGGATTCCCATCTAGCAGAACCACTCAGGCCAGCAATCTTAACCACTATCCTATAGATCTAAATAACTTCACATTAAAAATTATTTGAGTGGCTGGGCACAGTGGCTCATGCCTGTAATCCCAGCACTTTGGGAGGCCGAGGTAGGTAAATCACTTGAGATCAGGTGTTTGAGACTAACCTGGCCAGCATGGTGAAACCCCAGCTGTACTAAAAATACAAAAATTAGCCAGGCGTGGTGGCAGGCACCTATAATCATCAAGTCCATTCAGTACTCAATGTTGGTTAAGAAGACTATGGGAAAGAATATTTTATAAGAAGAAAGAGAAAAGATTAATAATCCTGGATCAGTTGTCTATTGCTATGAAACAAATCATCCCCAAACTTAGTGGCTTATCTTTTATGGTTTCTGTGGGTTGGGAATTCAGGAAGGGCTTTGCCGGGTGTTTCAGGCTTCCATCTCCTGTGTTGTTGTGGTCAGACAGTGGCTGGAGCTGGAACAGTTGGGGCTGGTCAGACATCTCTCTTTATTCACATCTTTCTTTTTTCACCAGGGACACTCCCTGTGTTCTCCCTGGAGGGGATAGTTTGGGCTTCCTCCTAGCATAGAGGCCTTAGAGCAGGTAGGTGGTGGACACTGTGACTCAGACCTCCAAAGGCAGGAAGTCCTAGAAAACCAGGGGAAGCCATAACATTTTTTGCAAACTAGTCTCAAAAGTCATACAACATCCCTTTCATCACTTACAAGCCTACCCAGACTCAAGAGATTTCACCTGTCTGTGGGAGGCCTGTCAAAGTCACGTTGCAAGAAGAACATGTGAGATGTGAGATAATTATGGCCATGTTTGGAAAATACAATCTGCCACAATTTCTGTACTTCTGTTATTGATGGGTTCTCATGATCTTTAAAATAGAATTAACACCTAATCAGTAGCCTAGACAGTTGCTTACGGACACCCTATTGCTTGCTTTCAAATTTCAAGTGAAATCTTTAAAACGTGGTTTCAAAGGAGAGTAGTAATTTCTTCCCCACCACAGTCATGTCATGCCAAAATGTACTTCTGTGTACCATTTTTCAACTGCAAAACTTTGTTTCTTATGTTTGCAATTTAGAAAAGAATAACATTGGGAGGTTGGTGTCTTAGCTCATTTTTTGTTTCTTCTAACAGCATACCTAAAACCGGGTAATTTATAAGGAAAAGGAATTTATTCTTCACAGTTCTGGAGGCTGAGGAGTCTAAAGTTGAGGGTTTGTGTCTGGTGAGGGCCTTCTTGCTGGAGGGGACTCTGCAGAGTCCTGAGGTGGTGCAGGGCATCACATAGTGAGGGGCTGAGCATGGTGGCTCAGGTCTCTCTTTCCCTTTTCTTAAAACCACCAGACCTGGCCAGGTGCAGTGGCTCACGCCTGTAATCCCAGCATTTTTAGGAGGCCGAGGTAGGCGGATCACGAGGTCAGGAGATTGAGACCATCTTGGCTAACACGGTGAAACCCTGTCTCTACTAAAAATACAAAAAATCAGCCAGGTGAGGTGGCATGCGCCTGTAGTCCCAGCTACCCAGGAGGCTGAGGCAGGAGAATCCCTTGAACCCGAGAGGCAGAGGTTGCAGTGAGCTGGGATCGTGCCATTGCACTCCAGCCTGGGCGACAGAGTGAGACTCCATTTCAAAAATAAGTAAACAAAATAAAACCACCAGTCCCAATACCATGATAACACATTAATACTAACCCATTAATCTATTAACACACTAATCCATTTACCCATCAATCCATTAATGTATTAATTCATTCATGAGGTCAGGGCACCCATGATCCAATTACCTCTTAAGGGCCCACCTTTCAAAACTGCCACATTAGGGTGACTCAACATGAGTTTTGGAGGGGACAAATTCAAACCATAGCAGTTGGAAATAGAAATAGAAGATAAAGTGAATGGCAGACCAGGAAGAGAGGCTTTTTCACTAAAACTTGGGAGAAAAAAAAGGAAGGGAAAGAAAGTTTAATCTGGGATGTAAAATCTGTCCTTGGGATGGAGGCTGCTGAGACATGAATCAGAGGAGCTGACAGCTCCAAATTAGTCTGGAAGTGATGCTGGGCAAGTCAAGGCTGCATAACTCTGAGTATTGGGAAAGGATGTTAAGAACATTTACTCACCCATGCTGCAGGAGAATACGAAATACCTACTCACCATGCTGCTCTTGTGCCCTGGGGCCAGTATGAAGTACAACAAGCGTGACTTAAACACAAGCACTGCAATGCTACCACAGTCTATCTGAGAACCCAGAAGCCTGATAAGCGATTAATAGGTGGGTACTGAGGACAGCATGGATCTGCTTAACAAAGGATGACTCATGGCCCGGGTAGGATGGCTCAAAATTTCATCATGCTGCTTAGAACAGTGTGCAATTTAAAACTTATAAACGGTTTATTTCTGGAATTTTCCATTTAATATTTTAAAACTGCAGTTGACTCTGGGTAAGTGAAACCACAGAAAGCAAAACTGCAGATAAGGGAGGACTACTGTATTTACATACAATGGAATATTATTCAGCTATAAAAATAGAAGGGAGTCCTGTCCTAATCTACAGCATGGATGAACCTGGAGAACATGATGCAGAGTGAAACGAATCACTCACAGAAGAACGACTACTGCATGATTCCACATATATAGGGTGTCTGAAAGAGTCAGCCTCATAGAAACAAGAAGAGTGGTGGTTACCAGAGGCTAGGGAGAGGGGGCAATGGGAGCCGTCACTCGGTGAGTATAGCGCTTCAGTCATCCAAGATGAAAGCACTCTGGAGATCTGGACAATATTGTCTCTACAGTTACCAACACTTAGAAATGTATCAAGAGGGGTGGATGTTACGATTTGTGTGTTTCACCACTATGAAAACATCAGTGGTAATTTATTTACCCCGTATGTTGCTTTTCTGCTTATTTTTTGTGAATATAAAATGTTATAATGATATTCATATGTCTCCTTGTAATTTCTCCCTTCCTACCTTATTTTTTGCCTTAGCATTTCTCAAAATTAAGCCATACCCTGAGGCTCTTAGAAAACTAGCTCTCTATGTCAACAAAACACAAAAGGAAAAAAGATAAAGAAAAGTAGCTCTCACCCCATCTCACAGGGACGGGGTGCTACACTAATGCCAGTTTCCTGTGGGTAATGGTATGTGGCTGTAGTTTTTAAAAATTTAATGAATAGTGCATCTGAGTCTATAATGTGAGCGATTTTCTAAAAGAGTTGGTTGTAGAAAACATGGAATTAAGTGGGAGCTCTTTTAATTAATTGCTTTCATGGTTGGTTACTCCTTCATTGCTTGTGTTTACAACAAATTTCCAGAAATAATTTTTGCACTTCAACGTGAGCACACAAGGTCAGGAGAGTGACTCAAAAATATAAGCCTGCAAAGGCAGAATATCAATACCGTTAAAGAGATTTCATGTCTTAGAAAAAGGCTTTTGATTAAAGTGATTTATTCTTTTTTTACTACCTAATGCTTTAAAAAAATCTACCTTTCACTTCTCCACAATAGAATAAAAAAACATAATTTTAGAACATGAGAAACTTTTTGACATTTTCAGAATAGACCAGTGACCAAGAACTTTCTGAACTGGAAGGTTGTGGCTCCAATTTTACAGATTTTTACCTTCCTTTGAAAAGGTATCTTATCATCTATAGCAGGGCTTTGTAGTTTTGAAAAAATATAATTATCCAAACTATTTTCTAGGTCAAGAATTATTAACAAGAAACCACTGAGGATGGTAGAATGCATTTCAGGTTTCTAGACCCGTAAGGATAATCTAGACCTGCAAGGATAATTCATTCCTATCTCTTCTCTTTTTCATACAGAGAAAAGTGGACACTTAGTCTGGAGCCTTATCTGACAAAGCAATAGAATACTAGAAATTCAGATTGGAAACCAGGGAACCTGGCACACTTGTTTGCAGTAACTGTGATCTTGGCCTCTGTATTAGTCAGCTTGTGCTGCTATAACAAACTGCCATAGACTGGGTGGTGGCTGAAACAACGGAAGTTTGTTTCTCACAGTTCTGGAGGCTAGAAGGCTGATCTCAAAAAGTGCTGTCTGATCTGGTTGCTGTGAGAGCTCTCTCCCTGGCCTGCGGACAGCTGTCTTCTCACTGCGTCCTCACAGGGCCTTTTCTCCGGGCATGCACGAGGAGAGAGCGTGCTTGGGCTTTTTCCTTTTCTTATAAGGGAACGAATCCAATCTTTAGGGTTCCACTTTCATGGTCTCATCTAACCCTAATCCCTGTCTGAAGTCCCCATCTCCAGATGCCATCACACTGGGGCTAGGGCTTCAATATATGAATTTTGGGAGACACCATTCGATTCACAACAGCCTCCTTTATTACCTTTTATTCTGGAATATAATCTAAGCTCTGATTTTCTGAGATACTTTCAGAAAGAGTATCTTCTCAGTGTCTTGTTTTTAATATCTGAAACAATGATTCTTACTAGCAACTTCTCAGGAATGTCAAAGTTCATTTAGAAAATAATTGCATGTTTAAAAAGACCAAATCTATTCTGATGCCTTAGATGTAAAAGTAAACCTGAGGAATATTTTAATGATTGTTATCACTTTTACTGGGAAATTGTTGCTACAGACACAGATTCTTGTTGTCATTCCCTTTAACTCGTGGAGTCCCCTTGGTGGAGGAGATAGAACTGTAGTCTATGTCTCAAAGTTCAAGTTCTAGCTCTGCCTGGAACTTGCAAATCTAAACTGTCAGTCTTCCCACCTTTAAGCAGTCTGTTTCCTCTATAATATTGGGGAAAGAGGAGTGGATGTCTCCCATCTGCTCTCATTTGACTTCTCTGAGTTATATTCTCACCTTTTCCACTTTACGCTTCACTTCCTTCACTGCAGGTCTCAGTCTGGAACCCACTGACTACAGCGCCCTTGCTCTTTGCATATGCGTGTGTGTGTGTGTGTGTGTGTGTGCATATGGGTGTACCTGTGCATATGTGTGCACATGTGTGTGCATGTATGTGAAACGATGCTGGTTAAACAGGATGATTATCCAACACCAATCAGCTTGAATAATCTGATTATCCAAGGAAGCTCAGGAATGTATTGACTCACATGGAAAGTAGTACAAAGGTTCTTTACCACTGGAGTCTAGTGAGAAAGAACAGTCGCATGAGTCAGGCAAAGCACCTTTATTACTCACAGATAGGTGGTGAGGATAAACAGAAGCGTAGGATCCATGGCAGGCCAGATCCATGGCAAGCCAGATCCATGGCAAGCCAGGGTCAGGGGGTTGCCCTGGGTGGCTGGAGTCTTGTCTGCACGTGACCCACGTTGCACTGCAGCTAAGGGAGGGCAAAAGCACTCCACTCTGAGTTTTATGCCCTTGGTGGAACTCAGATCACTGAGTTCAACTACTGCAGGACATCCTGTTCTAGGAGGGACGAGGACATAGCCCACGCAGTTCCGGACAGTTGCCACTTAGCTCAGGATGTTGCGGTCTCTGTACATTCTACAGTTATTCCAAGAACTACCAGCAGGAGTAGGGAGAGCCGGGTAGGGCAAAGCCATCTGAGGACCTGTCCTCCTGTATGTAGAAAACACAGGGTTACCCAAAACTCGGGCTCTGTCTTTCACCTCTTTCTTTCTACATGCCATTGTTCTCCTAAATAGTTTTACTCCATGGGATTAAAATTAGAGCTGCTGGCAGCACTGGGCACAATCTTCCCAACTTTCCCACCTGGTAGGAAAGAGCTTCTTCCAGCGTTAGCTGAAAAAACCTGGGCAAGGGTTCTGATTGGCCTGGCTTGCCTCCTGGGTCAGCTTGACGAGCCTAGCTAGGGCCAAAAGCCTCCTCTGGACGCATGTGGTCATGGGGGTGGTCCCCTGCAGCTCGCACATGGATCACCTGCTACAGCGAGGCCATTTCCCCAAAGAAAGGAAGGTAAAGACACAACCACCATGTGGATGTGAGCTGGGCAGTCACCCTCACTTCTCAGTTTCTGCTCTAGTGGGACAGGTTTTGCAGCCCTCTTTTGGCTCTGTAGATGGAGGTCCGCTTTACAGCCTGTCACACATAGCTACATGGCTAGATAGGGTTTACTGAAGGGCTGGGGAGAACTAAAGGGAATGACAACAAGTAGTGGGAAGAACTGCAAACCATAAGCTGGCAGTGCCCATAGTCTCAGGGCAAGCGTGCAAGGCAGCCCACCTCCCACAGGGACCCTGTTCTGAAGCACTGATTTCTTTTTTTTGTTGTTTTTGTTTGTTTGTTTGTTTTTGAGATGGAGTTTCACTCTTGTCGCCCAGGCTGGAGCACAATGGTGTGATCTCGGCTCACTGCAACTTCCTCCTCCCCGGTTCAAGTGATTCTCCTGTCTCAGCCTCCCAAGAAGCTGGGATTACAGGCGTGGGCCACCATGCCAGGCAAATTTTTGTACTTTTAGTAGAGATGGGGTTTCACCATGTTGGCCAGGCTGGTCTCAAAATCCTGACCTCAGGTGATCCACCCTCCTTGGCCTCCTAAAGTACTGGGATTACAGGTGTGAACCACCCATTCCTGTACTGTTTTTGTTGTTTTTGTTGTTGTTTTGAGACAGAGTTTTGCTCTTGTTGCCTAGGCTGGAGTGCAGTGGTGCAATCTCAGCTCACTGCAACCTCTGCCTCCCGGGTTCAAGCAATTCTCCTGCCTTAGCCTCCAGAGTAGCTGGGATTACAGGTGCCCCCCTACCACACCAGGCTAATTTTTGTATTTTTGGTAGAGACGGGGTTTCACCATGTTGGCCAGGCTGGTCTCGAACTCCTGACGTCAGGCCATGCACCTGCCTTCGTCTCTCAAAGTGCTGGCAGGTGTGAGCCACTGCGCCCAGCCTGAGGTACCCAGTTTCTGCCCTCAGACCCTCAAGCCTCTGTGCCATGCACCTCCACCCTCTAAACTCCAACTTGACTCTCCTGCCATTTGGGAAACCTTGTCACATGCATTGTTATGGCCCAGCACACACCTGCCTCCTCCCAGCAGAACTTCTGCAAAGTCTTAGCAAGTCAATCTGGAAATAGCATCCCAGTAGCTCAGGCTGGGAGGGAAGGACAGGCTGTGGTGGTTTTTGCCATCCGAGTTCTGCAGAATTGTGCAGGCAATGGACTCTGGTTCTACTGCTTGTGAATATGCCGTGTCAGACTCTCCTATGAGACTGCCTGGGAGACTTGTTTGTGCCTTGCCTAACAGTGTGAGTTGCAGATGTGGATTCGGTCAGCTCTCCATATCCGTGGGTTCCACATGCATGGATTCAAGCAATTGCAGATTGAAAATATTTTGCAGAATCATGTCTGTATGGAACATGTACATTTTTTTCCTTGTCATTATTCCATAAACAATATAGTATGACAACTATTTTCATAGCGTTTACATTGCATTAGGTATCATACGTAAACTAGAGAGGATTTAAAGTATATGAGAGGATGTGCATAGGTTATATGCAAATACTATGCCATTTTATATCAGGGACTTGAACATCTGTGAATTCTGGCATCCTTGGGGGGCCATGAACCAATCTTCAGTGGATACTGGAGATAATTGTATTTATTTTCCTGACTGTCTAGCAGAGAGAAAGAGATTGATACTTTCCTCACAGTTCCATCACTGCAAGTCCTACTTACTCACAACAGGATTCTGTTCACCTTGCATTTTAAATTGTCTCCCTGTGGGTCTGCTGGGGACAATAAACAGGCCCATTACTCAGCCATACTCAGTGGCTGCTCCTTTGGCTATCAAGAATACCTTGCCGATACACTGAATTTTCTGCCGAAAGGATTAACTTCTTAGATGAGGATCATGCTTTCTCATCTCTGCCTGGAAGAGAAAAGTTGTTATCATTACTACTATTTTGAGACAGAGTTTCGCTCTTGTTGCGCAGGCTGGAGTGAAATGGCGCGATCTTGGCACACCACAATCTCCACCTCCTGGGTTCAAGCAATTCTCCTGCCTCAGCCTCCTGAGTAGCTGGGATTACAGGCATGTGCCACCACATCTGGCTAATTTTGTATTTTTAGTGGAGACAGGGTTTCTCCATGTTGGTCAGGCTGGTCTCGAACTCCCACCCTCAGGTGATCTGCCTGCTTTGGCCTCCCAGAGTGCTGGGATTATAGGCGTGAGCCACTGCACCCAGCCGAAAAAGGTTGTTGCTGTTGTTTTTCCTCTTCGTTATGCAAGTTATTTTAGTTTGGGTCTCCACAGCAAGCTTGAATATTTCTTTGAATTTTATGGCTTATCTTAAAATTATTGTAAACTTTTCATTCTACTCCATTATGTATCTGTTTGTTATATAAGTAATGTTTTAAATTACTTTCTATTAAGCAAAGTAGATTTTCTGAAAAGATATGCCACATTTATCTTTTGATTCTATTATTCTCTAGCTGTGAGTTCTTCTTGGCATTGAGCTTGAGCATGAACATATGGAATTACAGCCTGACTACCCACCACCCACAACCTCAATCCTCTGGAGAAACTTTGAGAGCTTGAGCCTTTGTGAAATTGCATCTTTGGAACACACAACCATATCTGACTCTTACAGGGTGACAAATGGAAAAGAACTTTCCAGACAAGCTCAGGACAGTCAGAGTCACTGCAATGCCCTGTGGCATATGCAACATCCATGCCTTCTTTCAACAATTTCCCTCGTGATTGGGGCTTCGGTATCATGTACTCACTGGCCTCAGGTGAATCATTGGTTTATTGAGTTCTCAGCTGAGTGCAGCAGCACCAGCTCCTGGTCAACCTGAATGTTATTTAGAAAGCCAAGGGTAGAGATCCTGGGCTAGGTGTGCATGTGAGTCAGGATATCCCCATGCCTCTGGATCTGGTGGATGTGCCTTACTGCCCAGTATCCATTCACTCTTCTCTGATGACCACACCCCAATATCCTTCTGGGAAACCACCCCTAATGCACTTCTATTCTATCTCCTTCAGGTGGCCTTGGCTTCTTCAGGGTGTGGAACATATGACTGAGGTCTGAGAAATCAGGATATTTCAGTTCCCAGTCAGGGACTGAATATGACACAAACAGGGCAAATAAAATAAAATCCTATTGAGCTTAAAGCCTAGAAGATACACAATCTAGGTCTTCTGTAGAAATCTCAAGATCAAGAAGACAGACTCTCTGAAAATAAGGCCAAAACACAGAATAGGCCATGGCTAATTGACCATGTGCTAAGGAGAAGCTGGGTCCTGGTAACACAGGTTGGTATTTGCAGCAAACTACCCTTGAACCCAATACTACCCCTGGACTTTTCTGTTATCTTAGCTGGTAAATTACATTTTTCCAAAGGCCTAATTGGGTTGGATTTTTGGTCTTTTAGAACCAAATGAATTCTAACTGTATGTTCCATGTAAGCATGGATCTTGCTTCATGGGCTATGGAAGAAAATGGGGAGGGGGGGAGCCTCCCAGGGCATCCAGGTTGGCTAATCAAGGATGAAAGTCCAATGCCAGGCAGTAATTCAGTTTTGTTATTCTTGTTGAGCAGGACATGACATGTGCTCTGGATCAGTGAGTACTGTAAATTATTCTCGTTCTTGCCTTTCCCAAATGGTGGCTTTATGGCCATTCTCTTATTCTGTCTCCACCATGGTACACTGAATGAATTAGGGGTTGCCACATTTATTATGAGGCATGACATTTTGCCTTGACTGACAAAATTGAATATTGTCCAGAGATCTTAGGCTTGATACTGGATTAGATGTGGATGATCTTTTTTTGACAAATAGTTTATTTTAAGTAGGTGCAGAGACTTGCAAGGGGTGGTAGGAAGGATGTATGTGTATGTGTGTTCTGGGCAGCCAAAAGAGGGGATGTAATGGATTCCAGTTGTATTTTGCCACCCAGTCAATATTTACTCTTATTCTGATAACTCTACGTGATTTCCCCCGGGGAGGTCACCTCATCCTGATTCCCTCGATGATACATTCATATCTAGATGTGGAACATCCAATTTGGTATCTACACGTGACCCAAACAAAGCCAAAGATACCCCGTGGGGCTTTTTCTAAACACTCTGAGAAAGATATTCTTGCTCTTTCTAGCTGGAATTGAAGCTTAAAGAAGAGAATATCTGAAATGACTATAGCCATCTTATGACCACAGAGAGAGAACTTACTTGAGTACAAAGCCCACCGTAAGGAGGACAGCAGATCTATCTGAGCCAAAAGATGGCGATGTGATATTTTAAATCCATGCCTTATGGTACCCGAAGTCAATTCCGTCCTTAGACTTTTCAGGTAAGTGAGGCCACCCTTTCCAATTTATCAAAATATACTTTCTGCTGGGTTTTCTGCCATTTTCAACTGGAAGAGTCCCAACCGATATCCTGGACAAGTACCCACACTCCAGGAGATGATGTCCTGAAAGGAGAGCTTGCTCACTTGAGAGCAGGTAGTTTATTTGGAAGATAATCCCTGCAAGTAGAAATGAGGGAGTGGGGAGAGTGAGACAGGAAGGATCAACCCTTCTGGGGATGCTCTGTGTACAGCTCAGTGTTGAATGCAACTCAAAATTGTCCCACCAGGAGAGAGGGAGCCTCTGACATTTATACACTGGCCCCTGTCCCTGTTATTTGAGGGTTGCTTTCAAAGGTCTTAACTCCAGTGTATTTACGGATAGCAAATAACTGAAGCAAAGCTGATTGCGATAGTTTTGGGGAAAGCTCTGAGCCAGCAAAGCAGAAGGACCCCGAGAAATGCACTTGATGTGAGTCACTGGCAGCATGCACACGTCACAGTTGTACTGAAGCTAGACAAACCAAAAAGAAGGAACATGGTGTGCCACAGGCATCAACTATAGAATCCACTTCTGATTTGTCCCTTTCAAATTTCTCCAATAACGGACTTTAAAATTTGTTTTTCTAAGAATTGAAAGACCTACTTACCCTGCTCTTGAGCTTGACTGTTCCAGTGGAACGCTTCCAAATCTTCAAACTGGTATCTCCAATACCATGTTAGTGGAGCAGGCCTTCATAAGGGGACTCCCGAAAATTTACTGCTCCCAGGCCTACTCCTTAAAGATGCTGGTTTGATTAAGGTAAATTTATCAGTGGGATATGAGACATTTATAAAAATAAAAAATCTCCTAGCAGTGATGACCCAAATTTGGATGAGTCCAGGGCTCAATGGCCATGGACTCTGACTATCTATATCTGAAGAAGCTGAGACAAGCCAAGACAGCCAAAGGTCCCATGAGACGAGGCGAGTTCTGTTCTTGAAAGGCTTGCCTTCCAACTCTAATCTGTGCTACTGTAAGGTGGAAACCAGGTCAAGAGCTGTCACAACAGAATGTGGGGAGGTAACTATAGGCTTTTGGCTTAGGCTCTGTCCCCCTGGAAAAATATCATGTAATGAATATCTCTTCCCAGCAGTCTGAAAATAATTGTGTGTGCCTGTGCATCAAATAATTAATCAATAAGTTAAAAATATTTTTATGGCTAACTTGACTGACAGCTGGCTTACCAAGCAGATAGATTTGTTTCTGTCTTGTCCTTGAGATAAGTCTGAGAGGGGAGCGGGATGAAATCTGTGCATGAAATGATGAGCTCATGACTTCAATTATAGGAGCCTTGAGGCCTCTAAACTGCCAGACTGTAATTTACCTAACTCCAGGGTGTGAAAGTCTGCCTTGGGTAAACGGCCAGTGGGATAGCAGACAGGGAGTAGACTGGGCACATATGTGCATGTGCGTGTGTGTTATAGGCTGGATGTTCCTCTGGGCAGACCTATCAGGCCTCCTTCTACCCAGCTGATGGTGAAGACAATGTCTCATTGGCAGCCAAGCCTTCGCAGATGTTACTGTTAAAGTAGTAGATGCAGCCACTTAGTGTTATCTTCTTTCTTCCCTGTTCTTTGCTTAATAGTTTCAGTGCTTCTGCTTTTAAATGGCCTCAGTAAAAGTGAAAGCAATTGTCCTGCCATGAGAGTTGTTTTGTCGTTAGTCAAAAATACCTTGTGGTGAAGTAGAAGCATATGGCATCTGTTGTAGGATTAAGTTACTCCCTTTCTCTGTCCCTTCTGAACAGGGAGTAGGAGGAGGTCCTACTTCAGTTTAAAAGAGCTCTCAACTCCCTGCCCCCAAATGTTAGACATTCACCGCACTATTTCAAGTCCTGAGAATATTCTTCTATAGCCCCCACAGGAGCCGATATTTAGGAAGGGATTGTTTGGCCAAATAATCAGTTAATACACCCAGGGAAAGAAAAGCCTAAGCTTCAGAGTTTCAGTTCTGCTGTGATGTGATGCTACCCAGCAAAATATTGATTGTGGCTTGCAGAACTTTCTGGAAGCTCCACATCCATGATGATGCCCTGTGTTACAATAACTGTGACATTTTCATCTAGGACAATGGAAGACCCTCATGAGAGTTAGCCTCATTCCTGAATCCTCAACTCTCTTGGGAAACATCCACCAGGACTTCACACTACTTCCTGAACCTGCGAGACTATTCAGCAATGTCAGGCCACCTTCCAATGATGGCTTATATCATCACTGGCTTCTACCCAGTCCAGCCTCATCACTTGTAAATACATATAAGATTCTTTTTCAAAGAGTTCTCCAGCCATCCTTTTATGGCCTGCAGTTTATATTCTACCTCTGGAAAGTGTGTCCCAAATTCTACCATGTCTTCAACTATATTCTGGAAGAGTATTGCAATAGCTCTATTAATAATAGAAATTGGACAGAATCTCTGTAACAGAAAATCTTGTGGGCCAACCAAGAATAGCTGCAGCACATCCTTCAGGGCACCAAGAAGCTGTTCAGAGCGTGAGGCTCCAGAAAACAGGAGAGGTGATTTAGACAGGAGAAGTTACTGGCTTTCTTGTCTTTTTTTTTTTTTTTTTCTTGAGACGGAGTCTCTCTCTGTCGCCCAGGCTGGAGTGCAGTGGTGCAATCTCGGCTCACTGCAAGCTCCGCCTCCTGGGTTCACGCCATTCTCCTGCCTCAGCCTCCCGAGTAGCTGGGACTACAGGCGCCCACCACCACGCCTGGCTCATTTTTTGTATTTTCAGTAGAGACGGGATTTCACTGTGTTAGCCAGGATGGTCTTAATCTCCTGACCTCGTGATCCGCCCACCTCAGCCTCCAAAGTGCTGGGATTACAGATGTGAACCACTGCGCCCAGCCACTGGCTTTCTTACACTTGTCAGGAACATATACCACCTGCTTACACCAGCCTTTGCTGAAAACTGTTTCAAGGATGATTTGATGTACGGAGGCAAAATCCACACCCCCGCATCCTGCTTGACCCATTTTCTCCTGTTTTCTGCTGGTCTCCTCTATCACTACCCTCCAGTCATCCTTTAGTTCAGCTCTGTGAAACCAGAATACATATTGGAAAAACCCTTTAGCTCTATTAGCACCATGGTGTAGTTATGCAACAAATATTTGACTAATAAATGAAGATGTGTTTATTTTGGTAGACATTGATAACATTCCTAGACATCTAGTGCATTAAACAAAATGCACCTCACCTCTTGAATTTGGGGCACTGACCTAACACACAGAATTTATCTGGAATGCTGAATGATCTTTCCTGCTTAAAGGCTACTCAGGGTACATCTCTCATAGCCCATGCCTGATCCTCCGAGAGGCCACGTCTCTCAAAAGCACTGAGTGACAGCACTTCACTTGGGTTGTATTTTCTTGAAAGCAATTGCATTTGATTTTATAGGTGTCCATTTTTAGTTTTAGGTACAAGAAATACAAACTAAAAATGCAAAAGGGAACCAAGCACTTCTGCCTCACCAGGGGAACAATCTCCTAACTTTCTACGTATAAGAGAATCTAGACCAGCCTCCTTCATTACAGAAAATCTCTTTCACGTAAATAGTAGTAATTTTTTTCTCAGTCTTTTAAGGTACCTGATAATTTCCCAGGCTGTCTCCATATCACCTGCCTAGTGTTGGACTTGCTTTTGATTTTAATTTTCTTTTCGATGCTATTGTTGTGCTGAAGCTGATTTCTGGATTTTCATATCACTGTTCCCAAATTCAGAGTACGGGCCAAGCAGAAAGTGGAATTACTGTTATGTTCCCTGTGTCTCTAAATGCTAATCTGTGGCCTCAGCTAAAGACAGGTACTGACGCACATATTCCCTAACAATGGATGATTTCCTACGTGGAAGAGAGTGGTATCGCTGTCTCCGTTGCCCAGGTGCATTTGTCTGTTCTATTCAATAATATAGGTGGTCGCAACCTGCCTACCATAGAAGAGCCAAATAAGCAGTATGGGTCTTAACATATTAATTTCCAACTTAGTAATGAAGCAATTTAATTATTAGGCTCAGAGGAGGTGTTACCAGTGTTTAGGCAAGACAGTCCTTTGATGGGATTATCTTATGCATCACAGGATGTATAGCATCCTTGGGTCCTATTCAGGTGCCTGTAACACTCCTCGTTAGTGTGACCACTAAAGCTGCTCCCACACTTCTCAAACACTTCACCTGGCTGAGGAGCATTGAAAGACAAAGGGCTTACTTTCGAGAACCTGCCTGGGAATTACATGGCAAACCTATACTTAGCTTCAGGAAGAACCCTGAAGATAGACAGCAGATAAATAATGCCTTCATTGTCCACTGGAAGTAGCTCATTCTGTGTAACGTGATTTGGACTCTAAATTGGTCAGGCTTTTGATTCAATCCTAGAATGGCTCTAAGAAATTTTTCTAATTTCATTAGAGATGCCAAATTTCATTTCAGGCCTTGACTTTGATTCTAGAGTTTATTCTAAGCCAGTCTCCTTACAGGAATTGGAAATAGATACGTGGGTTGAAAATGGGGCTTTCCCCCAGACCAGGTCTGATCTGCATGGAGCTTGTGCTAGAGTCTTTGGACGCTCCTAGCCTGTCCCAGTTTCCTGGAGTGGAGCACTGATATCCCTAGTTTACTTTTTGTTCCTCTGTAGGCATCCTAGCATAGGACTGCTATATTATATGGGGGAAGAATGATCCTGGCTTTGTTAGGATAAAAAATTTTCAGAACTAATGAAAATGTAATGCTTATTATGTGTGATTATTAAAGTGAAGTATTGTCTTAGAATGCCGTTGACACCAGTCTTGGAACTGCATGTACGTAAACATAGCGCTCTCATGGGTGGAAGAAATTCCAATCTAGGTTATTTTTGGAGAAAATTGTAGTTCTTTGTTTCTCCTAAAATAGAAAGGATCCCATTTCCAATGTCTTTGTGGCTGTATCATGTTAATGAGGATAGTGAAATATGTGGCCCTAGCTGTGGTTAGATACAGTCCTCGTTCCAGAGGGCTGGCAGTAAGCCCACGCAGAGCTCCCTTTGAAAGGCTCGACACCCATGTATTGAGTATGTATTATGGCTAACACAGCGCCAAGTGCTCAGGGAATACAGAAAGGCAGGCTACATAAGGTGTATTTGTTCCTTTCCCATCAGAAGTTTCAATGCGCCGCGTGCACACAAGGGATGTTAGGAAGCAAAGTCAGGCAGTGTGGGATCATGTACCATCACGAAGGTCAGTGTGGCAGTGTTTGGAGAGTCTTCCATTGGCCATTGGCCATATCACAGTAGCTTTATCTCCAGGCCACGTTACCATAACTCCCACGTTACTGGCTACGTGTGGATTCCAGCTACTGCATCTATAGGGGTCATTCCAGCAAATGCTTCTAATAGCAGATTCAATGTTTTGAGATAAAACCTTCTACAATATAATAAAAAAATCAAAATAAATGAGAACCTGAGCTGTCCAATATCCTTACGTTGTTCTGGATGGCCAAGTTTCCCAGATAGGTATGGGTCCTTTGAGGGGTTGAGGTGAAACACTTTCTACAATTTGTCATCCTGGGATTTCTGATTCAGGGTGTCTGGTCACTTCAGTCTCAATTCAATTCAACAAACACTTCATGAATGACAGTTCTAGGTAACGCTGCTATGGGAGATACAAGGATTACTTAGCGAACCTCAGGCTATCCAGGATCACAGGCTACACCAGTGATTCTCAACCCTGGCTGTGTAGCAGAATCATCTGACAAGTTCAAAAAATATACAGATTTTTTCCATTCCAGATTAGTTGAATATGAATTGCTGAGACTGGGAGCTAGGCGTCACCTTTTTTTTTTTTTTTTTTCAAATAAACAGCTCCTTAGATGATTTCAATAGGCTTCCAGGGGTGCTGATCTAGGCAAACACAGATCAAAACAACAACCTGATAAATAGTATAGTGTAAATATAAATAAAATGTAAGATTAATTTCAAATGGGAACATTGAAGAACTCTTTTTGGAGAATGGAAGTTTGGAGCTGAGCCAGATTTATTTTTTATTTATTTATTTTTTTGAGACAGAGTTTTGCTCTTGTTGCCCAGGCTGGAGTGCAATGGCGCGATCTCGGCTCCACAACCTCCGCTTCCCAGGTTCAAGTGATTCTCCTGCCTCAGCCTCCTGAGTAGCTGGGATGCGCCATCATGCCCCGCTGCTGACATTTTTGAGTTCTTATGTCTGCCTTTCGTAATTTTTTTCCAGTTTATTTCCTATCAGTAGGTTCTTAGCTGTCCTTCTCATAGTCGTGGGCGTATGTCCATAGCAGCCCATTTCTAATGTAATATTTCTAAGCATCTGGGGCTAGGAAATTTAATTTCTAAGTTTGTTGGAATTGAATGTAAATTAGGAATAAATAGGTTCTACTTCCCACCAAAGGAACTAAGACTCCTTGGAGAAATGGCTGATTCCAGGTCTGGGGCAGGAAATGTATTTGGTGAACCCAGGGCAACTTGTTAAGCCAGAGAGCGAGGAAGCTATCAAGACTAATGGGGTCATGCCAGAAGTACACAGTGCCAACTGGAGTTGGCATCTCCCCCAGACCAAAGAAGGGACAACTAGAGTATCAATAAAGATAATGACAGCAGTGGGCTGAAATATATTAAATATATAAACATCCAATGGTTCATATTGATACCAAAACAAACAAACAATAAAAGCAAAACCACCCAAACCTCAGCGTTGAATTGAAATTACTGGAGCACTGATTCATTAGTCTGAAAATTCATAAGGAAAGGAAAGTACCAAGTGTTTGTTTTTTCTTCTATTGGCTCTTTTAGGGTAAACAAATAGCTACGGGGGGAAGATAGCTGTGTTTGCCTAGATCAGTACCCCCAGAAGCATATTGGAATTATCTATGGAGCTGCTATTTTTTTTTTAATAGCAGATTTCTAGTTAATTACATGAAGAAGAAATTAGAAAATCACATTTTACAATCCTAACGAGCCTAGACACAGTCATCAATAGATGCTACCTCAGCCATCTACGGATACATCACAAACCACCGTCACATGGTGGCAGTTGGGGTCACTCATGCAACCACATTCTTCTGGTAGCCCAGCCAGGGCTGGAATGTCCACAGTGGCCCCACTCTTGATCTGGGGCTTTGGTGCTTGCTGTCACCACAGAGCCTCAGTTCTCCTCCAGGTGGCCTCTTATCACTCAACAGTCTGTGCTATGCCTGGCTTCCATGACAGCAGAGGCAGAAGCCGTCAAAGCTATCAGGCCTCTTAAGGACTAAACCTACAGGTGACACATCGTCACCTCTGTCACCATCTATTGGTTGAAGCAAGTCACAAAGTCAGTCTAGCTTCACAGGGGTGGGGAGAATAGACTCCCACTCTTGATGGAAAATGGCTCTCCCTGGGAACAATCTACCGCCGTCTGTCCTCTGGCCACAGCGATTCATGTCCATTCCACATGCAAAATACGACGACTCCCTTTTACAACTGTCTCCATTTTGGCATCAGCTCAACGTCCAGGATCTTGTCATCTCAATCAGGTCCTCAGGTGCAGCTCCTATTGCTCTGAGAGCGTCATGAGGTGGTACAATAGGAAGTATGTACCTAACATCAGCTGGCCAGTATTCTTGTCTTAAAATTGATCCTGAATCTTCTCAGACATCTAGACTCTGTGATTAATATACAGGACACACAAGAGCTAGAGGACCAGCTTAAATGGCACAATGAAGCAATTAGCTAGACCCTGAATGTAACACATCCTACAGGATGAAGGACCTACGTTCCTCGACAAATCAATACATGGAAAGCACACAGAAAGGAGCTGTTAGAGAATAAAGGAGGATTAAGAGGCATAACAATCAAATGCATTGTGTGGACCTTATTTGGATCCTGATTCAGACAAAACAAATACAAAATCTCACCTTTGTGGCGATTAGCAAAATGTAATTGCAGTGAGGTATTAAATGATATTAGGGAATTATTGCTAATTTTATTAGGTGTGATAACAGCATGGTGATTATGGGGGGAGAAAAGGTCTTTATCAGTTGGAGATGCATACTAAACTGTTTGTGGGCAAGATACCATAAGGCTTGGGATTGGCTTTAAAATGTTCCAGGCAGGCTGGGCGTGGTCCCTCATGACTTTAATTTCAGTACTTTGGGAGGTTGAGGCAGGGAGAATCACTTTGAGCCCAGGAGTTCAAGACCAGCCTCGGCAACATAGAGAAACTCTAGATGTATAAAAAAATTTAAAAAATTAGCTGGGCATTGTGGTGTGTGCCTGTAGTCCCACCTACTCGGGAGACTGAGGTGGGAGGACCATCTCAGCCTGGGAGGTCAAGGCTGCAGTGAGCCGTGATGGCACCACTGCACTCCAGCCTGGGCAACACAATGAGACTATGTCTCCAAAAGAAAAAAAAAAATCCAGGTAAAATAAATGGTGTAGGGTGATGGTAGGAAGGCAAATAAATTAGGAAAATGTTGGTAATTTTTTAAAGTAGGAAATAGGTAAATGGGGGTTTTCTCCACTTGCGTGTGTGTGTGTGTGTAATAGATGAGGTCTTGCTCTGTCACCCAGGCTGAAATACAGTGGCATGATCATGGCTCACTGCAGCTTCCAGCTCCTGGGCTTAGGCAATTCTCCTGCCTCAGCCGCTGGAGTAGCTGGGACTATGGGTGGGTATCACCATGCCCAGCTTCTGTGCATGTCTGAACATTTCCACAATAAATGTTTAAAAAAAAAAAAAGAAGAATTGCTTCTGAATGAAGAAACTGGATTTGAGGGTCTCTTAAATAAATCAGTGAAGCACCAGCATACTGGGGTAGCGTCTCGGGTAGTCGGGAGTCCCAGCAGGTACTCGGGGCCCTGGCTTTGGCTTGCTTCCTGATGCTCAGCTGGTCATGGGAGGTGGGGGTGAAAGCAGGAAGGGAAAAGCTGTGAGTTATTTGGTGGTGAGAGAATTTACTCCTTCTTCCTGGCATTTTTAATTGAAAATAAAATAAACCATTGGTCTATATTAGAAAAGTCAGTCAGTTGGTCAATCAATTATTTATGGAGCCCTTGTACTTTTATTTTTTATTTTATTTTTATTGATTTATTTTTTGAGACAAAGTTTTGCTCTTGTTGCCCAGGCTGGAGTGCAGTGGTGCCATCTTGGCTGACTGCAACCTCTGCCTCCCGGGTTCAAGCAATTCTCCTGCCTCAGCCTCCCAGGTAGCTGGGATTGCTGACATGCGCCACCATGCCTGGCTAATCTTGTATTTTTAGCAGACATGGGGTTTCTCCATGTTGGGCAGGCTGGTCTTAAACTCCCAACCTCAAGTGACCTGCCCGCCTCACCTCCCAAAGTGCTGGGATTACAGGCGTGAGCCACCGCGCCCAGCAGCTCTTGTAGTTTTAAAAAGTTAATGTTTGTTACCTTAAAGTAACACATGTACATAGTTCTGAAAAGTCAAATAGGTCTACACCATCTACAATGAAAAGAACAGCTCCTTCTCCCCTTTCCTTCCCTGAATTTCTTCTCAACAGAGCTGCTACTTCCAATCTTTTTAGTTCTTTCTCAAGACGTTTCTTTTTTTCTGTCAAAATAACTGGCTTGGCTGGGTGCCATGGCTCACGCCTGTAATCCCAGCACTTTGAAAGGCCAAGGCAGGTGAATCACATGAGGTCAGGAGTTCGAGACCAGCCTGGCCAACATGGTGAAACTCTATTATACTAAAAAACACAAAAAATTAGCCATGCATGGTGGCACACACCTATAGTCCCAGCTACTCAGGATGCTGAGGCAGGAGAATTGCTTGAACCCGGGAGGCTGAGGTTGCAGTGAGCTGAGGTGGCACCACTGTACTCCAGCCTGAGCAACAGTGAGACTCTGTCACTAAAACAAACAAACAAATAAACAAAACCAGGCTTATTGTATTTTTCTCTTTTATTTTTCAACTTTAGATATAATCTATTGGCTATATCTAATACCACTGAAGAAAGTAGGAGTTAGCCCTGTCGTGTCACCCTCCACACATACAAACTAGCTTCTCTTTCTGTTTTCCTAATAGCTTCATTTTTTTTTTTTTGTTAAATCAATATTCAGTGTTTGCTCTATGAGAAGCAAGCCAATACACATATTCTGAGTTCACTTACCCAGCCAAGTGGTGAACTCAGATTCTGTTTTGTTTCTTGTGTAATTTTTGGTTTCTCAGATGCTAGTAGTTGTTTTATTTCTTCTTCTGTTCATTTGCTTGGTTTCCTAGGTTCCTATGGCTTCAAATTCCCTGCTGGAGCTGTGCGAGCCTAGAATGTTCTCAACGTGCTCAAGCACATCAGGCAATTATGAGTTGCATTTTCTTCCCCTTGGAGACACCCCTCTTTATCCTCCAGCTCCAAAATGAGCGGGCCACTTCCCAGGCCCTCTTCCCAGATGCCCGCTGGAGCTTCCTTTCACCTCTTTCCTTTGCTGGATTCCTGCTTCCTGGATCCCAGGCTCTTTCTTGGGTTTCGGTGGAGCACATATTCTTGCTGTTTCTTGGGAGAGAGCACAGAGAGGGGACTGATGAATATTATATTTGTGGTACATGTCAGAGAAAACGAAGACTCCATTGTCACAAGGTGGGTTCCTTGATGGAGATGAGTGCATGGGGGCTTACTAGGGATGCTCTTGGGATCACCACTCCAGAAGGGAAGGGGTCAGGGTTGAGTGGAGGCAGAAGCTGAGCTGAGCTGCCATCTCAATGGTCCTCTAGGTTGTTCCAGAGCTGGGATGAGCCTTCAGAGTTGTCCCTAGTTGGAGTGAGGGGGCATATAAGAATCAATCATTGGATTTGGGGCACTCTGGGAAGTGGTGTGACCTCACACAAAGCACCTGTCTTCAGCAGAGGGAATTGCTGTGTGGGCTGGAGCGTCTGGGCAGCATGTCACAGCATCCGCTACAGCCTGCTCCCAGGCTACTCGCATGCACTTTCTTGTATAAGGACTGAGTGTAGTTCCTCCAGGATTTCCAAGGGCCTCTGGGAAATTCAGAAGATGGAAGTCAGTGGAATAAACTGCAGCTCTTACCTTTGACACTGTTCTAATGTTCACTGACATCTACCTCTACTCTCCTCTTGAGAGTCCTCCTTTAAGCTAGCACCTTTGCTGGTCTCTGTGGCTTAACTGGGGCCATGACCCAGCCCTTTACCCCTGAGGATCTGAACTTCTGGTCACCATGCCTTTCTTAGGCTGTGGTTGCTGTATTTGTTCATATAAGTTAAAAAAAATCAAGGGAGGACCAAGATGTACAAGCAGATAGATTTATTTATTCCTGATCCTATTGTATCATGATGGCCAAACCTCCCGACAATCAGGATTAATTTCCCCTGCCAGGATAGTCACCCCTCTTCACACCTGCTGATCTTTTGGCAGGAGGGGGTCTAACATGCCCAGTTGTCAATCATAGCTTGGAGTTTAATGGGACTTGCTGTGTCCGCTGGGAGAACATTTCCCCATTTGGGATCCTCCAAACTTGCAGAGCCCTGAGGTGCAGGGATAGGAGGAGCAAATTCCCCAGGTGGGAGTGATGGTAACCAGGGAACCCCCGCTTCTGCCCTTTGGTTCTTGGATCTATGTATTCTTCCAGTTGAAAATGCAGTGCCATACAAAGGTTGCTTGTTTAAAGTGTACACTGCAGCCGAGAGGATGCCACTCAGCCTCATGAGATATTACCTCCAAGCTGGCATGTCAGTTTTGCCTTCCACGTGCCATAGCATTCCTCTCTCAGGTCAGCAGCTTCTCAGTGGGACAGTTCAAACCATGTCCAGTGGATTCCACAGCCATGTGCTCACTCCCTACACCTCCTTTACTATAAAGTGGATCCCTTTTTCTTATAGGATCCCTTTTTCTTATGTGGACTCTTGTGCTGCTGGATGTAACCATCTGTTAGCTCTTGGAATGTGGTGTTGACTGAGTGCCTACGAGCAGAAAAGACTGTCCCATATCCATAATATGTGTCTGTTCCTGCTAAAATGAATCACTGTTCCTTCTTGGGCAGAAGGGATCCAGTAGTAAACTCACTATGTAGAGGCTGGCTAGTCACCTTGAGTGATAGCACCACATCAGGGGGCTCAGCATTGGTCTCTGCTGCTGCTGGCAGGTCTGCCACTCAGCATGGCAAAAGCTAGATCTTCTTGGCATGTGGAAGCCTGTACCATTGGGCATGTGCTTAGTCTCCACCCCTGCCACTCTGTTCATGTGCCCATTTTGCTTATCCAGTTCGTTTAGCATGATGTCATTGATATGGTGGGCCAGGGTGCTGTTCTGCAGGATGCCTACCTGGTCCCGTTTTCCTTGGACTTTATTGTGATAGGACATGGGAGCATTAACACAGCCTTGTACCAAGGCCATAAATGTAACATGGTTCACTCTTCCAAGTGAATGTGTTTTAATCCATTTTCTGTTGCTTATAACAGAACAACTGAAATTGAGTAGTTTATAAAGAAAAGAAGTTTATTTCTTATAGTTCCAGAGACTGAGAAGACCAAAGTCGAGGGGTGATGTCTGGTGAGGGCCTTCTTGCTGATGGGGATTCTCTGCATTGTCCTGAGGTGGTGCAGGGTATCACATGGTGAGGAGGCTGAGCATGCTGGCTCAGGTCTCTCTTCCTCTTCTTAGAAAGCTACCAGTTCCATCCCCATGATAACCCAGTAAACCATCAGCTCTTCAGTCCATTAATTTATGAATAGGTTAATCCATTTAAACGAGGCAGAGCCCTCATAACCCAATCACTTCTTAAAGGACCCAACTGCCCCACTTGGGGATTAAATTTCAACATAAGCTTTGGAGGGGACAAATAGTCAAACCATAGCCATCTGTTTCAAAGTCTTTTTTTTTTTGAGATGGAGTCTTGCTCTGTCTCCCAGGCTGGAGTGCAGTGGCACAATCTCTGCTCACTGCAACCTCCATATCCCAGGTTCAATTGATTATCCTGCCTCAGCCTCTTGAGTAGCTGGGATTACAGATGTCCAACACTATGCCCAACTAATTTTTGTATTTTTAGTAGAGACAGGGTTTCACCATGCTGGCTAGGGTGGTCTCGAACTCCTGACCTCAGGTGATCTGCCCTCCTCAGCCTCCTAGAGTGCTGGGATTACAGGCATGACACACCATGCCTGGTCTAAGCCTTTTTTTTTTTTTTTCTGAGGATAGAGGAGAATGCATCTGCCAGATGAAAGGCCACACGTCATGACCTGAGGCCATGTTAAATCTGCTTAAAGACCTTTTGGGTCTTTTAAGATTGGCAGTAATCTCAGCCATTCTCCCTGGGGTACATTATTGTTGTCTGGGGAGGGGCAGTTTCTAAAGCTTCCACTTTGCCTTCCCTACTAGGAGAACTCTCACCCCATAGGCCAAGGAACAGATGGAAGAGACTCCCAGGTAAGCCTATTGCAATTACACACTCAGATACCAGGGAAATGACCCCTGAGTGGGTCCTGGAAACCAGTGCTCTACTGTGAGCCAGGCCGAGGCCTCACATGTATCCCTCTCTAACAGCAAGCGGGCATAATGCCACCTTGGGTTACTGGGTATCAACATCAACTTGGACCCTGAAACAAACAGTCTTGGGATGTTTGACCATTCCCCTTTCTCTAGTGTCCATTTACCTGAGTAAATGACTGCAGGTCCCTCTGGAAGAACTGGGATACTCATTACCATGTATACTTACTGTGATTGCTCAGCAGTCTTCTCCCTTTGGACTCAAGGGTCCTGGGTCTAAAAATTGTCTTAGGTCTAGAAACAGAAAAATTGATCGTGACTGTTTTAGGGGCAACCGTCCTCAGTCTCCAGCTCATCCATCCTTGATTTCTTTTGTTTGTGCAGATTGAGTTGTGTCTTGTGGCTGCCCATCTACTTGGCTGCTAGGGACACTGTGTTCTATTAATTCTTTCTCTAACTCTCTGTGGGTCAGGGTCCCTGGCTGCCCTTCTGGCCTGCCACTCACTGTCATCATTGCATCCATGTGGCTTTTGACAGTGACATGCCACCACCTGGCTTCTGTTTGGTGCGGGCGGAACTCACCACCCCTTTCCTACCAGGGACCCAGTTCTGTGTCAGCATGTGCTCAGCGCTGCCATTGATCTCCAGAGTGCCATGGAGCACATTGCCCCAGCAAGATCCTTAGTGCTTGGGAGAATGGTGTGTCCTCTGGGATCCTCCCATAACAGAGTTCACCCCAGCACATCCATTGCTCGGAGCTTTTCATTCCCCCTGGCCGCCATCTGCCCTGGAGGCTTTGCCATTTCTACCTCACTCACTGTGGACCATTGCTTTTTTCATTGCTTCCAGGGTGTGTGTGCACCATCTCCTGGATCCTTGCCAGTATGTTAAATCCTGTATCCCAGAAGGGGGCTCCCAAACCAATAAACCCTCATCCAGCCTTGAGTTCTGACTCCCTGGATAACGCACCCTCAGAATTCAGCCTCAGTGGTTCTCCCACCTTCTGATACTACATGAAGGTGAGGTACTGCTGCTCCTCATTAGTACAATTCCTTTCCATTTTTAGCAGACCGGGCACATCCCCAGACCTGTGAAATAGGGACTTAACCCTGCTTCTTGGCTCAGTGGCAAGAAGGGGAAATGGGACAGATTCTCAGTGGGAAGGGGGAGGCATGTTATCTTGTGGAAAGAAGCCCTTGTTTTCAAGCAAGTGGGGAGTGCCAGCCCTTAGCAGAGAGAGGTGAGCACTCTGAGGGCTCAGAGGCTTTAGGGAAATCTGGAGATGTGAGAGTTTTGGGTGCATCAACTCAGATGTCCTCATCTCATGTATCAGGGTCCTGTGGTTTCTCAGACAGTGCCCTCACCTTGATGGAGGTGACCTGCCTTGGTGCTCAACCTTCTGTTGAGCTCAGTTACTATTATAATGTGAACCCCAAGTCTAGTTTAGCTTTCTCTACTCCTCCACTACAGAAGAGGAGAATCTCTATATTTTGACCTTGTTTTCCTTTTAATATGTTTATTGTGATATAATTCAGAAATCACACATTCACTTATTTAAAGTGTACAATTTAATATTTTGTAATATAGTCACAGAATTGTGCACTCATCACTAAATTTAATTTAAAAACATTTTCATCCATACTAAAATAAATCCCATACCCATTAACAGTCACTCCCCATTCACTCCTTTCTCTACACTCTGGCAACAACTGATCACTTCCTACCATGTAGGTTTGCCTATTCCGGACATTTTATGCAAATGGGATCATATAATATTTGGTTCTTTGTGACTCACTTCTTTAGTTGAACATGTTTTCAAGCTTCATCCATGTTGTAGCATGTATCAATACTTCATTTCTTTTTATTGTCAAGTAACATTCGATTGTATGACTATACTACCGTTTGCTTATTCATTCATCAGCTGGTGGACATTTGATTCCACTTTTTGGCTATTAGTGAATGACATTGCCATAAACATTCATGTACAAGTTTTTGTGTGGACATACATTTTTCATTTCTCTTGGGTATATACCAAGAAGTGGAATTGCTGGATCATATGATAGCTCTATGTTTAGCATTTTTAAGAACTGCCAAACTGTTTTTCAAAGCAGCAACCCACAGGCAAAAGCTGGAAGAATTCCCCTTGAGGACTGGAACCAGACAAGGATGCCCACTCTCACCGCTACTATTCAACATAGTACTTGAAGTCTTAGAGCAATCAGGCAAGAGAGAGAAATAAAAGGCATCCAAATAGCAAGAGGAGAAGTCAAGCTGTCTCTCCTCATTGATGATGTGATTCTATACCTGGAAACTATACCTCTATACCTAGAGACTCTGCCAAAAGGCTCTTGGAACTGATAAACAACTTCAGTAAAGTTTCAGGACACAAAAATCGTTGTACAAAAATCAGTTGCATTTCTATACTAATAACAGTCAAGATGAAAGCCATATCGAGAATGCAATCCCATTTACAACAGCTGCAGAAAAATAATAAAATATCTAGGAATGCATCTAACTGGGGAGGTTAAAGATTTCTACAAGGACAAATACAAAACACTGCTGAAAGAAATCATAGATGGCACAAATGAAAAAACATTCCGCACTCATGGATTGGAAGAATCAATATCATAAAAATCCCCGTACTGCTCTAAGCAATTTACAGGTTCAGTGTTATTTTGATCAAACTACAGGCATCATTTTTCACAAATCTAGAAAAAACTATTCTAAAATTCGCATGGAACCAAAAAAAAAAAAAGCCTGAATAGCCAAAGCAATTTTAAGCAAAAGAACAAAGCCAGAGGCATCACACTACCTGACTTCGAACTATATTATGAGGCTACAGTAAGCAAAACAGTATAGTACACATAGACAGGCAGACTAATGGAACAGAATAGAGAACCCAGAAATAAAGGCACATACCCATAGCCATCTGATCTTTGACAAAATCTACAAAAAGAAGCAATGAGGAAAGGACTTCCTTTTGAATAAATGGTACTGGGATAGCTGGCTAGCCATACGCAGAAGAACGAAACTGGACCCCTACTTTTCACCATTTACAAAAATTAACTGAAGATGAATTAAATATTTACATGTAAGACCTCAAACTATAAGAATCCTAGAAGTAAACCTAGGAAACACCATTCTGGACATCAGCCTTTGAAAATAACTTGCAACTAAGTCCTCAAAAGCAATTGAAACAAAACCAAAAATTGACAAATAGGAGGTAATTAAACTAAAGAGCATCTGCACAGCAAAAGAAACTATCAAAGAGTAAACAGGCTGGGCGCAGTGTCTCATGCCTGTAATCCCAGTATTTTGGGAGGCCAAAATGGGTGGATCACTTGAGGTCAGGAGTTCAAGACCAGCCTGGCCAACATGGTGAAACTCCGTCTATACTAAAAATACAAAAATCAGCTGGGCATAGTGGCAGGTGCCTGTAGTCCCAGCTACTTGGGAGGCTGAGGCAGGAGAATTGCTTGAACCCAAGAGGTGGAGGTTGCAGTGACCTGAGATTGTGCCACTGCACTCCAGCCTGGGCAACAGTGAGATTCCATCTCAAAAAAAAAGAAAAAAAAAGAGTAAAACAGACAACCTACAGAATGGGAGAAAACATTTGCAAACTCTGCATCTGACAAAGGTCTTACATCCAGAATCTATAAGGAACTTAAACAATTGATCAAGCAAAAAACAAATAATCCCACTTAAAAATGGGCAAAAGACATGGACAGACACTTCTCAAAAGAAGACATACAAGCAGCCAACAAACATGAATAAAATGCTCATCACTAATCATCAGAGAAATGCAAATCAAAACCACAATGAGATACCATCTCTTATGAGTCAGAGTGACTATTACTAAAAAATAAAAAAGATAACAGATGCTGGTGAGGCTGTAGAGAAACAGGAACACTTAATATACTGTTAGTGAGAATGCACATTAATTCAGCCACTGTGGAAAAAGTAGTTTGGAGATTTCTCAAAGAATTTAAAACATAAACCACTTGAAACTTAAACATAAACCATTTAATCATTTAAAACTTAAACTATTTGACCCAGCAAAAGGAAAATAAATCATTCTACCAAAAAGACACATACACCCACATGTTCATCGCAGTGCTATTCACAATAGCAAAGACGGAATTAACCTAGGAGTCCATCAATGGTGGACTGGATAAAGAAAATGTAGTAAATATACACCGTGGAATACTATGCAGCCATAAAAAATAATGAAATTCATTAAAAAGAACGAAATGATGTCCTTTGCAGAAACATGGTTGCTGTTAAAGGCCATGATCCTAAAGGAATTTAATGCAGGCACAGAAAACCAAATACTGCCTGTTCTCACTTATAAATTGGAGCTAAACATTGGGTATGCATGGACATAAAGATAGTAACAGGCCGGGCGAGGTGGCTCATGCCTGCAATCCCAGAACCTTGGAAGGCCAAGGTGGGAGGATTGCTTGAACCCAGGAGTTCAAGACTAGGCTGGACAAGATAGCAAGACCCCATCTCTACAAAAAATAAAAAGTTAGCTAGGCATGGTAGTGCACACTTGTGGTCCCAGCTACTAAGGAGGCTGAGGTGGGAAGATTGCTTGAGCCCAAGAGGCTGAGGCTGCAGTGAGCTGCAATTGCACCACTGCATTTTAGCATGGGTGAGAAAGTGAGACTCTGTCTCAAAAAAAAAAAAAAGGAAACAAATAGACTACTAGACTACTAGAGAGGGAAGGGAGAGAGGAGGGCAAGGATTGAGAAACTAACTATTGGGTACTATGCTGTGTACGTAGGTGATGGGATCAATTTTACCCCAAACCTCAGCATCATGCAACATACCCAGGTAGCAAACCTGCACATGTACCCTCTGAATCTAAAATAACAGTTGGAAGGAAAAAACTTCAAAGCAGCAGCCCTATTTAACTTTCTCCCCAGCGTGTATGAGGGTTCCAATACCTCCACATCCTCACCAACGCTTGTTATTGTCTGTCTTTTTGAGTACAGTCTCCTAGTAAGTGTGATGTGGTCTCTCATTGTGGTTTTGATTTGCATTTCCCTAATAACTAATGATATTGAGCATCTTTTCATGTGGACATTGACCAGGACATTCGTATATCTTTTTTTTTGGAGAAATGTCTATTTGAATCCTTTGGTCATTTCAAATTTGAGCTGTTTTCTATTATTGAGTTGTAAGAGTTTTTATACATACCTAGAATTTTCTAGATACAAGTCCCTTATCAGGTATATGACTTGCAATTTTTTTTTTCTCATCCTATGGGTTGCTTTGTCACTTTCTCAGTGGAGTCATTTGGTGTGCAGAAGTTTTTAATTTTGATGAAGTCTAATTTATCTATTTTTTTCTTTTTTTTTTTTTTTTCTTTTGTTTCTGAGAGTTTTGTAGGTTTAGATCTTATATTTAGGTCTATGTTGCATTTTGCCTTAATTTTTGTATATGGTATGGGGCAAGAGTTCCACCTGGTTCATTTGAATGTGGATTTCCAGTTGCCCGGCACCATTTATTGAAAAGACTATTGTTTCATGTAACTGTCTTGGTCACACTTAACTTTTATTGGCCAGTTTTAATCATTTTCAGCTTTTTGTTATCTTTTTTCCCAGAATTGAACTGACCTTGTGAATAACCATCTGATTCCATTGTCCTTATAGTTATGATTTCATCCAAATTTCTTAAACAATATCAATGCAAAAATTCTAAAATATTAGTAAAGGGTATTCAGCAGCACATTAAAGAGAATACAACCAATTCAGGATCATAGGAATGCAATTTATCTTGTACTTAAAAAAAATTCTGATTAGTTGAAATTATAGTAACCTCTTTTTTTCTTTTTCTTTTTTCTTTTTTTTTTTTTTTTTGAGATGGAGTCTTGCCCAGGCTAGAGTGTAGTGGTGCAATCTCAGCTCACTGCAACCTCCGCTTCCCGGGTTCAAGCAATTCTCCCTGCCTCAGCCTTCCAAGTAGCTGGGATTACAGGTGCCCGCCTCGGCCTCCCAAAGTGCTGGGATTATAGGTGTGAACCACTGTGCCTGGCCGAAATTATAGTAACTGTATAGATTAATTTGGGGATAATCGATATTTAATAAAATTAGGGCTTCTTGTTCCAAAACAGTGTATCTTTTCTTATCTGTTCAAATCTTACTTGACAAATTTTGTTTATATATATCTAATATATTTTGCATTACTAATTTAGATCCAAAACCATAAAACTCTTAGACGAAAACAAAAGAGTAAACCTTTTGAACTTGGCTTAGGCAATGGTTTTTTATTTCATGTTTAGTTACAGACATGGATATATTCTGAGAAATATGATTTTGTCATTGTGGAAACATCTTAGAGTGTACTTACACACACCTAGATGGTACAGCCTACTACATTCCTAGGCTGTATAGTACAGCCTACTGCTACTAGGCTACAAGCCTGTACAGCATGTGACTGTCCTGAAGACTGTAAGCAATGGGAACACAATGCTAAGTGTTTGTGTATGTAAACATATCTAAACATAGAAAAGGTAGGATAAAAATATGCTATTAAAATCTTACAGGACCACCATTGCATATGTGGTCCATTATGGGCCGAAATGCCATTATGTGGTGCATAACTGTATAATAAAATAGAATTTTATTCTGACTTTTTTTGGACTGGTCTCTTTGTATGTAATCAGCCACCTTCTGTACTATTTTTGTGTTGTTTGTTGTATGTTTCAGTTGGTTTGCTTGTGTTTTATAGCAAGATCATATCACGTGTAACTTACATTAACAGACTTTCTGATACTAATTTTTTTCCCATCAATATTCCTATGTGTGATTGGCCTGGAGTTTTCTTCTGTTATCTTAAACAGGTTTTTATATGAATGCATGGAAACTTCGTTTACAAAAAAGAATTGGGATGTTGTCTTATTTGTACTTGCTCCAAAAAAGCTTAAATAGGTTTGGAGGTTGTTTAATCCTTACAGATTTAGGTCTCTGTGAGGCCATCTGAGCTTTTCTGGGTGTCTATGTGTGTGTGCACACACACCAGTTTGGTTAGCTCTTTGACAGTGTCTTAATTCCTCTTATGATAATTATTCTGTCATTTTTTTCTCTCTTGCGATTGGTTTCACAATTTACATTTTCCTAGAAAAATCATCTATTAGAAACGTGTATGCACTGAGTTGAGCACACACCTGCATTCGCCGTCACTGGTATGCCACCCACGTGTGCCTCTGGTGAAAGTTTCACTGACTTAATGGCTATCCTGGACCTGGGATGATCTGTGCTCCTTCTGCTACTACCTACAGTGGGCTCCTCATTGGCGGCTGGGCAGGAGGTGATCCAGCTCCAAATTCCCATCTCAGCATCAGTGGTTATCTTTGGTTATCAGACCCTCCTCTAAATGCACGGGAGTCAGTATACCTTCAAAATAACACCGGCTGGTGCTGCTGCTTCTCCCTCCCTCATTTGGCTTCCTTAGAGTGGGAGCAGGGCGGGAGCCTTAAAGAGTGTAAAGTGGCTCTAGTTTACCTGATTAGTCCCGTGTGAGCTGGCACAGGCTCTCCCCGGGTCTGTATTCGGGGGTGGTGGGGGCAGTAGAGCTGATCATCTCAACTCACTCTGGACACGCTCGGGAAGTATGCAGGAGGTAGACATCCTAAGACTGAGCTCATCGTGGCAATCCCATTCTCCTCGAAGGCGGCTGGTTCAAGGGAGGGCATATATCCCTATTCTGGCCAATGGGACTTGAGAAGATGTCCTTGGGGCAACTTCTGCACCATGATCAGCAGCCCCTGTTCTGTCCACACAATTCGTCAGTGGTTGCTACAGCCATCTTGCAGCCAGTCTCAGGATGAAACCAACACATGAAGCCATGAAAATCACAGAAATGAGCTGACGCCCTGATGGGCCTAGAGCTGCCCTCCTTGGGTGCTTCTTACGTGAAATATTAAGCCCCTTATTATTTGTATCAATGCCAGTTAGGATTTTCTACCACTTGCAGCTGAAGACATCCTAAGGTCTATACTTGTAAGTGGATTCTAAGTGCAGCTCTTTCTGTTTCAGATTCAACGAGGTCACCACTATACCAGATGTCCGCTTCTCTGACCCGCCACAGGAAGATCACTATGCGGGACTTGTAAAAGAGATTTCCAAAACTCAGTTTTGTCACTTTTGGCCACGTGTCTATTCAAGAGTATCAAAGCGTTGAGGCAGTTATCCAGGAGGTCTGAAATGACAGAAGGTGTTTGGAGAGCGTGCTTAGCACTCTGTGACTTCCACTCACACTTGCCTCCTCCCTCCCCCTCACTTCCAGCCCAGGGAGGGGAGCTTTAATGGGATCCTCAAGGAGCTGGACATTTAATTCACAGAGCCGAAGGGGCTTGGTGGACTGATGTTTGATTCATGCCTAAAAATTCTAAAGGGTATGAGAACGTGATTGTGGATGGCCTGGACTCATGGACAGAGTTCCACAGAGCAGGTATGTACCTGGCCTTGTGACAGCTTCTGTGGGGTTACATTAGATGCTGCCTCCTACGGGCTAAATTGTGTCCCCTCCCTCACTAAATTCGTGTGTCGAAGCCCTAACCCCTACAACTTCAGAATGTGACTGTTTGGAGATAGGGTCTTTAAAGCGGTAATTAGATTGAAAAGAGGTCATTAGGGTGGGTCATAATTTAATATGACTGGTGTCCTTACAACAAGAGGGAAGTCAGGACACAGAAATGTGCACGCACAGCAGGAAGACCATGTGAAGACACGGAGAGAAGACAAACTAAGGTGTATTCGCTTGGGCTGCAAAAACAGAGTAGCACAGACTGCATGACTTCAACAACAGAAATGTATTTTCTTACAGATCTGGAGGCTGGAAGTCCAAGATCACGGTGACAGTAGGGTTGGTTTCTGGTGAGATGTCTTCTCCTGACCTGCAGATGACCACCTTCTCACTGTGTCCTCATTTGGCCTTTTCTCTATGTTGTGTGGAGATAGAGCGAGCCCTGGTGTCTCTTCCTCTTCTTATAAGGACACCAGTCTTATTGGATTAGGGCCCCAATAAGGGCGTATAACCTTGTTTAGCCTTAATTACCTCTGCAAAGGGCCTGTCTCCAAACACAGTCACATTGGAGGTTAGAGCTGCAACCTACGAATTTTGAAGGGGTAAACTTCAGTCCAGGGCTCAGCCCGGTGGCTCACATTTGTAATCCCAGCACTTTGGGAGGCCTAGGCAGGAGGATCCCTTGAGGCCAGGAGTTCAAGACCAGCCTTGACAGCAGAGCAAGACCCTACCTCTACAAAAAAAAAATTTTTTAAAGTGTCTGTGTGTCTGGTTAATTAATTTAAAAATAAAATTAAAAAATGTAGCTGAGTGTGCTGGCACAGTTGTAGTCCCAGCTACTCGGGAAGCTGAGGTGGGGGGATCACTTGAGCCCAGGAACTAGAGGCTGTAGTGAGCTATGATTCCACCACTGCACTCCAGCCTGGGCAACAGAGCAAGACTCTGTCTCTAAAACAAAAACAAAAACAAAACATAGAAGAATACACCAACGCAGCATCACAAAAGGTAAGAGTAGTGCACATTTTTATGCTACCCCTGAGGCAGGGATTCTCAAATGTGGACATGATTAACATTTGGGAAAGATCATTCTTTGTGCTGAGGGCAGCTCTGTGTGTTGTAGGATGTTTAGCAGCTTCTCTGGCCTCTTCCCACTAGATGCCGTAGCACACTCCACTCTACCCAGTTACAACAACCAACAATGTCTCCAGACATTACCAAATGTCCTCCTGGGGGCAGAATTGCCCCTGGTTGACAGCCACGGATTTAAGGAGGCAGAGATTAAGAAACAGAGGCTTGGGCTTTACTTTTAACTCCACGTTTTTTGCAGTGTGTAAATTTTTTGCAGAATTCAAGTATTTCTTCTGTTTAACAAATTAGGAAAAAAGGGGTAATAACTTGGTCAAATGTTGTAAGCATTTGCAGGTGGCCCAGAGGTGCTGTTGGCCACCTGTGGCATGTTCAGAGGTATGATGGGGAGATGACACCAGGTGACCAGGATTCAAAAGGGCTTGCTGAGGTGGTGGAGGCCCAGCATTCGACAAGGAAAGAGGTGAGGAAAAAAACAGAAAAATGAGTGGTCATAAAGCTTCTCAAATACTACCATTTTCCCTAATTTTAAAATCCCAAAGAAAGGCTTTTCTCAAATTGCTTTACATAAGACAATTTTGGAAACATCTGAAGTTTGGCAGCAATTCCAGGAGAATTTGGCTCTGCAAATCCCAGTAGCTAATTGTACTAGTTTGCCAGGGCCACAGACTGGGGGCATTAAACAAGACTGTATTTATTCACCATTCTGGAGGCTGGAAGTCCGAGATCCAGGTGCTGATAGGGTTGGTTCCACCCGGGGCCACTCTCCTTATCAGTAGATGCCGTCTTCTCCCTGTGTCCCCACCTGGTCCTCCCTCTGTGTGTCTCTGTGTCCTCATTTCCTTTTCTGATAAGGACACCAGTCAGATTAGATTAAGTCCCATCCTAATGGCCTCATTTTCACTTAATTACCTCTTTTAAGAGTCAAATTCGGAGGCACTGAAGGTTAGGATTTCAGCATACGAATTTTGGGGGGGCATAATTCAGCCAATTGCACTAGTGACCATCTCAGGGGTCTGTAGAGCCAGCTGGTTCCCTACAGCCAGTGCTCCCCATCTCCATTACAGGAGCCGCTGCAGGTAGCCCCAGGTCATGGTGGCTGCCACGGACCACTGCCTTCAGCACCCTCCCTCCCTCCTCTGTCTCTACTGTCATCCCCCACAGAGACACACACATTACCCTTGTGGATCCTAAATGTGAATCGACTGCTCCTCATTCATCCTGGGTGTACCCGACATCTTCGAATCATCTCAGGGCCACTCCTATTTGTTGCCTCGATCATTGGCTACTTGAACTTAAAGAGGTCAAATAAACAGAGTTCAAAGCCATGGTGCATGTAATAATGTTCGGAATTCAGGATGTAGACAGGGAACCTCCCTGAATGTTGTCACAATTCTTTTGGTCCTATAGTAAGGCATGCCCCACATTAGAACATACAGCTCAGAGGAGGTTTCTCCCTGGGGACAGCTATGCCCCTAGGGAAACGTCCGGTTCACAGTGAGTCACCACTGAGAGAGCGTCAGCTCATGTTTTCGGTAATTTTCGAATAAAATGGTATCTCTATTAAGTACACGTATAGAAAGGTAAAAATAGATTGAGCATTTTCTAAGTAGCTCTGGCCCAAGGTAAAGTGGTGAAGGAGTTGTTAGTTCTCTCGGAGCAAAATAAAGCTGCTCTTCCTTCATCCCCAGCCACACTTCAACTTCATCCTAGGACAAACAAGAAATGCCCCATAGAAAGAAAATGAAAACGCTGTTCTTGACTGGACTGCTTCAGAAATATGCTTGGATTGAGAGTTCCAGCTTTTCTGGGATTCATTCTTACAGAGTCTAGCCCTTGTGGTTTTTTGGTAGGAGGCAATTTCTGTGCTGGTTACGATTTGAAGGAGCTGGCCCACGGCTCAACCTTGCTTAAATTGGAACAAGATGTCACCAGCGGTCTTGCTCCCATAGTAGGTACTAGAAAACAGATTCTTGACGGATGAATTTGAGGCCATTCCGGGGGACTCCTGTTAGTTTCCATGACTAGAAATGACACCACCGTTCTGTCATTACGTTTCAAGTGCCTTGTACCACGCAGGGAGTGTGAGTTGTACTGGGTGGTTTTTTTTTTTTTTTTCCAATTTTTTTTTTTTTATTTCAAGCAATGAAGGTAATGGCAAAGAATTTTTCATAAAAACAAGTGACAAATTTCACTCGAGTTACTGACACATAGAAGGAAAAAATTAGTTTTTGCTTTGAAGCTAACCAGAAACAAATGGGACCGTTTCTCCAAAGGAAAAGTTGGAGTTTAGTTATGATACATCCCCTCCCAGAAATCTAGGAAATTATACATACTGTACCCTCTGTTTATAAGAATATGAATAACATGATTGTGTGCACAGGGTCAATTGCAGTTCAGATGAAATTTACTGCTGCTGAGCTGCAACTGCATAAACGCAGAGAGAGCTGCTGTTAACCCCTTATTCACACGGCCCAAATGCCTTCCTTTAAGGAAAACTTAGACCGAAAGCTCTTTGAGGCCAGGAAACATGTCTTCAATATCTTTAGATATTTCCCCACTTCCAGTGCGGGTCCTGGTGGTTGGTACACCGTAGGTGTTCAAGTGAATGAATGAATCACTTTTGATCAAAAGAGGAAGCAGGGCTTGTTTTTCACATTGAGAAATGGGAGTGGTTGTACTGTAGCTGCATTGTTGAGTCCTCTGTGTGCCACGTGATTGAGCAGGAGCATCATAACTGGGCTGAGCCCACTCTATACCACGCTGACAGTGCTCTCAGCAGCCGCGGCCACAACATGAATTCAGGGACAGCGGCCACAGTGGGCCAGGCTCTGTGCGGAGGGGTTCCCATGCCTCCGTTGCATGTACCCTACCAATCACCCAAGGAGGGGGTGTTGTCTCTGTTTTGGGGATGAGGTTAATGTATCCCAGAAAGGTTAAGCAGCTTGCTTGGGATCACACAGTAAGTAGCATGGCAAGAACTTGCACTCAAGCTTGTCTGAGTCCAAGAACCATTCCAGCACATTGCTCTCCATGGTCTTCCCAAAGGGGTCAGGCTTGTTCAGAAAGTCAGTCAATTGGAAGGACCATGTGATCACAGCAGAAGAGCTTGGGAAGAGGTCAGGCAGTCTCAGGGGTATTTAGGGTCTCTGGGGTCCACTCCTGGCATTCCTGGAGGGCTCTATTGAAAGCGTGATTATCCCGGGCAGCCTTCAGCAGTGGAACTGCAGGGAATGTCAGGGTTAGGAAAAGCCGTGGGAGGGAGGAAGAGGTTGGAGGGGAGGGCATGCCCGCCTGAAGCCTGAGCAGCCTCGGGGTGTGCAGGAGCGGGGAGTGGTGTTTTGGAGGCTGGCCTGGCCCCACCCTGCTGACTGCTCCTGTGGGAGGAGGGTGGGGCCGTGAAGGGAGGGTTGTTTATAAGCACCTCTGGCCTTTTTAAAACACCAGCTGATGGCGCCACTTCCTTCACTTCTAGTGTAAGGCCCCTCTGAGTCAGTGTCACTCCAGCCACCTGCAGTCCCCAGCCCGGGCTGGGGTGGAAATGCAGGGCAGCAGAATGAGCGTGGGTTTTGAAATCCATCTGTGATTTGGACCAGCTGTGGCAGATTACTTAACAGCTCTGTATCCTTTTGGGAGGTAATAATACCCACCTTATGCAATTCTTGTGAGAATCAAAATGAGTGCAAGCATGTGAAATATTTAATGCCTGGCATTTAAGAAATGTTCAACAATAGTTTCTATTCCAAATTCACCCATCCTCAGCCCGCAGTCAGGGTGGCTGTTCCCCATTGTCACCCTCTTGAGTGCGTTACAGATATGCTCTAGGGTACACTTGAGAGAGGATATGGGAATTTCCCTGCCACTTTTCACCTAGGTTTCTACACATGATCCTCATTTGTGGAGTGGGAGCAGTAAATCCTTGAAGGCATGCATGCCCACCGTTCTGCTCCTTGTTTACTAAAGACCTACTACGTGCAGACACTGCCGGGGACAGAAAAATGAATGTGACATAGCCCTGCCCTCAAGAACCTTACAGTCCAGCTGAAAAGATAGACACACAAATACGCAATTTAAATATTATGCATTAAATGCTGTGATGATGGTGTGTGCAGTATGCTAAGACAGCACAGAGGAAGGACAATGAGCATAATCTTGGAACTGAAGATAATGTCCCCAGGAGGGTATGGTCTGAGTTGAGTCTTAAAGGACCAGGAGAAGTTAGCCAAGGTGGTGTGACCTGGGACTTATCCAATGAACTAAGCTGGAACTGCATTTCCCAGAATTCTCTTCCTTATATGGCTCTAGGCTCAGACTGACCCCATGAGAAACGTGCATGAGGTCTGGAGGGTAGAAGGAAGGCAGCAGCTGTGTAGATGCTCCTTGTGTCAATGTGGGGCCGGGTAGCTCACGCTTGTTGTTGCAGATCCACAGACTTCCCTTGTTGAGATGACGCAGCGCCTTCGACGTCTCTGACTCCTAGGCCAGGTGTGTGTCCAACTCAGCGATGGAAGGTACCAGCTTCCCTTGTAAGTGACCTGCACAGGATCTGCTTCACCCTTCCAGGCTCCCAGCTTACCCAGGTGAGTTCTGGTTTGCCCTGGCTCTCCGCACTTGAAGCCTCTTTCCTTCCCAACTTCCTGCCCTGCTGACTTCAGGCCCAGAGTCAGATGCAGAAACAACAGGTATGCGTAAACTGTTGAACCGGTTCCTACAATTGCATGGGTGGGGGTGGGGAGTCAAATCCTGTAATAAATCCCTTGTTTGAGATCACATCGAATGATTCTACTTCTCTGGTTTAATACTTTTTTTTTTTTTTTTTTTTTTTTTAAGACAGAGTCTTGCTCTTGTCACCCAGGCTGGAGTGCAATGGCATGATCTCAGCTCACTGCAACCTCTGCCTCCCAGGTTCAAGTGATTCTCCTGCCTCAGCCTCCCAAGTAGCTGCGATTACAGGCACCTGCCGCCACGCCTGGCTACTTTTTGTATTTTTAGTAGAGACAGGGTTTCACCATGTTGGCCAGGCTGGTCTCGAACTCCTGACTTCAGGTGATTCACCCGTTTTGGCCTCCTGAAGTGCTGGGATTACAGGCGTGAGCCACTGCGCCTGGCCCTCTGGTTGAATCTTGATGGATGGACCAGTTAAGAATAGCTGAGGAAAAAGGTCTAAGCAGGAGGAGTAGAATGAGTAGAGTTATGAATGGTGGAGCTAATGCAGGGAACCACAGGTGGCTTGGCATTTCTAGAAACAGAATGAGAAGCAGGGAGAGCAAGAAGAGGCTAGAGAGGGAGGAAATGGCCGGGCCGTGGAGGAATTGAATGGCATAGTGAACGTTTGGCCAGTGCAAGATACAGCCAAATGAAGGAGGCTTCTATATGAGGGGCGATGCTGCTGTGAAGTTTATGTGATCTGTTACGGTATTTGCTGTTCTCTGAATAATGTTCCACATGACAAATTTACTTTAGAATACAGTACTTTTAAAAATATTGTTTCCCTCCTACAGCCAGATAACAAGAATTAGGTGATACATTCTATCGGGACAGGGTAGGTTATACCGTCTAATAAATAAACCACCTATTTCAGTGGTTTCACGATAAAGGGTTTGTCTTCCTCACGTCATGCTGGGCAGATGTTTTTCTTTGATGACTCTTTATCAAGCAGTGTCTCGGGGCGCCAGGCTCCCTTTATCTCACAGCATTGCAATCTTAAATGTGTGGCCTTTGGGACTGCCGGGAAAATGAGATTGCAGATTGTGGACAATCTTGCTGGTCGGGGTGGGGTGGGTCACCGCTGGGCCTGAGTGTGGCTTCTGTAACTTCCAACAAGTCCTCACAAGTAGCACCCAGTCACCCGTCCCTAACTGCTAGCAGGCTGGGGAATGTGGGCTGGGAAAAGGAAAATAAAACGAGATTTGGTAAAGACATAGCATTGTATCTGCCGCTATTATCACTTGGGAAGCTTTTCTTTATGGCTCCATCCCAGTAAAAGAGTAACTGTGCTGGTGCATAGTTGAAATGTGTAGGCTTCCTTTTCCATCACACCATTTCGATCTTCTGTCCTTATTTCCATGCTTTTAGGCATTCAAAGACAAAAAATAACTTTAATTTTTCACATCACAACTGAATGCTTCTATTCTTCCATTTTAAACTACCCCTCTACTTCCATCTAGACAGGTGGCCCTAGCTTAACAAAGAACCTTTATATGAAAACACATGGCTCAAGGTTCTCTTTTTTCTTTTCTTTTCTTTTTTTATTGAGACAGAGTCTTGCTCTGTCGCCCAGGCTGGAGTAAGTGGCGTGATCTTGGCTCATTGAAACCTCCACCTCCTGGGTTCAAGTGATCCTCTTGCCTCAGCCTTCCAAATAGCTGGGATTACAGGTGCGTGCCACCACACTCAGCTAATTTTCGTATTTTAAGTAGAGACGGGGTTTCACCATGTTGGCCAGGCTGGTCTCGAACTCCTCATCTCAAGTGATCCGCTCATCTCAGCCTCCCAAAGTGCTGGGATTACAGGCGTGAGCCACTGCGCCTGGCCCCACGTTTCTCTTTCTAGAACGCTTTTCCTTTGTGCCCTGGGATGAGGGCCTAGTTACCGGGATTGTTTGGATTAGAGAATATTAGCTGATGAAAATGTAGAGTGGTTGCTTTTTCTAATTATGCAAATATAGAGAGCAAACAAGTTACAGGTGACCAAAAGCATCATTACCCTTCCCATGTCTGTTTGTCTTGAATCTCCCGAGTCACAACTCATTTACGGGGAGGCCAGCACAGGCAGGATATTACTGGTGTTTTGATTCATGGTTTAGAATGTATTTCCCCTTAGACATAGGGTTACGAACAATGATTAGGTGTACCTGAAAGAGAACCACAAGTCTTATCGTCTTCAGGCACATGATGGATTAAGCAGGTGAAATAAAACCATTTGTTACAATAACTGTGGCATTTGTATTACAAGTTCCAGACAAAGAATTTAAACTTTTGGAAAAGGTTCTATTTTTTTTTTTTTTTCCAATTTCCAAGAGGTTCTTATTGCAGATTTTCATGCTACAATGTTTCAAAGATCAAAACAATAATGGAAAATGCTTTGAATTTGACAATTCTGTTCTCATTTTTTGTAGAGAACCTCAGATTGAGCATTGCAATATTGTGATGGTTAATTTTATGTGTCAACTTGACTAGGCCATGGTACCCAGATAGTTGGTCAGACAGCAGTCTAGATGTTGTTGTGAAGGTATTTCATAGATAGATTAACATTTAAATCAGTAGAGTTTGAATAAAGCAGATGACTGTCCATAACATGGGTGGGCCTCATTCTATGAGTTGAAGTCCTTAAGAGATAAGACTGAGGTTCCTCGAGGAAGAAGGATTTCTGTCACCAGGCTGTCTTCAGACTCAAGCTGCACTGTTATTTCCTTTCTGGATCTCCAGCCTGTTGGCCTTCCCTGCAGGCTTCAGACTTGCCAGCCCCTACAACAGCATGAGCCAGTTCCTTAAAGTTACCTATCCATTATCTGTCTGTCTGTCTGTCTATCTATCTATCTAATCTATCTATCTATCTATCTATCTATCTATCTATCTATCTATCTATCTATCTATCTATCCATCCATCCACCTATCTACCTATCATTTTCCTACATTCTATTTGTTTTGTTTCTCCGGGGAATCAAAATAGAGACATATTTTCAGAGCAAAGGAAAACAGACAATATTTACTAATTTGCATCTAAAAATATTAAGAATTATACATCTACATACAAAATGTTCTTTGAGAAACACAAATCCAATTGATGATGGAATTTGTTATTTCTTTGTCTTCAGACATCTTCCATCGTCTCCTATTTTCTATAAGTCCTTTCTGAGGTCTCACCACTTCTGGATTCTTTGCTTGAGGGCCCAGTAGGCAAACACTTTTCCATGGGAGAACCCATAATGCAGTAATGAATTTAGGACTGTTCACTTTCAAATTTATGGAGAGGATTATTCTCACTTCCTCCTAACTCTTATTTCACCTCTGATAAGGAATTCAATTCACATTAGGTACACACTCAATACCTTCCCAGAGACAAAAGAAATTTGTGCTAACAAATATTAAATAGCATTTAGGACACAAGCCAATGGAAGAAATGAAAATTTAAAATATGACTGACACTGTCTCTGACCTACCCCTCTCCACTCAGGTTTGGCTGGACTCCTGATGCTCTGTGTGATGTTCCATACTTGGGATATGGCTGGATATTTGAACAAGTAAGGTTGTATGAAGAATAAAATGTCAGCTTTCTGAAGGTGATTTGTATTGCATGAGGTCTTACCTCCTCATGAGGTACATAGGAGGAATAATGTCCTGTGAAGAACTAATGCTGCTCATGTAGCTGTCCTTGTGCTGTGTCAAAAAGTGTTCATATCTGTTGAAAGAGTCCAAATGAAACAAAAGTAAGAAACACTGAAGAATTACACATAATAGAGGTCAACTTACAGATGTCCAGTCTAGGATGCATTTTAGGAAGCGTTCCATTCTTTTCCTTATTATGTTGGAAGACAATAAATCTGAGAAGATTAAAAATGAGGGGATGTGGGGGAGGCCAGATTAGGAGTTCAAATCATTCTTGCCACTCCTTCTCTTTCCTTGTTTTAGAAGCTGGGGAGATAGTGTATATCTTCTAAATTGAAATGGCCCATCATAAGCCTCTTAATGTTAGAAATTCAAGTCCTATTTATCATTCACATTAAAGACAAAAGCTATCGAGTATGCAGCTGTCACTTGGGCCAGTGTTAGAGAAGTTAAAAGTAAAGCAGACAGCAATGTTGGCACTGACTTGAATTTCAGAAGGCATAGAAAAGAACAATTGGGGGAATAAAAATGAAATTTGTCTATACAGAGGAAATATGGTTAAACCATAAACACTGAGTGACACTGAATTAGGGAATGAGGATCTCTGAGGTCCCATGCAGCCTTGCAGTGCGGGATCTTGGAGGAATGACAGTCTACTTTCTGCTTTCCTAGAGATAACTTTTTCAATTTTCTTTTTTTTTTGAGATGGAGTCTTGCTCTGTTGCCCAGGCTGGAGTGCAGTGGTGCGATCTCAGCTCACTATAGCCTCCATCTCCCGGGTTCAAGTGATTCTCCTGTTTCAGCCTCCTGAGTACCTGGAACTACAGGCCTACACCAGCACACAAAGCTAATTTTTATATTTTTAGTAGAGATGGGGTTTCACCATGTTGGTCAGACTGGCGTCGAACTCCTAATCTCAGGTGATCTGCCTGCCTTGGCCTCCCAAAGTGTTGGGATTACGGGCGTGAGCCACTGTGCCTGGCCAACTGTTTCAATTTACATGTTTGTAAGGCAGTAGATATCCAGAGTTTCTTGTGGGTTCCCACCCCTGGAGCATTTAGCACAGTGCCTGGGACCCAGGAGGCTCTCCATATATTTCTGAGAAATCAATTCCTCAATAGATATTCTAAAATTAACGTATCAAGGTTGTGCCTTAATACACAATAGGATTGTCAGAATTAAGTCCTGGGGAACTTGTTCTCAGTTTCAGGTTTTTGTCTCTAATTGTGCATCCTTGGGCAAGTCAGTAATCTCCGCAGGCCTCAGTTTCCTCATCTGCACAATGAGAAGCGTCAATTAGATGGTCTTTATATTGTCTCTGGTATAAGCATTCTATGACTCTGAAACTAGTTTCAGGTTACCCAAAGCTTAAACAACATAAATCCTACTTTACAATTCAATCCAGTTCAACCATACACATTTAAACAAATATTTATTGAGTACCGCCTATGTGCAAGATATCCCATTATCTGCCTGAGGTACGTGAGGATGAAGGCTGCTGTCTGCTCTTGTCCTCAAGGAGCCTACCCTCAGCAAGGGTGAAAGACAGGACATGAAGTGAGTACTAGAAGGTTCCAGAACTCTCCAGGGCAGCACTGTGTCCTTCATATTGGGACGGTCATGTTCTTAGAACTGGGGGAGGGGCTGTGAGCTGAAAAAAGGAAAGTTGAACAACATTCAAAGGGTAGTGAATTCACCTATCACCAGAGCAGGAGCAGAGCTTCACCACAGAGGGAAGCTCCGTGTGTGTTCGGGAAAGAGCAAGTGTTACTCTTGAGCAGAATCATAGGGCGTGTGTGGAGAAGGGAAGGGAAGATGGAAATGGTAAGTGTTGGCAATTTGCAGAGGGTCTTGAACAAATGCAGAGCACAGAGACTGTACTAAATAGCTGTAAACGTTTCCCAGGAAGGGCACAAGAGGATGTTACATGATAGATCAATCAGAAAACAGAGGGGGATGAGGGACACATCCATTCAGTTAGACAGAACTTGGGGATGGCTGGGGATAGGACAGCTTCCTTACGCTTGACCTCGTTCAGCCACAGGGTCATGCTGTAAAAATGGCAAATGGTGACAAATGTGTTACTGGAAAGGGGTCCAGACCCAGACCCCAAGAAAGGGTTCTCGAATGTCATGCTAGAAAGAATTTGGGGTGAGTCTATAGAATAAAGCAAAAGCAAGTTTATTAGAGACATCAAGAGACAAAAGAATGGCTGCTTCATACACAGAACAGCACTAAGGGCTGATTGACTATGTTTATGGTTATTTCTTGATTATATACTAAATGAGGGGTGGGTTATTTATGAGTTTTCTGGGAAAGGAGCAGGCAAACCTCGGAACTGAGGGTTCTTCCCCTTTTAAGACCATATAGGGTAACTTCTGGATGTTGCCATGGCATTTGTAAATTGTCATGGTGCTGACGGGAGTATCTTTTAGAATGCTAATGCATTATAATTAGCATATAATGAGCAGTGAGGATGACCAGAGGTCACTTTTATCACCATCTTGGTTTAGTGGGTTTTGGCCTGCTTCTTCACGGCTGTTTTATCAGCAGGGTCTTTGTGCCCTGTATCTTGTGATACCAGTCCTGCTGACCTCCTATCTCATCCCATGACTAAGTATGCCTGGGAATGTGGCCTAGCAGGTATCAACATTATTTTACCCAGAGTCACTCTGTTCTGAATGTCTCTGACAAAGGTGGTGATGGGACGTCGCTGCTACTCAGACCCTGTGCTTCTGAAGGTGTTTCCTTGTTTTGTCTCCCCTGGAGTAACAGGTTTTCCAAGCCTATTATTGACACAGCCTGTGGTGGAGAAATTCAGCTCTCCTCCTGGCTGATGACCCATGCTGGGATTTTGGCCATGCAGCAGCTGTTTGGGACATGTCTGGGTGAAATGGCTCTGAAGGGAGTGGCCGTTGATGATCCTTTTTTAAATTTGGCTTTTTTTGTTTGTTTGTTTGGTTTTGGTTTTTTTGCTCCAGCAGGACATACCACATCATAAGGCAGTGTTGGAAATGGGAGAGTCAGGATTATCTCTGGCTTTGATTGTCAACTTAATTGCTTTTTCATATTTTGGCTAGCCTAGATGGTGAGGCAAATGGAGTCGAAACATATATTCTTTGTCGTTTATTATAATGGTGATAATGAAATGTTCATTACTATTACACCAGAAAGATAATACTACAGGGAATTTCATCTCCTGGTGTCTTCATTTCTTTTTAACCTGCCTCCTGCCTGATTTGTTGTTTGTCTGTTTGAAGCAACTCCTAGCATTTTGTATGCCTTTTTGACATGGCAGCCCCAGAAATTTCACACAGCAAGCAAACTTCACACAGGGCAACAGTCCCGGATAGTGAGGCTAGCGCTGCAGCACACTGAATACTACTGGGGAGCGGCTCTGGTAGGGAGACTATGGAAGGTTACAGTCCTCCTGTTCACTCCTGGATGCAGAGCTCCCTGCCAACTCCATCTGTTTAACTGATCCCTCCTTCTTTTCTATTTTTGTTTTTGGGCAATTGACCCACTGAATGGCCTTTCCTCGTCTTGCCACTTTCTTCCTCAGGATTTTTGTTCTCTTGTTGATCTTTGGCAAAGTCTCTGTGTATATGTGTGAGTTTTTAATCCAAAGATTTCTTTTTTTCTGCCTTTTTTTCATACTGTATTTTCATTTACATTACAAAGGAGCTTGCCCTTTTGCCGATGAAACAATGGATCATTCATACTTAAGTTTTAGATGTTTGGATATCTTGACACACACGTAAGAGCAGATGTTTTCATGCAAGTATGACTGTCAAAGTTACTTCAGCTTTGTTTGCAACTGCTATTTTAATGAAATTTGGATTTTTTTCGACTGTCACTCCTTCCCACTTGTGGCATTTTACTTATTTGGAAATACAATATTCACTACCTAGTAGAATTATATGTTATTCCCTTGTGGTTGATATCTTTGCCTCTAAAGCTGACTTTCTAAGTTTTCAGCATTCTTGAATGTAATGCTTCTGCAGTAGGCAGGAAAGCCCAGTTTATGGTAGTTACAGTCTTCTAAACAGTTGCCCTAGGAATGGCACACCCACAGTTTTCAGTAAGGTTAACGCAGTGCTTTATCTGGTGGGTCTCATGCACACACACACACACACACACACACACACACACATCCCACAACGCAAACCTTATGCTCAAGAAAGAAAAAGTTATGGTGCACAAGAAAACAAAACCGAAGAGATAAAAGGCAGAGCAAAAACCTCCTCAAAGTAGGGTATTTGTTTTAAGTTGCTAAATTACACATTTTGGATCCTAAAAATGTTTGTGAAAAGTGCTCTGAAATTATCAGACCACGATACTCCTTCTGAGTCTGAAAAACATCTTGAAGTTGGGTGAATGGTGCATGGCGTCTGGGCTGGCCAAAGAAGGATGTATAGTCAAGAGTGTTGACGGGGAGACAAGAGGGTGACAGAGAACTGAGGGTATGTCCCTGCAGGTTTGTACACTGAGCTAGATGGAAGCAAGGGGGTGACAGGGCTCACAAGATGAGCACGTTGGTCAGAGAGAGGAGATGTTGGCTATTTAATGCTTCAGAGGAATCTCAAAGTCCTGTATGTGACAGTGACATTGAGTGTGGGTAGAGTTGGCAGGGAATGAAGTGGAGGTGAAGGTGGCTGGAGCTGAGGCGATCAGGGACCAATGAGGTGGGCAGACTTCTAGGTGGTCTACGTGGATGCTGCTGTTACCCATCATGTTAGCAGCTCAGGGTAGAGGGCAGAACTCTGAGCCAAACACTGTGCCTTTTCCCATTGCCTTCCTTAACTCATTGTCAATCCATCATTCATTCAACATTCATGCAAAAATGAATGTGCATTAATTGTGGATCATATGGCATTGTTCATGCTGAAGTTACAAAAATAAATCTGGCCAGGCGTGGTGGCTCATGGTGGCTCACGTCTGTAACCACAGCACTTTGGGAGACCAAGGCAGGCATATCACCTGAGGTCAGGGGTTCAAGACCAGCCTGGCCAAAATGATGGAACTCTGTCTCTACTAAAAATACAAAAAATTATCTGGGTAGTTCCAGCTACGGAGTGGAGGCAGAATCGCTTGGACCTGGGAAGTGGAGGTTGCAGTAAGCTGAGATCACGCCATTGCACTCCAGCCTGGGCTACAAGAGTGAAACTCCATCTCAAAAAAGAAGTAAATACATTTAAATAAATAAATCAGATGTGGTTCCAAAGCATGGACAGCTTACTGACTGACTGATAAGGGTGACCATGTACTAGTTATCTCAACCAGAGCTTGTAAACCCACAGGCCTGCAGGGGCCAGATGGGGCATGGAAGGATGAAGCCAGCAGGTGGAATAAGGAGGAAACGTTTGGCAACTGTAGTGAACCGGATAGCTCATAGCTCACTTAAGGGAGGCAGCCATTATCCATGTTGGCAAATCTTTCAATTTAAAAAAGAAAAAGCCAGACACAGTGGCTCATGCCTGTAATCTCAACTGGGCTGAGACAGGAGGATCACTTGAGCCCAGGAGTTCGAGGCTGGAGTGAGCTATGTTGGCGCCACTGCACTGCAGCCTGGGTGATAGAATGAGATCCCATCTCTTAAAAAATAAAAATTAAAATAAATTTAAAAATAAAAGAAATGCAGATTTCTGGGAATGAAATTTCCCAATTAAGAAACTTCAGCAAACAATTAAACAAATAAAAATATAGTTAGTATGGGCCAGTGGTTTGTGTCTTCTGATTTAAATAACTGGAGCTACAGGCCAATTTCAGTTCTTGTTCTGGTTCTACCCCTAACTTGCTAGTGATCTTACACAAATCACCTAACATCTCTGACCCCAGTGACCTCTGAAAGGGGCAGGAAACTGTAGGGCATGGGCTCTAGGGTCTTTCCCAGTTCTCTGGTTATAATTTCAGTGTCCAAAGAGACTGCTGATTAATTTCCTTCTGCCAAGAAGGGTGAAAAGCATGGGACCATATCTTTTATGTTTCTTCCTTCGAAATGTGCAGTGTCCACAGAGGGCTGTCACTGGGGGAGTTCATTATGGTGACTAATATTGGCCTCACTGGACTCTGAGAAAGAGCTAGGTTTGGAAGCCACCATGATCAACTTCTGTTTTCCTTTCTCTCTCCCGTGCTTGTGGTCAAGAAGGGAGACAAAGGAATTGTTCAGACAGACATATGCTGGAATCCCAGGTCTGTAAGTTGATGATCTTTGTGACTGGGCAAGTCATTTCCCCTGAGCCTTAGATATCACTGGCTGTGGAGCTAGAAAAGAGAATGTCCTCTCATAAACACGTGGATGCTTCCCTCTTCCAGAGGAGAAACATATCACCGTATGTCTATTTGTTTTTTTGTTTTGCCTCGACTGCTAGTAAGTTGACCAGAAAGCAAAATATCTGGAACAAGTTAGTTTAATTCTCTGAAGAATTGCTTTGACTAAATTATAATTGAATGTTATCTCTGTGTGTGTGTGTGTGTGTGTGTGTGTGTGTGTGTGTGTGTCTCCATACTGTCTTCAAAATTGCAGTCAACGGCATTTTTCAAAATGGTTCAGCCTGGGCAACATGACAAAACTCCATCTCTACAAAAAATACAAAAATTAGCTGGGCATGGTGGCATGTGCCTGTAGTTCCAACTACTGGGAGGCTGATGTAGGAGGATCACCTGAGCCTGGGGAGGTTGAGGCTGCAGTGAGCCGTGATTGTGCCACTGCACTTCAGCCTGGGTGACAGAGGGAGACCCTGTCTCAAAAAACAAACAACAAACAAATAAAATATTTGCTCAGTATTTCTTACATGGCAAGATAAACAGAAAGCTCCTGTGAAGGAGGCTGGTGGAGTTATTTGGTGGCCATCTGGCTCCCTGCTGAGCTTTTGTTTTGCTGAGTGAGGTCTGCAGGGGAGGGCGCTGAGCTGAATTGCTTGGACCAATAAAGAGAATTTGTGGAAGCTGTGTGAGGAGTGGAGATACAGGAGGGAAAGAAACCTAGTTAAGGGCCACTGGAAAAGCCTTGAGATCAGTAAGGACAGAGATACCTATTATGCAGTTGGATGAGGTTTTACCATGCGCTATGTGACATTATCCCCCTCTTCATCTCCTCACAAAAAGACACCACTTACCAGTGAGTTTTGGTGTTTTTTTGATGAGCCAACCTCAAGGCATGCTCGAGTTAAACAGAGGCCACCTAAATGGTCCAACCATCCTTGGGTTACACTGACAGAGGGCTACCATAATATCTTTTTGCTAAATAGTGTTGCCAGAAAAGAGTATGTCTTACCAAATAAAAGTATATGCTTCCTTCTGCCTAAAGAGAGCTATGTGATTCATTGAATATTATGTTTGTTTGTTTAGCTTTGGCTAAACAACGTTAGAACAAGATGTGGTGTTCAATTGTATATCACATTTCCTTGTTCTCTCTCATATAATTTCTGATCTCTCTTTGCTATGTTTTTTTAAACGGCATATTTTGTATGTTTTCAAGACATCTTATATTTGTGTGTTTTAAGACACCCCAAATGGTTTGTGGACGCCAAGGAGGTGCTAAACCAGCGCTATCCAATGGAACTTTGTGCATGATGGAAATGTACTGTATATGTGCCATCCAATATAGCGGCCACCACCACACGTGGATCTTGAGCACTTGAAATTGTGGCTAGTATGACTGAGAAACTAAATGTTCAAATTTGTTTAATTTTAATTAACTGAAATTTAAGTTTCAATAGCCACCTGTGGCTGCCCTGTTGGACAGCACAGGCCTACACCGTTTATAAATAAACAAATGCTTCTGAACACCTGGAAGGGGTTTCTTCTCAATTTCAAATGTTCTTTACATGATGGATTTATTCAGAAAAATCTTTTTGTGTAATAAGAAATAATTATTTGTATTTGTATAATAAGGAATGATAAGGAAGTTTAAACTCCATTTACTTATAAAAGTAACAAAATTAACCAAGTACTTTCTATTCACTGGAGCTTTGGTAGTTTCATTATCAATTTACATCCAAACTTTTACTAAATAACTAAAAATAGGATTGCCTAACCATCAGAACTAGATGATAGCTCTTATTTTAAATAGGAAGTCTGTGAGAGACAACTTTAAAAAAATAAATTTTAGTTCTATTGCTTGACCTGGGTGGTATTTACCCAGGTGTTCAACTTTATAACTATTTATTTAAATGTTCTTACATATCATATGCACTTTTTCTGTATCTGTTAATTTTCACAATAAAATATAAAAATGACAGTCTCTTCCAATTTTAAAAGTATAATGTGTTGAAATTGTAAAAGTATTCATGTCATAGGCTGATTATAGAAAAATCATAGAAAATCTAGAAATAAACCAAGAACAAATGGGAACTTAGTATATACTATATGTGGCATTTCAAGTTAGTGGAGAGAAATATGAATTATTTAACAACTGGTTATGGGAATATTTTTATCTATTTTATAGAATAACACTCTGCATTGGAATTTATATTTTCTGGAATCAGGTTGTTGCCATTTGAATTTATTTGTTTTTTCTAATTTAAAAAAATGGCGTTGATACTGTTATAGCTATTAAAGATCAAACTATGCCACTGACATTTACATTTAAGGCCAGGAGCACTGGTTTACACCTGTAATCCGGGCACTTTGCGAAGCCAAGCCTTGAGGATCCTTTGAGGCCAGGAGTTTGAGACCAGCCTGGGCAACATATAAGATCCTGTCTCTAAAAAAAATTTTTTTAAAATAAATTTACATTTATATTCAAATATGTAAGTTAAGAGCAGGCATTGATATCACATTTCCCCAGGAAGTCTCTATTGCATTCAGTTTTAATTAAAACTGAAAAAAGCAAAAGATCTTAGACTATAAAGTTGGAATGTGGCATCAAATGAAAGTTATTTTACAAACCTAAATTTAAAATATCCCTTTTGGAAAGATGTTTATTAATCATAAAATATGGTTTTCAGCTGTTACCTGCAAATTTTTTTCTTAATTTTAATCTCGATAGGTTGAGATTCTTACTTTAATTATGAACCCTAAATTAATTCTAGATAGATCAGTGTTTACACAGAAGAAAGTGAAGTCATAAGAAAAAAAAGGAAATATTGGTGAGAACTTTTGAATAATCTTTGAATGGAAAATGGCTTTCTACTGTACTACCAAACTCAGGAACCACAGTGGAAAATAATCATAAATTTGACTATAGACTTAAAAAAATCTCGTTGTAGCAGGAATCTTCATAAAGTAAAAGCACAAACAAATGTATTTATAACAAATGGCAATAAACAGTCTGATTTCCATAAACTATACAAAAAGTTCTTTTAAATTTGTTTTTAAAATAATAGAAAAATGGGAAAGGTAATTCACATATGAAGAAATACAAATGGCCAATGAATATAAGATACTCAGTATCAATTATTAAAGAAATTCAGATTAAAGCTTTACTTCTGAAAGTAAGCTAATTATTTACAAGAAAGTGTAATACTTTCAATCAACCAGCTGAATTATTTTATCTCTTCCTGAATTTTAAACTTGCCACGCATACCTTTAGCAGAATCTTCAGGAAACGATTTCTGTGAAAATGGCCCCTTCAACAATTAGAATGACTAAAAAAGAGAAAAGACGATCTTATAGGTACACAAGGATGCAGAGCAACTGGAAGTCTCTTTCATTGCTGCTGGGAACGCAAACAGCTCAGCCATTTTGGAAAACACTTTGGCAGTTTCTCATGAAGTTAAACACACGTTTACCACATAATGCAGCAATCCCACTCCTAAGTATTTACCCAAGAGAACTGGAAACTTTTGTTCATATAAAAATTGTGCGTGAATGTTTCTAGCATATTTATTCATAATCATCAAAAACCGGGAACAATCCAAATATCTTCAACTGTTGAGTGGGTAAACAAACCATGGCACGTCCAAACAATGGAATACTGCTCAGGAATAAAAGGGAACAGATTACTGATTCATGCAACGACATAGATAAATTTCATACTAAGTGACAGAAGCCAAACTCAAAAGACATATTTTGTACAGTTCCGTTTACCTGACATCCTGGAAAATTATAGGAACAGATCAGTGGTTGCCAGGAGTTCAACATGGGGGCTTGGGTTGATTACAAAAGGGCAGTGTGAGGAAGTTTGGGGGTTGATGGAACTGTTCTGTCTTGATTATGGTGGTCTAACTGCATGCACTTGTCAGATTCATAGAAATACACACCAAAGAAGTTAATTGTATTGTACATAAATTAAGTGAATAAAAGGCTGATGTCTTTCTAAATTATTGTATTAGATTGAAAGCAAAACAGGTTACTATTTCTCCTTTTTTTGACTTAGATTTGATTATCTACATTCTTTTATTTTCTGAAGTAGACTTCTACATTGATGTGTAACATACATATAAAAGTGCACATATCATACCTGTAAAGCTTGATGAACTATTACAACTGTTATGTGTTTAACCAACTGCCACCCAGATCAAGAGACAGGCTGGGCACAGTGGCTCACTCCTGGAATCCCAGCACTTTGGGAGGTGGCGGTGGGAGGCTTACTTGAGGCCAGGAGTTTGTGACCAGCCTGGGCAACACAGAAAGACCTTGTCTCTACAAAATACAAAAATTAGCTGGGCATCGTGGCACATGTGTGTGGTCCCAGCTACTCAGGGGGCTGAGATGGGAAGATTGCTTGAGCTCAGGGGGGTCGAGGCTGCAGTGAGCTGCGATTGTGCCACTGCACTCCAGCCTGGGTGACAGAATAAGACCCTGTCTCAAAAACCAAACCAAAAAAGCCAAAAAAAAAAAAAAAAAAATAGGACATTACCAGAAGCCCCTCCCTTACCCGCTTAATCTTCCAGAACCAGTATTCTGACTTCTAACACTAGAGATTATGTCTGTTTTTGAGTTTTGTGCAGACAAAATCATACAGTATTGAATGTTGCACTCTTGATAGGTTTACTTATATTTCAGATTCGTTTTGTGTGTAAAGCAGCATAGATATGTCAAACAACAATGAGGAGACTAGACTGGTCAAGCACCATGATTATTTCTAGGTCTGAAATGAAGTCTGAGAGTTGAGAGAACTCTGACATACTTTTTGTTTGAAATACATTTTTGGCCAACCAAATAGCCTTTTTTGTTGTTGTTGTTTAAAGCTAATCTAAAGGCATTTGGGAAGTGCACACCATACTGTTTCTTTATGATCTCCAGAATTATATTTTTCTCCAGTATTATTTTTCGTAGTATGGGTAGACATCAGTCTTAAAATTGGCCTGACACCCTGATCCTGTCATACGATACATCCTTGGTACTTCACCCGGTGATGATCTATGAACTTTTCCTGCTTTGTTCTTTCGAGATCAGGCTTGACTTTTGCTCAGTTATATTTAAAGCTGTGGGGAGAAGAGATTTCTTGAAAAATATGGTACTGAAGCCTCCTGTAAACTTGAATATTTGGAAACCTCCAGTAAAAGTAAATCCATATGGCAGGACTGGTCCCAGCCTGATTCCTGCATAATTGGGTCCAAGATCCTTTATGAACTTGTGTGAGTGTGCGCGCACAATCTTGTATATGCTCTTTGTGGTGGAAGTCAGTTATGCTGGTTTTTGTGTTTTGTTATTCTTTCCAGTGGGAGAACCTGGAGTATCAGTTCTGAGTTTCAGGGTTGGGGCAGGTTTTATTTTCTTAACAGTAACCAAGCCACAAAAGGGAAAAACAAAACAACCTCTGACAATCAAAAAATGTCTTGAAAAATAATATCAGTAACAAATACTAACTTTTAAGAGATCAACAAATTCAAAACCTAAATTAAATATTACAGCCTTGGATCCTTTTTACAAGCCTGATGGACTGGAGTCAGCCCCAACCACACAGCTCAAGTGAAGGATGCCCTCAAGCTGGGTGTGACCAGCGGGGCCACCAAACCATGGATTCCTTGGTTATTATAACTCAAAAATACTCAAAAGACTGGCCTTTGTGAACAGGGCTCAGCCAGAAGATTCTTCATTGTATTCACTCATTTCCTCTCTCCACCTTTTATTGTTAGAATTCCAACTCTAACACTTCTCACTCTTCACGGAGAGAGTTTTAATGCAGATACTTTTATTTTTCTTTTTTGCTGTTGTTTATTGTTGTTAGTTTCCAAATTGAGATCTTGCAAGATTCACTGATGAAATTATAAACCACCCCTATGGGACTCAATACAAGTTGGCACTAAGAGTCTACAAATAAAGTCATAGAATGTTAGTGTTGGAAGTCTAATCGGTTTCATTCTGCAAAGGAGTGACTGGGCTCAAAGAAGGTACATGGCTCGCCTAAGGTTCCATAGGTAATTAGTGGTGGAGGAGGACCAGTATCTTGGAAGCCTCCAATTTTCCAGTCAAGCACTCTTTTCCTGTTTTATTTTTCATTCTCCCAGAATGTACTTAGGTGGGTTGGATTGTTGCAGTTGGAAGCATGTGCATTGGAGTCGTGTCTCAGGGATTTTAGTTAAGATGTTTAGTTAAAGGGATTATTGGATCCTGTAACTGAATAGTCTGAGGGAGGGTGAACTTTGGGAATGGTTTGATTTGGCAGCTTCATGACGTCTTCCAAGACAAGGCTTCTCTTTCATCTTTCCATTTAGCCTTCGTGGTGTCATCTCTTTGTGATTAATATATAACTGTCAGCAACTCTCTGGTCTGCATGTGTCTTCATGAGGACCCAGGAAGTGAGTGCAGGGGTCATTCTGGAAGCTTCCAGAAGACTTCATCAAACCTTTCTCCACATCCCACTGGCTTCTGTGGCAGATGGGCCCATTTCTGAAACTTCAGCTGCAGTCGGGGGATCAGGTTATACTGATTAACTTAAGCCTGAGCAAATGTGTTGTTCTGAAATCAGTCCCCTTCCCCTGAAGCATGTGAATGGCACTAAGAAGTGTGGATAACAATGAAATCAAGGTAGTTGCCAAGAAAGGGAAAATACATGTCAGGAGGCGACTCAATGTCTACAATAGTTGTAAGTATCAGAAATCAACCCGAACTAGCTTAAACAAGGGTGTGAATTTATTACACAGATACAGGTGTGTCTCATGGAGCCCGAGGCCAGGGAAGCTGCAGGGTATGGGGGAGCGGGGTGGGAGTCAAGAACCAGAGATCCATCAGGAACCTAGATCATCACTCTGCCCTGCCCTCCCTGCTCCTCTTTTCCCCTTCCCTCTCCTCCCTTCCCCTCCTTCCTCTCTCCACTGATTAGCTGTCTCAGAATTCTTTTTTTCTTTCTTTGAATTTTTTTTTTTTTTTGAGACTGAGTTTCACTCTTTTTGCCCAGGCTGGAGTGCAATGGCACGATCTCGGCTCACTGCAACCTCTGTCTCCCAGGTTCAAGTGATTCTCCTGCCTAAGGCTCTGAGTAACTGGGACTACAGGCACCCAGCACTACCCCTGGCTAAGATTTTGTATGTTTAGTAGAGAGGGGGTTTCACCATATTGGTCAGGCTGGTCTCGAACTCCTGACCTCAGGTGATCCGCCGCCTCGGCCTCACAAAGTGCTGAGATTACAGTCATGAGCCACCGCGCCTGGCCGCTGTCTCAGATTTCTGATTCCTCATTCCTATTTGGCCAGCCTGGGTCAGGTGTCCACCTTGGGAGGAGCAGAATGCACTAACACAGATAAGGCTGCCAGGCCCCTCCGTGTGGCGGTGTGGGGTGAGATGGGGGGCCTGGTCGGCCCGTAGTTTTTAGAGCATTGAGACTAAGATGGACCCCCCGAAGGCGCCGCGAAAAGGGGATTTTCAGCCCTGGGTCATGATTGTGCTCCAAGGTGCCTCGTGGTTCTGGGGCGCAGCCGACTGGGGAAATGCCCCCATGGGCGAGACATCTGTTGCCAGTGCCACCCCCGCTCCTCCCGTGGTCCTCAGGTGTGGAGTGTGGAGGGAAGGATGTCAGGAGGGGGAGAAGCAGATGACATGGGTAAGAAGAGAATTCTTACTTCTAAATGGCTCCAACGGAAATTTGCAGCCATAAAACCGAAAGGAGGTGTTTGCTGAATCACAGGCACATTTTTCTGGTGTTTAAAGCTAAAGGTAGGCAAGGACGTTAATGAGAACTAGTCCACAATGATCTCTTTCAAACCCAAATCTCCGTGCCGATGATCTCCACGGGAGCCAGGGCGCCGCCTCCCCCGAGGAGATAGCACATTCCCAGGCTTCTCAGACTCAGGTGCCCGCTCTCTGTTGACTCTCTGCAGCCCCACCCTTTCCTCCCGGAGGTGAGTCACGGTGCTGCGGCGGCAGTGTCTGAGGTCTGAGAGCAAAGTCAGAGACGACTCTTTTGGGGGCTTGAAACTGTCCATTGCAGCGAGGAGTCCTTGAGGGTACACCTATCAGAGCTTTTGTCTGTTTTACAACTTCCTCCTAAACCTAGAACAATGGACTTAGAAAGGGGCAGGAAATCTATGCGTGTCCACTCCAGGGAAGGGGGCGTGGGGAGCATTGTTGGTGCCTTTTAGGTTATGTCATTTAATACAGGCTGGGGTTAGTGGGTTTGAAAACTGGAAAATTTCAAGACGGTCTCACTCCAAGTGCCCTCAAACTTCCCACAGGAGCAGGATCATTTTGAGAGACTAGCAAAAGGTATATAGGATCATTTTGAGAGACTAGCAAACGATATACAGGAGAGGAAAAGAAAGGTAAAAAGAAAAAAACAAAAAAGAAAATAATAATAAAGTATGTAGGGGAAGCCATTCAGATTAGCTAAAAGTTAAGGGCTTAAGAACAGGAAAACCCTAAGGTAGACCTCATTAAAGGTGAGGTTTTATTAAGGAATTGGGTTTTAGTGCTAAAACCCAAAGGACAGAAGAGAAGGAAAAAGATGGGATTGATGACTGACATTGTTAAGCATAAACTATAGATTTATGGATTGGATACCAAGAGCAACAGCTGTGCGGTAACTTTTAATAGTACCTCGGACTTTACAACACTCTTTTTTCACATTCACAGTATTTTATCCTCAAAGCCACATTCTGAGGCAGGCATTATCTCCATCTTGTGGATGAATAAAATGAGGCTTGATAAGGTAAGTACTTTGTTTCAAGTCTCCTACCTGGTCAGCTTTGGAGCTGGTATACAGATTCAGGTCTTCTAATGCGTTATCCATCCTAATAGTCGCTCATTCATCACAATTAAGAAAGCCCTTCAACCTTCATTATCCCACTCTATTTTCACGACACAATAGCACAGATATGTTTGTATCTCTTCTGGCTAAACGGCAATGGTATTTACCATGTACTGACTCCTTATTCCTTACGACGTGTCAGGCTGTGCATTGAGTTCTCCACAAGTATGATCTCCTTTGACTCCTACCACAATTCCATGATCCTCCATTTTAAAGATGGGGAGCCTGAGGCCTTGAGAGGCTGGGAAATTTGCCCAAAGCTGCCCAGCTGTGGAGTGTTGCAGCCTGAGTTCTCACTCCAGACCCATTGGTCATCAGTCTGCCAAGTCAGGTCTACACAGGATGGTGCCGAGCCTTGAGTCAAGGTTTCCTGGTCTTCCTACATCCAGCTTATTGGATTAAACTCTTTTTTTTTTTTTTTTTTTTTTTTTAAATATACAGGGCCTTGCTCATTTGCCTCAGCTAGAGTGCAGTGGTGCAATCATAGTTCACTGCAGCCTCCAACTCCTGGGCTCAAGTCATCCTCACTTGTCAGCCTCCAGAGTAGCTAAGAGTACAGGTGCACACCACCATGCTCAGTTAATTTTATTTTATTTTTTTTGAGACGGAGTCTCGCTCTGTCGCCCAAACTGGAGTGCAGTGGCCGGATCTCCGCTCACTGCAAGCTCCACCTCCCGGGTTTATGCCATTCTCCTGCCTCAGCCTCCCAAGTAGCTGGGACTACAGGCGCCTGCCACTTTGCCCGGCTAGTTTTTTGTATTTTTTAGTAGAGACGGGGTTTCACCAGGTTAGCCAGGATGGTCTCGATCTCCTGACCTTGTGATCCGCCCGTCTCGCCCTCCCAAAGTGCTGGGATTACAGGCTTGAGCCACCGCGCCCGGCCCAGTTAATGTTTTAATGTTTTTTTTTTGTAGAAACAGGGGGGCTTGCTTTGTTGCCCAGACTGGTCTTGAACTCTTGGCCTCAAGTGATCCTCCCACTGCACCTATCAGAATTATACTCATTTAATGAACACTTACTGAGTTCCTCTTTAGTGCTAGGCATGTTGCTGAGTGATAAGGAGGAAAATTTGCACATAAGATGTTTCTGTGCTCCTAGAGCTCTCGGAATGACGGGAAGTGCCACGGCAACATTCACACTGTGTGACATTCACACTAAGTGTGACAGTGGTGTGTATGGAGTCCTGGGTGCCCGGGGTCACCGGCACACTGCTACATGGAAGCGTGTTTCTGAGAGGCAAAGGCAGTGTCATAGTCAGGGCCTGCTTGCACACTGGGTGCAGGAGGCACAGTGCTGAGGGCCCACAGTTCTTGGAGGAATCCACAAAAGTGTTTTACTTTCTTTCAAAATCAGAAGAAAAAAAGTAAATTTTTAGGCCAAAGGCTTGGTCTTCATATGTCAGATTCATATATTTGTCTTTACGCCAATGTGGCTGCAAATTATAATTTACACATGTACATTATTTTCTTTTTTTGGTGGAGGAAAGGTCTAGGAAGACAGAAATGCCCAATGGCCCGCTAGAGTCCTAATGCACCCCCGATGATAGTAATTTATTGGGAGGCATAGCTCTTGCCTGGATTCCGGACCAGGTTTCATTCTGTGCTGTGGGACAGGTGACATGGGCTACGTGCTCCTTCAGTCCAGCTTCCAGGTTCATCAGGGTCTTTACCTTCGGGCAGTGCAAAGGCAGCACTCAGAGAGCAATTGGTTTTTTTTTTTTTTTTTTTTTTTTTTTGAGACAGAGTCTCACTCCATCACCCAGGCTGACATAGGAAGACAAAGCCTTTGGCCTAAAAATTTACCTTTTTTCTTCTGATTTTGAAAGAAATAAAAACACTTTTGTGAACTCCTCCAAGTACCCTGGGCCCTCAGCACTGTGCCTCCTGCACCCAGTGGGTATAGCACAGGAGTACAGTGGTGCTATCTTGGCTTACTTCAGCCTGAACCTCCCAGGCTCAAGGAATCCTCCCGCCTCAACTTCCCGAGTAGCTGGGACCACAGGTGCGCACCACCATGCCTGGCTAATTTTTTGAATTTTTAGTAGAGACGGGGTTTTGCCATGTTGCCCAGGCTGTTCTTGAACTCCTGGGCTCAAGCGATCCTCCTGCCTCAGTATCCCAAAGTGCTAGGATTATAGGCATGAGCCACCACACCTAGCTGAGAGCAATTTTTAATAGCAACAATGATGGTAATGATGGTAGCTCCATACCAAGTGCTAGGCACTGTGCTGAGAGCGTTCTAGTCATTATCTTTTCAGCACTTGCTAGGTTTCGGTGTTTTCATAATATTTCACAGCTGCAATGGGCTCTACTGCAGGGCCTGGTTTTGTGCATGGGGGTTGAGAAGGAGAGCCTGGCATACCTATTGTCATCTGATAATAATATAGGGTATATATAGAGATATAGTATATATACTCTATATAGAGAGGATATGTATATATAGTATATATAATATAGAGAGAACCAGATGACTATAACTATATTTGTTTATATAATAAATATAAATCTTTATATAGAATCAGATGACAATACATACAAATATAGATATTTGTTTATGTATGTATAGAGAGAATCAGATGACAATATATACAAATATATATATATTTATGTTTTTCATTAGAAACAAATATATATATATATATATACGTTTTTCATTAGAAACAGGATTTCACCATGTTGCCCAAGCTGGTCTTGAACTCTTGGGCTCAGGCAATCCTCCTACCCCAGCCTTCCAAAGTGCTGGGATTATAGGCATGAGCAACCATGCCCAACCTCCTTCTCATTCTTAAAATATTTTTTAAAATCTTAAAAAGCACCTTTTGCTTGTAAGAACTCTACTCACAGTTTTTATTATTATTTTTCTCTGTGGCAGGATGTCTTATGGGCATGTCTTGGAGGCTTTAGCTTGTAGGAGTTGGGCAAGGAAGAAAGGGAAAGGCACTCAAAGCAAAGACTTCCCAAGTATTGATAATAATCTGGATGATGGGGCCTGCACAGGTTGATTGTGGAGGTTCCTGAGGAAGTCCACTTGGGAAGGGGAGAACTTAGAGGTCTGCCATAGCGAGCCTACCGTCTCACTTTAGAACATCTGAAGACTCTTTCACACAAGACAAAACGAAGCACCTGAATGCCTTCGTCCTGATGAGCACCCACTAGCCTGGGCTCTGTGGACTTGCTCTCATGCTTGCATTTCCTTGCAGGTGTTCCATTCAGAGACGCCCAAGACCTGAGGCCACTTGGGTTCATTGGCCTATTGATGGCCTTGGGTCTGTCTTGCCAGAGCACCTCCACAGTGTTTTGGAAACATGTGGGTTGGGATTGACCAAAACTGACATGACTAATGGCAACATTACCAGGGTTCGGGTCAACTTTCTCTGACCATGAAAAGAAGAATCATTGTCTGTCCCTGCTGGGAGCCTCACATGTGCCAAGTTTATTTGTAATGTTGCTGGGGATATTCCTACCAATAATGAATAATTAAGCCCAGAATTCATTTTTGGGTCTTTGTTGGGTTTTTCTTTTCTTTTCTCTTTCTTTTTGTAACTCAACCGTTAGCTTGTGTGGCAAATATAAAACTGAAATCTGGTAGTCACCCACTACTTAAAACACCTTTACTGACTTCCTGCTTTCTTTAAGAGAAAGGCTTAAAATATTGATTAGTGACCCCTAGTCCCTAGGTGGTCTCTGTCCTAGCCAGCTTTCCAGCCTCACTTCTGGCTCTGTACCCATTCTGGCTTCTGCTTTGCCCCCTGGACTACCCAGGTCTTCTAGTTCCGCAAATGTGCCCATGCTCTCCTGTGCAGGGTCTTCCCATCAGAAAAGAGCAGTCCTCCACCTAGATGGCTCTTCCTCCGTCTTCACTCCCAATTAACTCTGTCTCACTCTTTAAATCTCTGCTCAGATATTCCTTGTTTGGAGATGCCTTTCTTAACCTCCTCGGTTAGATGGTTAGGTTCCACGCTCTTAACCTTATTTTCTTTTTATTTTTTCTTTTGAGATGGAGTCTTGCTCTGTCACCCAGGCTGGAGTGCAATGGTGTGATCTCGACTCACTGCAACCTCCACCACCCAGGATCAAGCGATTCTCCTGCCTCAGCTTCCTGAGTAGCTGGGATCACAGGTGCGTGCCACCATACTCAGCTAATTTTATATTTTTAGTAGAGACGGGGTTTCACCATGTTGGCCAGGCTGGTCTTGAAATCCTGACCTCAGGTGATCCACCGGTCTCGGCCTCCCATAGTGCTGGGATTACAGGCATAAGCCACTGCGCCAGGCCCCTTATATTCTATTAAAGTATGTTGTTCCCCTTTATTGGAACTTTTATCCCAATTGTTTTGTCAAAACAAAATTGGAGTGTTTATCCCAATTGTTTTTCAAACTTATTTTGTGATTCTTTGATTCATGTCAGTCTTTCCTACTAAATCCCCTGCCACAAGGGCAAGGACTATGTCTGGTGCCACTGACTACTGTCATCCTATAGGATGATAGGCATTTAATCAATATTTGTCCAATAAGTGACAAAATGACAAAATGAACAAATGACAAAAATGAATGAAAGATCGATTAGGACAAACCAAACCCTCAGTGAGAGATTACAAAACAAAAAATTACTTGAATATACAAGTTATTTATTTAGAGAAAAATAGGGTTAGCACTATGATACCTAAATTATTCATAGAACACAGAGTTTTCTAGGGGGGAGGGGAGAATCCCATAACGAAGCAGCCTCACATACAAGATGATAGATGGCTATTATGTATTTTTTCCTTCTCTGTATTTTTCTTAACGGAAGCAAATGGAACTTTCCAAATATCACTGTATGATTGGAAAAAGTGAAGCAGTCCGTAGTGCCATTTTGGGGGAAGGAGGGGGAAGAAGGGGAAAAGAGTCTGAAAAGGGTTTATGTTTGCTAATGGAAGTCAGATGTAGTACTCATTTTGTTACTTAAGTAACGTGCTTCATTTTCTCCATTAGTGGTCTTGTCCGGTATAGGATGTTTAGAGGAAGTTGCAGTAAGATAAGTGTGTCCTTTACATACTGTATCTTTCAGACCTTAGCAGTCTGCTGACTCCAGCTTTCAGCAGAGCAGAAACAATGCTTTGGGAAGACTTAAAACAACTTTGAATAAGAACCTGCTTGAGAAAGATTTGCCTTACAAGCTAAATGTTACATTTCCACTCAACAGAAAGGTACTGCTGTGTGGCCGTAAAAAGCCGGCCAAAACCCTGTAACCTTTGCAGTTAGTCATGTTATTTTTGGTTCATGCCAACATGGATCACAGCTGTGACTCAACAGAGCCACTGAAGCAAGAATTCAAAGAGTTTAAAGAACAGCAAACTCAGAAATGACTTTTTTTTTTTCTTATGGTGTCATTACGCAACATTTCTTGCAGTTTACCTTTTCTAATTTACCAACTCCATACAGATGAGCTCAGTCGTCGTTTGGCAAATGAAAATCTGAGTTGCGTCAGCACACTTCCCCAAATCCCACTGCAGGCGGAGGGTGAAGAAGCTTTCCTTTCTGGGGTGTTTGTTTTACGTAAGTAGTGACTGACTTTTCAGAGGTTAAAAAAAAAAAAATCTGTGTTGATATATGTCTCCCACAAATAAACCAAAAACAGGATTGGGGGATTGATGTAAACGTTTGCAGTTCCCCATTTGAAGATGACAGAAAGCCCGTATTGACTGGTTCTGCTTTTGTTTTTGTTTTTCACCAATTTATATTCACAAAATGAAGCCATAAGCTTAGAGCTCACCGAATGGAAGACAGGCATGGACTTCAGGCAGTATATGGGCATATTTATCAACATCCTTTAGATTTTTGCTTTCATTTTTTAAATTACCATGTAAACTTGAAGACAACCCCAGTTTTCCCATTTGTGGGAACATAAGAAACGGAGATGAGAAAAATCATATTTGTCCCTTATCTATGAAGTGCTTTTATTTAAAAATTTTTTTTTATTACCTGAAGAGCTACATTATCATCAATATGAAGTGCTGTTTTTTAAAGCATTATGGCTAGACTTAAGAATTCTAAGGACTAAAGTATTAAGGTTTTTTTTTGTTGTTATTTGCTAATCATTAATCAACTGTTTTACCTGATTAGTTTTCTCTTTGGGAAAATAGATTGAGATTGTGATCTGGGAGACCAAAGTAGACATTCCTTTATCAATTAAGAAGGACCTTAAGGTTAAAAAAACAAAAAGTTGGCCGGGTGCGGTGGCTCACGCCTGTAATCCCAGCACTTTGGGAAGCCGAGGTGGGCGGATCATGAGGTCAGGAGTTTAAGACAAGCCCGGCCAACATGGTGAAACCCCGTCTCTACTAAAAATACAAAATTAGCCAGGTACAGTGGCACATACCTGCAATCCTAGCTACTCGGGAGGCTGAGACAGGAAAATCACTTGTACCTAGGAGGCAGAGGTTGCAGTAAGCCAAGACCGTGCCACTGCACTCCAGCCTGTGTCATGGAGCAAGACTCTGTCTCAAAAAAAAAAAAAAAAAAAAAAAAAAAAAAAAGGCCTATGGATTGAGAGCTTGGGGCCCAGCTGGCATTGCAAATTTCTAAATTCCTATAAGAAAATCCACACTCTTGCTAAACTCCCTAACAATAGGAGCTATTGGGCAAATTATCCTAACTCCAATTTGCAATCCAGACCACTACTATTCTGATTGGACAGAGGACAGGCCTTACAAACATTCTTTTCTGATGAGCAATTGCAGACCTTAAGCCAGTTTCAGCCAGCTTATAGAGAGGCTGCACATATACTGTCTTTGTGTCCTATAGTTCACCTTTTGCCCCAAAGTGAATATGGGATGTATATTACATATTTGTTTATTCATTGTGCCTGTGCTCAGCTCTCCTCATAAATATGTATAGCTTCTCCCCCAAACCTGCTGAATATGTATGACTCTATTGTGTAATACAGACTGAGAGGAATGAAACCCAACCTGTCCTTCCCCTGTTTGAAGAGAGAGCATCTTTGGTCCATGCTGGAGACTTTCTTTTTAAGCTTGCAACTGATATCACCAATAAAGCTCTTCTTTCTACTATTTAGTCATCCTGGTGGTCTTTTGGATGACAAGTTTTTGTGTCCCATAATTATACCCATTGCTTAGGCTTGCCATATAGAAAATGCCATTCATAGACACAGCTCTTCATTTGAGTGCTTAAAGGTAAGTTTAAAATGTGGAAACAGGCTGGATGCGGTGGCTCATGCCTGTAATCCCAGCACTTTGGGAGGCTGAGGTGGGTGGATAACCTGAGGTCAGGAGTTCAAGACCAGCCTGGCCAACGTGGTGAAAACCCATTTCTACCAAAAATACAAAAATTAGCCGGACGTGGTGGCAGGCACCTGTAATTCCAGCTACTCAGCAGACTGAGGCAGGAGAATCACTTGAACCTGGCCAACGTGGTGAAAACCCATTTCTACCAAAAATACAAAAATTAGCCGAACGTGGTGGCAGGCACCTGTAATTCCAGCTACTCAGCAGACTGAGGCAGGAGAATCACTTGAACCTGGGAGTCGGAGGTTGCAGTGAGCCGAGATCATGCCATTGCACTCCAGCCTGGGTGACAGAGCGAGAATTCATCTCAAAAAAACAACAAAAAAAGGTGGAAACACCATTTTGGAGGTTTTCTTTCAATAGTAAAGATGTTGCCCAAAAGGAAATACATTTCTATGGTACCCTTTGAGTGTTGCAGGGAATTTTATACACCTCCATAAGGAAAGTGTATAACATTCTTGGGAGCTGCCTTCAAGCATTTACTGTACGGGGAAAATGGAAGATGCTCTGCGGAATGAGTGTCTCACTGTGGATTGGTCCAGGAACCAGTTCAGCACATGGTAGCAGCTATTCCTTTTTAATGTAAACTGATGGAAGTTCTGTTTCCTTTTGCCTGATTCTCTTGTTTTTGGCAAATTCTTATTGGAAACTATTTTTGAACTAGAATGTTTTGAGCTAGGAGAACCTGCAGAAAACATCTTATTTATGGATGCAGAAGGTAGCACAGAGAGGTTAAGGAACTTACCTGAAGTTACACAGCTAATTTGTGGCAAAAATGGGATTCACATCCAGGTTTAGTATGTCGTTTGAATCACGCCATAACGTGCTTTGGAGAATTGATCTAAAGAATTGACTGTTGCAAAGAATTCAGGTTTATAAATCTAAAAATCATGTAGATCACAAAATGTCATGAGAGAAAACACTGAGAATATTGAGAAATGTTGAGAATATTAGAACAAATTGAAGTTGTACCTATTTCAAGAAAAATGAAATCTTTCCTGTCGTTATGTGTATAATGATTTTTAGATTATTTTTTAAATTGCCAAAATTCAATTTGGCAAAGCAATGAACTTTGAAACACATGTTAATACACTGAAGTTTTATTTACTGATTTTCTATAAACAAATGAACACTGAAATGTTATCTATAATAATGAATATTCTTTTGTTCCTGGAACACACTGAAATATTGTGTTGTAATAAAATAAAAATTACAATGCTATAGAGGTTAGCACTGGAGGTTAACATATTAGTATGATGTGTAAAATATAGTATTGAACAAAACAGACATAAATCAGCATATTGTGTGATTCCATTCATATGAAATGCAAAAATGGGTGTATTAGTCCGTTCTCACATGGCTGTAAACAGATACCTGAACATGGATAATTTATAAAGAAAAAAGGTTTAATTGGCTCACAGTTTTGTAGCCTGTACAGGAAGCACGGCTAAGGAAGCCTCAGGAAACTTACAGTCATGGGGGAAGGTGAAGGGGATGCAGGCTCATCTTACATCGACAGAGAAGGAGGAAGAGAGTGAGGTGGGATGTGCTACCCACTTTTAAACCACCAGATCTCCTGAGAACACACTGTCACGAGAACAGCAAATGGGGAAATCTGCCCCTTTGATGCAATCACCTCCCTCCAGGCTCCTCCTTCAATACTGGGGATTACAATTCAACATGAGATTTGGGCAGGGACACAAATATCCAAACCCTAACAATGGGCAAAACCAATTTAGACTGTTACAAGTCAGGATGGTGGCTGTGCTTGGGATGGGCTCCTGGAAATTGCTGGAATTGGGTGTGAGGGGCTGATCATGTTTCTTGATTTAAGTTCTGGTTATATGTATGTTCAGTTTGTGAAAGTTTATCAAATTGTGCATTACTACCTATGAATTTTTCTGAACGTATATAAATATACGTTCAATTAAATACATTCAATAAAATGTTTTAAAAATATGTATATCATTTCATCTTAGAAACAGAACGTGTTAATAAGTGACTAGTTTTTGGAAGAAATTACTATAGCATACGTTTTAAAAAAAGATGTTGGGGTGGGGTTTTTAACTTTCCATAATGCTGTAAAGTTTGCAACACTCACACAGTCACAGAACAAATAGAACTTTGACTTTGGTTTCAAAATTTATGCAGCTGCCTCCATATACTTTTGACAGTTTAATCTCATATTTAACAGTTACAAAGCATGTTTTAGACATCAAGAGGATACATGGAGATGGTGGTAGGACTTATATACCCATGGTCATGTAAAACAGGAAAAATGTCAGCAGAAATAAACTGTTATGCTGGTCTATTGAATGACTTTGTCAGCTTTATAAAGGAATGAATATGTAGTGTTGAAGGATAATCTTTCTGAATTAGTAAGTTATTTTTTAAAAAGCACGTCTAAATAAATACCCTATTTTAGAAGAAATATAATGTTAGGCATACTAACATGTATAAAACATAGTTTTTGAAAGAAACAACTGATACCCTTTAAAGCTTACATAAGACCAGAAATAATCTGAGTTCCAAATGCTCCCCTCTTTGGTTGAAGCAGGAATATTCTATGAGGCATTTAAGGGAAGAGAAGCAGGGATTGTGAGTAAAAAGGGTGTGGACAGTTTCCTCAAGTGAAACTTGCTTGGATAATCAGTGGCTGAACTAAAAAATTCACTTATTTAGACTTTTCACCAGTTTCATAACTAAGTTCTTCTCCAAGAGAGGCTGATGTATATTTATGTAACCATCTATTAGGGCTTAAAAAGTTTACAATTTCAAAAGACTCCTGCAAGGAAATAGGCCCTATTTTTTCTCCCAAATACCCTGAACTTTGGGGTTAGATAGCTTCTTAGTCTAACTGTAACAAAGGAATCCTTTTAAGATGTTTGTTCGTTTGACTTTTGATATTTCTTGCTTTTGTCAACAAGAGTTAAATTCTATGTGAACGCATATCCCAGCATGATGTTCTCAATAAGCTGATCCAATTATTGCATCAAAAATGCTCCTTTTAAAAAATAGAGACCTGTTTCAATTTCTTCTCAATGGAACGTGCAGTGTGTATTTCTAAATAAATTGAAAAAATAGATGTCAGTTAGAAGCAGGTGGCTGCTACATATTTTTGCAGTACTTAGGCAACTAATTGGCTTATTTCTTTTTAAGAAAAACTAATGAGGAAAACATCCTTTTCTAAAGAATTAAACTTAGCACCATAATCATATTATGTTTACTTAGCATCATCATTATGTTTACTTAGCGCTTTCCAGTTTGCAAAGCATGTTTCCTATTTTTTTCGTTATTCAATACTCACAATAATTCCATTAGTACTAGTTAGGTATGATTGTTACTCCTGTTTTACAAATGAGAAAACTCTGACTCAGAGGGCAGAGCCAGGGCTGTCTGCCTGTGTGTTTAGCTGGGTTCCATCCTTTCCACGACATCATACGGACTTGTGACCAGAAAGGGGAAGAATTTTTTCTAACTTTTTTTTCTGAAAAAAACAATTTTTGCAAATGATATGACAGAATATAATTGATATACAGAGAATATTATTTTCAAATTAGACAAAGTTTTTCAAAAAAATTATTCATTTTATTCAGCAAATTAATTTTATTTCAAAATAATAGTTTCTTTTATTCGACAGGTATTTGTTCAGTAACTCCTGGGAGCCACAAATAATTCTGGGTTGTGGGGTGAAAATGCACATGGTAGAAGTTGTACGAAAGGTATCATCTGCCCTCTTGAAGGTCATGGAGTTCTCAGCAAGACGCCCATTAAACAATCACACACAAATGGATAAATGTTTAAATCGATGGTACATACTAAAACTTTAGAGGGAGCTATGAGAGATTACCTGGGAACTCAGTTTAGACTGGGAAGGCCTCTTGAAGGGAGTGGCATTTAAGCCTTGAAGTAGGATACAGCTGGGTGAAAGGTTGGGGAGGGGAGGGAAGAGCATTCTAGATGGAGCGAACAAAGTGTGTGCCAAGTGCCTGAGGCAGAGACATTGGGACCTCTAGGAGATGGGAGCAGCCCAGATGTGAAAAGAGCACAGCGGATAATGTATGGTTTTTGAGGCTGCTGAATGTGGGGAGGCCATTAACATCTTTTGAGGAGGGGTACGGTGTATATTTTAAGACCATCATGGCTGCTGCTGGAAAAAGGAGGGGCAAGGAGTTGGAAGAAGGGTTAGGGTGGACCTGGAAGAGGAGGACTCCCTCAAAACCATGCCATGAGGGTATTTTAAGAACAAGGGAGAGGTTGAGTGTGTTAATTGCCATAAGAAGCTTCCAAAGCAGCTCTTGAACCTGACAACGTGGGGCCAGTGATGACCCCACAGGGTTTGGGATGGAAACTAGTTGGGGAGAGTTGACATGGAGACCTTACTTGCAGACCTGCTTAATAAGAATGCAGTTGTCAAGGGAATGGGAAAGATGGAGAGGGTGTTGTATGGTCTGAATGTTTGTGTGCCTCCTTAACTCATTTGTAGAAATCCTAACCCCCAAGGTGATAATATTAAAAGGTGGGGTCTTTGGGAGGTGCTTAGGTCACAAGGGAAAGCCCTTGAGTGGGACTAGTAACCTTATAAAATAGGCCCAAGGCAACTTGTTCGTCCATTCCACCCTGTGTGCTGGCAGTGAGAAGATGGCGGTCTGTGAACCAGGAAGCAGGTCCTCGCCAGACACCGAGGCATCTGCCTGTGCCCTGATCTTGGACCTCCCACCCTCCAGAACTGTGAGTTTCTGTTGTTTATAAGCCACCCAAGTCTAGGATATTTTGATTTTTGTTTGTTTGTTTGTTTTGAGATGGAGTTTCCCTCTTGTTGCCCAGGCTGGAGTGTAATGGCACAATCTCCGCTCACTGCAACTTCCACCCCTTGGGTTCAAGCAATTCTCCTGCCTCAGCCTCCCCAGTAGCTGGGATTACAGGTGCCCACCACCATGCCTAGCTAATTTTTTTTTTTTTTTTTTTTTTGTACTTTGAGTAGAGACAGGGTTTCACCATGTTGGCCAGGCTGGTCTCAAACTCCTGACCTCAGGCGATCCACCCGCCTCAGCCTCCCAAAGTACTGAGATTACAGGTGTGAGCCACCACACCCGGCTTTGGGATATTTTGTTATAGCAGCCTGAACAGACTAAAGACGGGGTGTACATAGGGCAGGGAATTGAAGGAAAGTGTTTTGTCATTGTTTTTGTTTTTGTTTTGAGATGAGGTCTTGCTCTGTTGTTCAGACTGGAGTGCAATGGCACCATCATGGCTCACTGCAGCCTCAACCTCCAGGACTCATGTGATTCTCCCACCTTAGCCTCCCAAGTAGCTGGGAACACAGGTGTGTGCCACCACACCTGGCTAAGTTTTTGGTTTTATTTATTTTTTGTAGAGACGGGGTCTCCCTGTGGTGCCCAGCCTGACTTTGAACTCCTGGGCTTAAGCTGTCCTCCCACCTCAGCCTCCTAACGTGTTGGGATTACAGGCCTGAGCCACCATGCTTGGCCTGAAGGGACGATCTTGAAAGTGGAGCGTACTAAAGTATCTGCGCACACTAATGAAAGTCATTCATCAGTGAAAGAGAGATTGATGATGGTGGTGGTAGGTAAGAGAAAGAATCTCACAGACATACACTGTCAGCTAATCAAAGAAGGAAAGCTGTGGGCAGTCACAAGAACATGTGGCCAGAATGCATGTGGAGCATTTTATACTGTTTCATGCTGCTCCTGGGATAAGAGAGACACTTCCGTTGTGGTAACAAGAGGGAAAGGCAGAGAAGATGGGTTTACAGATTTGGTTTGGGAGGATGAAGATGTTTCATTCCAATTGGTGGTTTTTTCTCCTCCTTTAGGAAGCATGAAGTGGGGTCAGAGTGAAGGGCAAGAGGAGAGCTGGGGTTGGGCAGACTGAGGCTGTCTGGAGAGATGATATGGCCTTAGTGTGGAGATGAAGAGAAAGCTTGCTAGGCAGTGTCCTTGGAAATGGGTGAGGATGATCTTGACACGAGTCCCCGTGCTGGGTATTTTTCCTCAGTAGCATTTAGCTGTGCAGTGTGTGGGGTTCATCTAGTTTTGGAAGACTGTTGGAAGAGTTATTGGTTGATTCAGATGATTAATAACTGAGTTGGGCATGCTTTCCAAAATGCTTACGATTTCTATCAAAATATTCAAAGTGAATATGATGCCACAAGGGGAACCCCTGAAATCCATGGCACTTCCACAGCACTGACACGGCCTTCCCAGCTTCTGTATTTCTTTTGTTGGGAGCAAAGGCAGAGATGGAGACAAAGAACTGGAATTTAGACATTGGAGATTTCGTTTCTGGCTGCTACATTCCAGTGCAGTGTTACATGGTTCAGAAGGCTGGTAAGTAAAGTACAGTGAGTCCCATGACCAGTTTAGAAGTGTACCTCTCTGGAACTCACCGTCGTCTCAGAGCACAGAGCTGCAGGAAGCTCACGGAGTCACTCTCAGGTCACTTCTCGGAGTTAAAGTGGAACCACCTGCCCACCCCTTGCCCACACACACCTTCCTTCCTTAACCCTGCACCCCTCCGGTTTTCTTATCTCTTTCTTTCCTTCACAGCAGGCCTTCTACTTCTTCTGCCTCTCTCTTTCTTCCCTCTCCGTGAACTCTTCGGCGCCTTAAATGCCAGCATCTACCTCTCTGCAGCTGCACTCCCCAGGCTCTCAAATGACCTTCTGGTGGCTACAGCCGGTGGAAACTCTCCAACTGCCAGCTTACTTGATTTGTCCTGTATTATTTCCACTGTGCTGTCTCCTGCTTAGTGAATTCTATGGGCTTATTCTCTCCTTAGTTTCCCACCTATCTCAATGGCAAATTCTTCTTGGTCTCTTTTGTGGGTTCCTCTTCCTCCTCTCACTCCTAAAACATCATAGGTCCCTCAAAACTTTGTCCTGAGTCAAATTGATGTCTCCAGCCAGGCTGACACTGAGGGCTATTCCTGTCCAACTAGGCAGCTCCATGTGTCTGTGTTCTATAAAGGCCTCAAACTTCATATGTTCAAAGTTGACCTCATCATCTTCTGCTGAACTGTTTTTGCAAATGTCACTGCTGTTCACCAGGTTCCTCAAGTCAGAAACCAATGGATCATTGTCAACTTCTCCTTTTATGTTTTCCTGTACCTCTAATTAATCACAAAGCCTCATCCAGTGTATATCTTAAACACCGCTCTCTGTTTGCTTCCCACAACACAACTGCCATCATTCTAGTACAGGGGCTTCTACCTCTCACCTGAAACATTAGTAACACTCTCCTTTCCTTCCCTCCCGTTTCTAGATACCTCTACATAATCTACCCACAACAATGTCAATAGAATCACCTTTCTAGCATGCAAATTGTCTTGTCACCTCTTTGCAAGGAATTCTTCGGTGACTCTGTCTCACCTACAGCATATAATTTTTACCCTTTTAGAAGGACACAGAGGAATCTTTACAACCAGGCCTACACTTTAGACATAGGTCTTGGAGCCCTTGCCAATGAAGCATTTGGATCTACTTCTCAATAACCACGATCTTGCATGCCTCTTGGTCTCTGCATATGCTGTTCCCTTCCCCCAGCATATCCTCCCATGCTTGTCTGTCACATTAGGTGAAACATGTGCCATTTTCCTGGCTCAGTACCTGGAGGTCCAAAATGGAGGCTAGAGAAACAATAAGTACCAGAAACTGCCTACATTTAGAGCCAGACACTCCATCAAGGATTACTAAAGAGTCTGCACAATTTCCTTACAACCCTCAGCCATGACTCTTATCTTTCCCTGTGTTCCCAAGGATGGTAGAGAGAGGGAATCACTGGAGTCAGTAGTCACTGGCCTAGTGAGGGAATGCATGGCTTTTCCACTTCCTCACCATGGGGTAAGGAGGGCTGTTTCCCTTAAAGCCAAGTGTGTGTGGTGAGCAGCAAGAGAATCACCTGTAGAGATGAATCACAAAAAGGGAAGGCTGGTGTCACATTCCCTGACTGCACGCCCATGAAGCTGGAAACCTATTGGTCCACCCTTGTGCTGCCAAAGAGCAGAGGAGAACCTGGGGAAGGGATTCCAGGGGGAGCCTGACATGCGTCCTGGGAGTTTAGGAGTACACATGTATGTAAGTAGAAATGGATGCCTCCTCTGCCTGGAACTCTAGGGCAAGAGCCTTTCTGGAATACCCCTTGCCAGGAGAGGGAGTAAGAAACACACAGTTTAGTGTGCTTTATCAAGCTTGTCCAACCCATGGGCCACATGTGGACTAGGACAGGTTTGCATGTAGCCCAACACAAATTCATAAATTCTCTTAAAACATTATGAGATTTGCTCATCATCTATCGTTAGTGTTAGCATATCTTATGTGTGGCCCAAGACAATTTCTTCCAATGTGGCCCAGGGAAGTCAAAAGATTGGACACCCCTGCTTTAAATGAAGAGGTGATCTCATTTCAATTCTCTTTTTCCTCGGGGTATGTGGAAAAGGACTTCAGTGACTTCTGTGGGTATTGAGCAGAGAAGTTAGGTGAGAAACAGAGAGTAATTAGGAGACATCTGAGGCAAAAGCAGGCCCAACTTCAAGAGGAGATTGAGAGCATGGGCTACTGTCAGAACTAGACACGTGGCTGCCCCTTTCTGAAGGGGTCATCAAGGATGGGGGAGGCAGAGGTGAGCCTGAACTCACCCCCTAAAACCACACATGCTGCGTTTGTAGAGACCACCATATCAGTAGAGGGCACCAGTGTCAGATTGAACCAGAGTGGACCAGAGGTGCATCCCATCACCATCACTAGTGGGACAATGGATGCTCAGCATAGCCTCAGGTTTCCTGTATGTTTCCTCCAGTCTTCATTCCTGCCAGAGGCAGACTCAGGAGAGGGAGGAGAAGCAGGTGTTCCAGGACTAGATCACACTCTTCGGTCCAAGTCAAGGTGCTGGCATGGGAGGGTACAGAATGGAAGGAGAGATTTAAATTGCACATGTGTGCGTGTGCCCTACACCCATACAAACACACATAGAGAGTTTTAGGCATCAAGAAAGGACTTGGAAAAATAAAATTAAATGATTCCGGTGCTTGAGAGTCTCTATAGGCCAACCTATCTTAGGTTTTCTTAAATCAGAACATACTGATATGATAAAATGATACAAAATTGGCAAGGACACACAGGATATTTTGCAAACTTAGACTAATGTAGTGAAATATTGGCTCACTGACTAGTTAATTCCTCTAAGAAATCATTCCAAATGTATTCATATTTGTGTTAGTTCTTTCAGGCTGCTATGATAGAATACCATAAACTGGGCAGCTTATAAACAAGAGAAATATATTTCTCAGAGTTCTTGGGACTGGGAATTCCAAGATCAAGGCACCAGCAGATTCTTGTCTAATGAGGGCTTGCGTTTATCTAATGAGGATGATAGACAACACCATCTAGCTGTGTCCTAAATTGGTCCAAGGAGTGAATGAGCTCCCTCGGGCCTATCTTACAAGGCTACTAATCCCATTTATGAGGACTCTGCTTTCATAACTGATCACCTCCCAAAAGGCCTCTCTCCCAATTACCTTGGAGGTTAGGATTTTAACATAAAAATTTGGGGGGAACATGAACATTCAGACCGTAGCAATATCCATTTAAACATAAGAGATATTAAAGGAAGAATAACCTATCAAAATGGTTGAAATTTTGAACAAGATATCTAATATGAATCAATGATCATCAAATCAAAATCAAGATGTACCTCAAGGCAATAGTAAATTAAGAAACATTTATATTCATCAGTAAGCAGATGGAAAGCCATGGATTCGTGCATGAGCCAGTCACTCTCAGTGATTCCCAGTATTTTCTGATGAATCGCAGCGTTTTTTAAAGCCAGGCTGTCAAGAATTAAGAAACACCAACTTTATAATGCAGTTAAATATTTTTCTTATACTTATACTTTAAATGCCTTCTAGAGAAAATAAAAATAGCATAAGATTTTTGCTTTGTTTTGGTGGAATTTTGAAAAATAAGGAGCTGTACTATTCTGTGAGATACCCTCTGTGAACCATTGTGTGGTTTAGAGCACTGATTACCCACATTGTGGTCCAAACAATGGGTTTGGGATGTTGCTTCAAAATCTTAGTCAGATGTTTTAATGAAGAAATCAGAGAGTTAAATATTAAATAGTATGGACTTTTAAACTGAAAGTGAGTAGCAACTTACTAAATCTTCCCCAATGTGTTAAGAGACGGAAAATAGGGATTTGAGAGAGAGTACAGTTGAATCCATAGATTGGAGAAAAATATAAAATGATTTACATTTTGACCACCCCCCAAGTTAATACTTCTAAACAAACCAGTTATTTAACACTGTTTTTCAGTTAACTGAATTTCTTGTTGTTCAAGATTTCTGTTCTTTGCTTTTTCCTTTATATTAGTTTTCTATCGCTGTGTAACTAATCACCCAAAATTTGGCAGTTTAAAACAACATTATTATCTCATGGTTTCTGAGAGTCAAGAATTTGGATGCAGCTCAGCTGAGATTCTAGGATTCCAGGCCTTGCATGAGTTTATGGTCAAAGTGCCAGCTTGGGCTGCAGTCTTATCTGAAGACTCAAGTGAAGGGAGATCTCTTCCAGGCTCCCTCATGTGGTTGTTGGCAGGATTCAGTTCCTCATGGGTTGTTGGGCTGAGGGCCTCAGCTCCAAGCTGACTGTTGGCTAAAGGTCTCCCTCTATAACAAGTGGGCCTCTCTACAGGGCAGCTCACAACATTGTGGCTAGCTTCCTTCAGAATGAGTGAGTGAGAAAGTGTTAAAGAGAGAAGTCACATTTTTTTATAATCTAATCTCAAAAAGGACATCCCATCACTCCTACCATGTTCTGTTCATTAGAAGTGAGTTAGTACATCCAACCCACACTCAAGGGGAGGAGATTGCACAAATTCATGAATAACAGGAGGTGGGGATCACTGCAGGTCATCCTAGTGGCTACTAAATCCTCTCTCCCATACCACTCCTTTCCCTCTACTTTTTTCTCCATAACTCCCAGTCTCACCCAGTGACCTGGCTTCCTATTCTTTAAGAAAATAGATGGTAAGGTTTTCTTTTATCTTTTTCCAACTAAGTCTCAAATCTTCTTCATCTTCAGCCATTATCTTCTTTCCTGCTGTTATCACTGACAAATCGCTCTTCTTCTTGCCCTCCCCTGTCACAAATAAAAATGTCCCTAGGCCTCCTTGTTCTCCGTAAGCTATCATCTCATTATTCTGCTCTCTTGTACGTAAACCTCTTTGAACAAGTTGCCTTTACATGTTCTCTCAACACCTCAATTCTCATTCACTCATTGGCCTTAAACATGTTTCTGCCTCATTACTTTATTGAAATTGTTTTTTTCAAGATCACCAACGATTTCTATGTTGCTATATCCAAAGAGCATTCCTCTGTCCTTGATGACATTCAACATGGTTGGCCATTTCTTTCCTTCTCTCTTGGTTTCCATGACACCACACTTATGTGGTTACATATTTTTTTTCTAACCACTCTGGTCACTCCCTTCTAGGCTCTTTTGTTGGCTTCCCTTCTATCCAGGTTCTAAATGTTGGTATTTTCCAGGGCTCAGCCTGTGTCTTCCCTTTTTCCACAAGTGACCTCATTCATTTCTGGGGTTATAAGAACCACTTAGCTGTGGGTGAACCTGAAGTTAACTTATTCAGCCAATACATCCTCTGAACTATAGAATGGGTTCTTTAACCATTTACTTGATAACTCCATTTGGATATCTGAAAGGGACCTCAGGCTGAATGTGTATAATAGAACTTCTGGGTTTTCTAACTTCCCTCTCCCTAACTTGTTTCTCTCTAGAATTCCCTGCCTCCATAAATGGAGCTAGCAGCCAACCTGTTTGCTCAAGTATAAATCTTTGGTTCCTCCTCTTCCTCAATCTTCCTTTCCAATCTATCCACCAAGTCCTGTAATTTCCCTATTTTCTAAATATATGTCCAGTATATTCCACTATTTCCATCCTAATCTAAGCCATCTTCTGTCACCTGGCTCACTAGAGTAGCTCTCCATTGACATTCCTCTGCAAAGAAGCCAATTAAAATAATCTATTGACTTATATTTCACTTGGTGAAAACCCTTGGGTGCTATCCCTCTATCCTTTGAAAATCTAAATTTCTCAAGGTCACATATGATATGTCTCTTGCTGATCATCCCAGCCTCAGATCACCCCATTCACCGTGCACTTACTATGTGCTAGCTATGTTAGCTTTCAGCTGTTCTGAAGCCCACCAAGTCTCTGTCATTTCCAGGCCTTTGCACATGCTATTCCTTCAGCTTGAAATGCGTTGCCTCATTATTTCCCCATGGCTGGCTCATGTGTTTACCAAAATAAGTAATGATAGATTTACTCATTGTCCATTTATTGCTTACCTCGTTAGACTGTAAAGCCCATAAAGACAGAGACCAAGCCTGCTCTGTTCACACTTGTATACCCAGCAACAAGCACTTAAAAAGTATTCAAAAAATATTTTGGTAAACAAACAATCTCACAGTCTCACATTCATGCTCCAGGTCTCAATTCAAATCTGCCTCTTTAACAACCTTCCCAGCCCAGGAAGCCTTCCCAGATTCCTTCAGACTGACCCACGGATTCCCCTCTCCTATATGTTATTTATGTATTTTACGTGCCTTCACTGGAGCAGTTGCTGTGGTGTTGAGAGTTCCTTGCACGTCCATCTCCATGATAGCCCATAAACTCGTTGAGGTCAGGGACCTTATCTTTTCATCTCTAAAACCCCAAGCCTGCTTTATAGTGCCTGGGGTCCACCCAGCAGGTGCTCCACGCACGTTTGCCTAATGGTGTTCTGAGGGTCCTTGACAGCAGCCCTCTTCTGGCCCTTGGATGAGAAGAAGGAAACTTTTTTCCTGGCTCAGTCATGAAACCCAGGCCCCTGACTGCTGCCAGCTGCCTCCCTCTGGAACCTGCAGCAACCTGAAGCCAAGTCCGAGCTTCTCTGGGAAGTGCCCCTTTGAGGCCCTGAGATTTTGCTGAGTGAAACATACTTACAGTAGGAAAGAACATAATCTTGCAAAGAATGTTTCTTGAGTGCCTCTGCTAAAAGGTAAGAGAAAATGACCTAGGGCAAAGGTAATTATTGCAAATGGTTAACATGGAGCACACACTTTACTAACCTTGTAAGTGATAATAACATCACTTTATTAATTGGATTCAAGCAGCATCTTTCTTTCCCTTTGGTTCATTTCAGATGACAGGGACAGACCCCACTCTTTCCTTAGCAAAGTGTGCCCTGGTGACGGCAGCCCCATCCTTCTGGCATCGTCTGGAAGAGCTCCTTTTTACCAATGCTGGGGAGTCTGAATTTGAAGCAGGTGTATGAATGCATTTGAAAGAATCTCTTCCAGATGCCAGAAGATTCAGTTCTGGAGAAGGACGTGAAGGAAAATTATGAGAACAAGTGTCCTATTCACATGCTAGGAAAATAAATGTTTTACTAATCCTTAAATAACATTTTACTCTGAGGTGTATTGGCAAATTTTAGTTTTATTTCGGTATGAGAGTCTCATTTTTGGGAGTGTGATTTATACACATTTAAGCAGCAGAGGTGATTGCTAAAATTAGCTTCTGTCATCCCATGCTAATGTCTGTATAGGAAGAGAATAATATAATTTTAAAGTCCTGACATTTTCATTATGTTTAGTGGATAATTTACTATTTATTATCATTGGATACAATGTAGTTTAATCATTAAAAATGCACATACTTTCCTATGTTTCTCAGCCTTCTCGTGGTAGAGAAAGTATGCCATCAGAAAGATGGCCTATGTGTTCTGTTTCTCTACTCAAGGCTTAATGAATAAAATTCCATCATTAAACAAATATTTGTTTAGCACCTTTTCGTGTGCCAGGCACTGTGCTATGTGCTGGGATACAACAGAGCTTACAGTCTGGATTTTTGGCTAGGTGGAAAGTGGGGTGTGGTGGATTCTCACCTGTGCAAATCAGACTGGATATCTGGGGAGTGACTTAAAAGTTAGCTATGTGTTACCTGTTCTACCCCATTCACTTGTTTATAGAGTAAACTCACAAGCCTCTATAGGAAATTTGGGGAAATAATACCATCTAAGAGCCCAAACAGTAGTTTCTATTTATATGGAATATACCATATGGATCTTATTGGAGTAGATTTGGCATATTTAATGCATTTGAATCAAGTAAAAGGAAAAATCAGCATGTACTCATCAGTGCAGAGAAATAGTGACTGCATTCATTACATAGTCATTAGACAAAACTGTCCTGGAACTAAAATTTTACTGCAATTAATAATATGATCTGTAGATAGTAAATTCTCCCTAGACAGTAAATTATCTGGGTATTTAGAAGTTGACTCCAGGGAAGCCCTCTCATCCCTGAGGGCCTGACTCCCCTCTCCCACCAAGAGACACCTGGGGACCTGGGGAAGGCCCTTCTGTCTCTTCAGGCAGCACCAGCAGGAATCAGTGGGAACCCCAACCGCAGCAGAAAAACCAAGCAGACCAAGATAACCACACAAAGCCTCTGGAAATTAAATTGCCTTTGGAACCATCACCCACAAAATTAGGCCAGGACCTGCATGCTGAACCTAAACAGGACAACTTCCTGATAAAATACAATATGTAAATAGAACTCAGAGACTGTTAGCATAATAGACAAAACATCCAGGATACAATAAAACATCACCTTCTTACCAAGAACCAAAACTTCCCAACTTAAATGAGTAAAGACAATCAACTGTCCACATCATTAAGTCATCAAGGAAATGCGAATTAAAACAACAGTGAGACACTACTACATCCCTGTTAGAATGGCCAAAATTCAAACAATGACAATGCCAAAAGCTGGTGAGGACACGGAGCAACAGGAACTCTTACTTATTGCTGTCAACCGCTTTGGCAGACAGTTTGATGGTTTCTTACAAAACTAAACATTCTCCTACCATATGATCTAGCAATCACACTTCTTGGTATTTATCCAAAGGTGCTGAAAATTTATATCCACACAAAAACTTGCACACAGATGTTTATAGCAGCTTTATTCATAACTGACAAAACTTGGAGTCAATCAAGATGTCCTTCACTAGATAAATGAATAAATAAACTATGGTACATCCAAACAATGAAATATTATTCAGTGCTAAAAAAAATGAGCTATCAAGCCATGAAAAGACATGGAGGAAACTTAAATGCATATTACTAAGTGAAAGAAGCCAATCTGAAAAGAATACACACTGTATTGTTCCAACTAGATGACCTTCTGGAAAGGCAAAATTATGGAGACAATAAAAAGATCAGTGGTTGCCAGATGGTGGAGAGGAGGGAAGGGTGAATGGGTGGAGAACAGAGAATTTTTAGAGCAGTGAAACTACTCTGTGTTATACTACGGTGGTGGATACATATCATTACACATTTGTCCAAATCCATACAATGTCCAACACCAAGAATAAACCCTAATGTAAACTATGGCCATTAGATGATTATGATGTGTCAGTGTAGGTTAATCAGTTGTAACAAATGTGCCATTCTGGTGCAGGATGTTGATAATGGAAGAGGGTATACATGTAGGGGAGGCAGGCAGTATGTGGGAACTCTCTGCACTTCCTCTCAGTTTTTCTATAAACATAAATGCTCTAAAGAATACAGTTTAAAAAAAGACAATCAACTGACAGCAACACCAAGAACAATCAGATGTAGGCATTATCCCACATTATCCAAATCATCAGGAATTTTAATGCAGCTGTCATAAAAATGCTTCCACATTTAATTACAAATTGTCTTCAAACAAATGAAAAAGGAGAAAATCTCAGCAAAGAAACAGAAGCGATTAAAAAACAAATGGAAATTATAGAACTGAAAAAAATATAATTACAGAAGGAAAAAAATCTTCTGGATAGGCTGAACCGTAGAGTGGGACAACAGAGAACATAATCAGTGCACTTCAGAACATATCAATAGAATTCGTCCATTCCGAAAAACACAGAGAAAATAGATGGTAGGCGCAGTGTGTGTTGAGGGGAATCAATAGAAACTCAGGAATGTAGAACAATAACACAAGATGTAACAATTTACCATCAGAATCTCAGGAGGAGAGGAGCAAGAGAATCAGACTCAAAAAATGTTTGAAGAAATAATGACTGAAAACTCTCCACATTTTTTGAAAAAAACACACGTATATGTTCAGGAAGCTAAGCAAATCCCAAACAAAATACACCCAAAGAAATCCATGTGAAGACATGTCGTAATTAAACTTCTGGGAACTAAAAGTAAAGAAGTCTTGAAAGCAGCCAGGGAGAAACAATTCATTACTTCCCTGGGGAAAAACAATTAGAATGATGGTAGATTTCTCATCTGAAACCATGGAGGCCAAACAAAGTGGCACAACATTTTCAAGAACTGAAAGAAAAGAACTGTCAACTGCAAATTCTATATCCAGTGAAGCTATCCTTCAAGAATGAAGAGAAATAAACTAATTCTTAGACAAAAGAAAATTAAAAGACGTTGTTGCTAGTGTACCTATGCTTAAAGAATGACTAAAGGGAGTTCTTCAACCAGAAAGAAAATGATAAAAGAAAGACTCTTGGAGCATCAGGAAGGAAGGAGGAATAATTTAAAGAGCAGAAATATTGGTACATACAATCGAATATGAATTTCCTCATGAGTTTTAGAAATCATATTTAGGCCAGGTATGATGGCTCATGCCTGTAATCCCAGTACTTTAGGAAGCCAAGTTTGGGCAAATCACCTGAGCCCAGGAGTTTGAAACCAGCCTGGGCAACATGGCAAAACCCCATCTCTACAACAAATACAAAAATTAGACAGGTGTGGCGGTGCATGCCTGTAGTCTCAGCTAGTAGGGAGGCTGAGGTGGGAGGATAGCTTGAGCCTGGGAGGTTGAGGCTGCAGTGAGCCATGAGCATGCCACTGCACTGCAGCCTGAGCAACAGAGAGAGACCCTGTCTCAAAAAAAAAAAAAAACAAAAAACTCATATTTGATGGTTGAAACAAAAATATAATACCATCTTATATGTAAGACAATGAGATAATAATATTTAATAGTGGGAAAGTAAAGGGAACTAAGTGAATTGAACCTCAACTGAAGTAGAAATATGTTGATACCAATAGACTGTGATAAGTCACAAATGTATATTTTAGTAACCTGAGCAACCAGTATGAAAGCTATACAAAAAGATAACTAAAAAATGCTATCAATCAATCAATCAAGGTGGAATCCTAAAAACAACGTGCAAGTAACCTACAGGAAGGCAAGAAAAGTTGACACTAAATTTAACATCTTTATGTAATCCCATAATTTTGAGTTAAAAATGAGTTATGGAAAAACTCAACACTAAGTGGCATGAGACAATGTGTAAGGAAATAGTAAATTGGGAGCTAAGAAGCTTGTCTTTGGTAATAATTGATGTAATATAGATTAATAAATTAAATCCTGAGTAAAAACTTAGTGATATAATTTTGTCCTTACTAATCTAATTGGAATAAAGACATGTATTAATTTTTTTTTGTTTTGTTTTTTTGAGACAGAATCTCACTCTTGTTGCCCAGGCTGGAGTGCAATGGTGTGATCTCAGCTCACTGTAACCTCCACCTCCCAGGTTTCAGCAATTCTCCTGCCTCAGCCTCCCAGGTAGCTGGGATTATAGGTGCCCACCACCACACCTGGCTAATTTTTTAAATTTTAGTAGAGATGGGGTTTCACCATGTTGGCCAGGCTGGTCTTGAATTCCTGATCTCAGGTGATCTGCCCGCCTTAGCCTCCCAAAGTGCTGGTATTACAGGCGTGAGCCACCACGCCTGGCCCAGGCATGTATTACTTTCTACAGCAAAGAAGGTAACTGAGCTTTAATTATTACATCCTAAGATTAAAGCTACAAGAATGCTTTTTTAAAAAATTAGCTTTAATTTTAGCATAATTTTAAATCTACAGAGAAATTGCAAAGATAGTACAGACAGTTCCTGTATGTCTTACACCCAGTGTCTCCTATTATTATAACACGACATTTTACGTCATAATTAATGAATCAACATTAACATATTATTACTAAGTAAACTCCATACTTTATTTCAATTCTATAAGCTTTTTCTTAAAGTTCTTATTTTTGCTTCAATAACTCATCCAGGATACCGTATTTATAGGAGTCCTTTGAAAATGAATACTTAATGGCTAAACTTCCTATCTTGGAAGAAATTTTATATTCAGAGATGGAGCTATTATGTTACTACATAGGGAACCTTGTGGGAAGGCTATTAGGAGACTTGTCTTGAAGCTGTTCTTTCCCAGCAAGCCCTCTGAATGTTTATTATGAGTATTATGAGAGGGTTTTGTAGTGTGGTGCTGATGCCAAAGCTTTTCCAGGCCACTTTTTTGGCATGGTCAGCATATTAACCCACAAACATTAGGGCATGAACACGATCTTCCTCAGCCATAGTAAATTCACACTACTACCCCCGGCTTTGTGCAGTGGGAGGGACCTACACAGAGGGAGAATTTGTTGCATGGCTTGTTTTTCCATGCAACGTGCACATCCTCATATCATCTGGGTTTGTCTTCAAATGTGTCCAGAATCCAACTACTTTTCTCTACCTTCACTGTTTCCATATGAGGTCCCCTACGAGCCGTTATCATTTTTTGTCTGAGCATAAACAGTTTCCTGACTAGTGTCCCTGATTCTGCCCTGGCAACTCCATAGTCTGTTCTCAACATGGTGGCCTGAGAGACTCTTAAAATTTAAGTTGGCTCCTGTCACTTCTCGCTTGAAACCATCTAACAGCCCTCCCATCTCACGCTTGTTTGTTGTTGTTCTCATACTGACTTTTTTAAACCAAAGTTTTTATTGCAAAGTAACACACGTATAGAAAGCATACAGAGTCTCCGTGTAGCACTCACGAAATGATTACAATGGACTACACCTGTCTAACCACCACCCAGGTAAGGAAAGAGACCAACTGTTGGGAAACCCCACGTGCTGTCATTCGATCAATTCTCCCACTCTTCTCTCCAAAGGGAACGACTACACTCTCTTCTAGATTAGGTAAGCCTGTTTTTGAATTTTATGCAAACAGAATTACAGTATGTGTTTTTTCTTATCTGGCTTCTTTTCCTCACTGTTATGTTTGTGAGATTTTTCCATGTTGTGCCGTCTCACGTTTATTTAAAAGCTCAAACCTTCTCCAAGGTGTCCGGTGTCCAGAACCCTGAAGCACCTTGGCCCCAATTCCCACCCTCCTTGGCTTTCTGATCCAATTTCCTACTGTTATTCCCGCTCATGTCCTCTGTTTTAGCCTCACTGGCCTTCTTGTTCTTCTCAAACTCACCAGGCATGACCCTGCCACAGAGCCTTTGCACTTACCATTTCTACTGCTGAGAGAGCTCTGTCTGCAGAGATCCCCATGGCTGGCTCCACTGACCTTGTCAGGTCTCTGCTCAAGAACTGTCTTCTCTGTCAGGAAGTGACGCCTTACCTGACCATCCACACACTCCCTAGCCCCCTTCCCTCTTTGAATTTTCTCCGCAGCACTTATCACCCTACTATATTTGTGTTAGTTTCCCATTGTTGCCAAAACAAAATATCACACATTTAGTGGCTTAAAACAACACAAGTTCATTGTCACAGGGTCCCACAGATTGGAAGTCCAGTAGGCTAGGCTCCCTTCTTCATTCTGGGTCTCACCAGGCTGACATCAAGGTGTCACCTGCCCTGGCTCTTAACTGGAGGCTCTGAGTATGAATCTGCTTCTAGGCTTATTCAGGTTGTTGAGAGAATTCAGAATTAAGATTGGGGTTGCTGTTTTCTTGCTGGCTTCTAGAGGTTGCCTGAATTCCCTGGCGTATGGCCTCTTCCCCTTCAAAACCAGGTTCAAAAATCATAAGGACCAACATCCTGCCTACCACAATATACTTTCCTAGTTACTTTGTTTACTATCCATTTCGCCATCTAGAATCTATGTGCGCAAGGATTTCTGTTTGGTATCCCAAAACCTAGACCCCTGCCTGGCACATAGGCATGGAAAGATGTGTTGAATGAAGATTGGGTAATTAGCCTTTCTCTTCTTTTCAAAAAGCTGTCAGTGACTTTCATTTTAACCTGATTTTACCACCAGTGTGGTTTTCCCTGGCTCCACGTGCCACAGGTTATGGCTTTGCTAGTTAAGGGGATTGCTAACAGGATAATGTTATATTTTCAGGTTACCTCCTAGTGACACAGAGACACATCCACGACAGGAGGTACAGAGTGGGGTCACAAGATGGACTGAAGCTCTGAGGCCAGCACAGGCCAGGGAGCCTTATGCACCCCAGTTGACCTAAGTGTCCAATCATTTCTTGGAATAAAGCTCTTCAGGGACAGTAAAACTAGTCATGGAAATGTGTTAAGCATTGTTTTGCTCAGAAAAAAAAAAATGAAGACTTAGTCTGCACATGTTAATTACTCAATGAAAATTTCACAAATGATTTAATCATCTGGATGTCTTGAAATATTCCATTGCTTAATATTGTGTAGACAGCCTAAATCCTAGGATCATAGAGATCTGAGCTTGTGTGAAAAGTTTGAAACACGTACAAGTAACAGATTTGCTATTTGGGTTACAGTGTGGAAAAAAATCTCTGGAAACAGATTTATGTATTAGTTTTTCACTTTGCCACCAGATGTCCTTCATGAGTAGGAAAATATGATGACTTGAATGATATTTTGAAGTGTGAATGCCCAGCATTTTTGAGTAGACAGTGAAAGCGGAGTGTGACTGAATGTAAATGTTACCACAGACTTTTGGATGAGACATGGCTTTTGAAGGCTGTCTTACAGGTGTAGCTTTCAGAAGCAATACTTATTTCACTCGCAAATTTTCATTTCTCGTACTCTGCAACCATTTACCTATTTCCACTCAAAACTAAATCAATATTTTAAAAATTTGATCAAATTATTATATTTTGAAATTAACATTAAGAAGTATTCAGGTCCTTATGCTAATAGTAAAGATAAAAAGTTGGTCTTTTGAGTGGAACTTCTCAAGAATTCAAGGAGGCTTGACCTCAGTCTTGTAAACATGACAGCCACACAGTTTAAATGATTTTTTTTTTTTTTTGAGACAGGGTCTCGCTCTATCACCCAGGCTGGAGTGCAGTGGCGTGATCTGGTGATCTGGGCTCACTGTAACCTCCACCCCCCTGGCTCAAGCGATCCTTCCACCTCAACCTCCTGAGGAGCTGGGACTACAGGCGTGCACCACCATACCCGGCTAATTTTTTTTTTTTTTTTGGTAGAAACGACGTCTTACTATGTTCCCAGGCTGATCTCGAACTCCTGGGCTCAAGTGATCTGCTCACCTCAGCCTCCTAAAGTGTTGCTATTACAGGCATGAGGCACCATGCCTGGCCAAGATATTTTTATTAAGTTAATTCTGAAAGGAGCAACTTACATCTTCAGGAAGTGCAGTTGAAAGGGGCCAATGTAAAATTTAATATAAAACCCAAGACTGAAGTTGCAGTTTATTGCTAATACTATAATATAGAATATGTGTTTAATATGTCAAATTAATAAACAGCATGTTTACAAAATAGAAACTATTTGGTCAAGTGTGTTATAAATGTATAACAGAAACCCTCATAATATATAAGGAACAAGGACAACTACAGGTTTAAAGGATTTGTTGTGTGAATTACATGGTGCCTTAATAAACACTTGAGGACAAAATTCCCATCCTATTCCCGCTATCACTGGAAGTATGGGATGAACCTATGCTTTTCGGTGAGGGTTCCTCATTTCTTCATTAAGTGGGGCAGGGAGATGGGACAGGAAACCTATTGCCAGAAAACTGAAGGCCATCTGCATGAAATGTCAGCCAAGCAACCAGATGTTTGATGTGGATTGGCTCCCACATCCGGCTTCTTGATCGAATTCCTCCTCTTTCCACCCAGATGTTTTAGAAACACTCCCAGAGAACTTAATGAAGCTTGTCCCAGGCCCACAGAGGAAGGGGCGGTAATATTTTGGTGTCCTGCAGGGGGCGAAGTTACCTCTAATTTTAACAAGTCGGTTCATACATTCCAGCGGACTTCAAAGCCAGATCTGTTTCTGTCCCTCCAACTCCACCCACCACGTCTCCTCCTCTTGAATCACGTGTGGACGTTGTCTAGCTCCCTGTCCTGAGGCTTCCAGGGGAGCACTGGGGGTGTCTAATGGGGAAGGGTCTCAGAAGCAGGGGGTAGACAAGGTGTACTTTAGGGGATTTTTATCCACCTGGAGATCTAATTGGCTTGGAGAAACAGTAGTCCCAATTTTGAGGCTATTAAAATCCTAGAACTGTATCTCTTTTCCTGTCCCCTTTTTCCCAATGGATACAAGGGCTTGCCTGCATGTGTTCCGCAAACATGATGTGCACATGTTGCGAGTCATAGTGGAGAGAAGAGGAGCACATCCTTAGTTGGATGTCACTGTCCTTGTGATCATTATAATGTCTCACTACACATCTTTTTTGGGGGCTTCTTCTGGCTCTTAAGGGAGATGTGTGTTCTCATGTTCATCACCTGGAAGCACCCTCAACACCTCCTCATTCTAGCCCTATTCGACAGAAACTGAGGGTCCATCTTGGTGGGGTAGGAAGCCTGCGACAGACCTGAATCAGAGTTGCTGCTCAGATGTTTAGTTGATAGTCACTTTAGACTCACGTCATACGAACCCATCTACTTCTAAGTGTCTAAGGAAAGGGAGAGATTGCGTGTGTGTGTGTGTGTGTGTGTGTGTGTGTGTTCTGCACTAGGTCCACCCCATAGATGCATATACAAGTTGAGTATCCCTTATCCAAAATGCGTGGGACCAGAAGTATTTCAAATTTCAGATTTTTAGATTTTGGAATATTTGCATATACATAATGAGACACCTTAGGGATGGGATCCAAGTCTAAACATGAAATTCATTTATGTTCCATATATATCTCATATACATGGCCTGAAGGTAATTTAATACAATATTTCAAATAATTTTGTGGATGAAAATTTTGACTGTGTTTTGACCACGTCCCATCCTATGAGGTCAGGTGTGGAATTTTCCATCTGAGGCATCATGTCAACTCTCATAAATCTTTAGATTTTGGAGCATTTCGGATGTCAGATTTTTGGGTTACGGATGCTCAACCTCTACAATAGGTCGGTCACACCTTGATTTTGTGTTTTAAATGACATAGCCCCACCAAGGTGCCCTCATCCATGTCTGAAATGTTGAGTTTCCTGTGTCTTCCCCACTGCCCTCATAGGTGGAAAGTCTTTTACTCAGCCTGCATCTCACCAGAAGTCTTATGAAGAAGGTGCAACTAGGTTTTAAAAAAGGAGGCTCTTGGCAGGAAGCCTAGGTGTATTTGCTGGAATTTCAGACCTTCTGAGCAGAGCTCTTGGCTGCTGTGGGGCACTGCAGTGAATTTATGTCCCTAACATGTTCCATACAGAAAAAAGAAGTGACAAGGCTCTTGAATTCTGAGGATCCTGACATCCCAGACGAAGTATCGTATTATCTTTTCAGATGGAAGAAATCCCTGTAGAGGTGGTTAAAGACTGGCATTCAGGGGTGCTCAGTTTTGTGGCCTGAAATTAATAGCTATCAGGTATTTGTAGAAATAAAGACTCTTCTAAATGACCACTTGTGTCTGGGCCAAGACAGAACTAGAAAGAAGGACTCAGTGGGTGGTTGGAGGTAAAGACTTTTACCCATAAGAAATAGATTCTTGGAAATAGGATAGGAATGCTTATAAGATTTGGACCAGCAGAAAGCCTATGATGTCATAAATTCATGAATCCCACAGTCTATAATCTATTTGACTTCACTCTCAAATGCCTAGGACCATTTGGACTAAGGCTGGCAAGTCAGAAAACTGCAGTTTTTATTTTCTACGCCACACGATTTTCACCAGGTAAAAAACCTTAATGTTTTATGTGAATTTGCTTCCACGATCCATAGACGGCTGGATGTTCTTGGGCGGGTAAAGGCAAATAAATTTGCGTCCTCACTGGCAAATGGTGTTGTTGGTGGTGTTATCTTGCCTAAAGTCCGCAGCAACCTGTGTTTCAGGACCCTATCTATTGTCCTGACCATTCAGAGTGCATGCCAAGCCCCTGCTCTTCCTGGAGTTATCTTTATCACCTCTCCTCAAGTTTTATCTTGCACCATATAAGTCACATTGTATTTCAATATTAAAATGCAACATTAATAGATAAGCTGGAGAAGCACTGAGTCATTTCCAAGAAGACGGGACGATTTTTCTAATATATTGTCTGAATACACCCTCTTTCTCTTGGGTGTAGCTTAAGAAGCCAAACCAAAGTCCAAATGAACAGATAAGTCAACACATGCGACCCCAAACCCTCAGGACGCTGGCTTGGGTTACATGTGGCCCTCTCTGTGGTCAGTTTGTGAGTAGCCTTCCCAGAGGGTGTGTCCCAACTTCCAGCAGCTGCCGTGGAAAGCCACGTGTCCGCTAAACGCCTACATTACATCAATAAGAGAAACTAAGGAAGGGATGGAAAAGCTATCATTTTTCTTTTCTTCCTCAATTCTGGCAGTATGGTGATTTAATCGCTGTTATTTTTTTATTTAGTTAAAGCATCAACTTAGGCCTTTTAAACGATGGTAAAAGAGAAAGTTTCAGATCGGGGGGTATTGGTCAGATCATTCTTACTAGCGACGACCTCTTAGCCTTTGACACCTCGCGGCTCTCCGCTTGCCTCCAAGAATTCCCGGGTCTTGAAACCTACGCGCCGCGGAGGCGACGCCTCTCGGGAGAGGGAGGGTGAAAGAAGGGGCGGGGCTATTTAAATAGCCCGCGAGCTTCGGGTCCCGATTGGCTGCTAGCCTGTCGGTTACCGCGGGGCGGGGAGTCCCGGGGCTGGAGTGCGGTACCTGAGCGCGGCGCGCCGCAGAAAGCCCACGTTGGCCGCTGCGGGAAGCGCGGCGTGGAGAAGCTGGAGACTGCGAATTCCAGCGCCTCCGCCGCGGCTGCTGCTGGGTGCACTGGCCCCCTTCCTTCCCATCCCTTCTGCGAGCGGGTTTGCTGGGCAGCCGGGCGAGCGCCGAACGGAAAGCAAGATCCTCGCCGCCTCCACTTGAGGCGTGCGGCGCGCGGAGATTTTGAGGGGGAGCGACGGTGACCCAGGGCTCAGGGGCGCGGAGTTCGTGAGCAAGAACGAAGTTAAACCTCACGGAATAGACTGGCATTTCGGGACGCCTTGTCGCCGCAGCGTGGGCCCTGCGCCGGGGTAAACTTCACAGTGGCCCTGCAATCCAGGGAGGGGCGTGCGCCACGGTGATGCCGGGCATCTCCCGCAGCTTGTGAGCCGCCCCGCTACCCCGCCGCCCCGGGTCCCACTCAGCCGCCAGGGAGGGCGCGGGGCAGCGCACGTGAGCGGCCAGCGAGGCCCAGAGTGACCGCGCCGCGACCCGCCCAGGAGCCAGGGCGCAGACTGCAGCGCAGCCCGGACTCGGACGCACCTGGCCTGTACCGCGTGCCTCTAGAGACCTGCGCGGGGCTGTGGGGCTCCCCTTCCTCCCCTCCAAGCGGTTCTCCCGGTGATCGCCCCTTCGCCACCCCTCTATCCTGGGCAACTGGGGTCGCCCCGGACGACCATGAGAGATAAGGACTGAGGGCCAGGAAGGGGAAGCGAGCCCGCCGAGAGGTGGCGGGGGCTGCTCACGCCAAGGGCCACAGCGGCCGTGCTCCAGCCTCGCTCCGCCGCTCCACGCCTCGCGGGATCCGCGGGGGCAGCCCGGCCGGGCGGGGATGCCGGGGCTGGGGCGGAGGGCGCAGTGGCTGTGCTGGTGGTGGGGGCTGTTGTGCAGCTGCTGCGGGCCCCCGCCGCTGCGGCCGCCCCTGCCCGCTGCCGCGGCCGCCGCCGCCGGGGGCCAGCTGCTGGGGGACGGCGGGAGCCCCGGCCGCACGGAGCAGCCGCCGCCGTCGCCGCAATCCTCCTCGGGCTTCCTCTACCGGCGGCTCAAGACGCACGAGAAGCGGGAGATGCAGAAGGAGATCTTGTCGGTGCTGGGGCTCCCACACCGGCCCCGGCCCCTGCACGGCCTCCAACAGCCGCAGCCCCCGGCGCTCCCGCAGCAGCAGCAGCAGCAGCAGCAGCAGCAGCAGCAGCCGCCTCGCGGAGAGCCCCCTCCCGGGCGGCTGAAGTCCGCGCCCCTCTTCATGCTGGATCTGTACAACGCCCTGTCCGCCGACGACGAGGAGGACGGGGCGTCGGAGGGGGAGAGGCAGCAGCCCTGGCCCCACGAAGGAGCCAGCTCGTCCCAGCCTCGGCAGCCGGCCCCGGGCGCCGCGCACCCGCTCAACCGCAAGAGCCTCCTGGCCCCCGGACCTGGCAGCGGCGGCGCGTCCCCACTGACCAGCGCGCAGGACAGCGCCTTCCTCAACGACGCAGACATGGTCATGAGCTTTGTGAACCTGGGTAAGGATTTGGGGTAACCTAATGACGAGAACATTTCCCCCTTTTCAGTCCCGGGCCCAGGGGGTGGAGTGAGGGAGTGGAGGAGCTCCCGGCGCGCGGGTCCCGCCTGGAGCTCTAGAGGACGCGGGGACAGGCAGGCTGTGCTCTCGCCACCTGCGCGGCGGTGGGCTGCACATGCGCTCCCCCGCGCAGCGGGCAGGGCTGCACGCCGAGGCCCCGAGAGGCGGCTGGCCGGCCGGGACACGGGACTCCGGGAGCGCTGTCCCCAGCGGGCGTGTCTTTGCGGACTCCCTGAGCACGTTCCGCGCTTTTTTTTTTCACTCTTGCCCAGCTCTGATCAGGTTAACTCAACTGCAGCAGAAAAGTCCAGCCTGAGTGTGGCCATCCTGGTAAGAGGGCTCTTCAGTACGATTATTCCCTCTAAATTGACTTCTTTTGCCCCTTACCTCAGAGTGCAGTTTTCCCACCGAGACTTTTAGGGAATCCGACAGCGGTTGGGAACTTTGAAAACTTGGCATGAGTATGTTTAGAGGTATCCACGGCACTGGGAGAGGTTGCAGAGGAAAGTCCCGAAAGCACCGCAGAAGGCGCTCGGATCCCGCCCGGGCGGGGCTCGGTCCTATGGGATGGGGCGGGATGAAAGCTCAGCTGGGGTAATCCATCCTGTGCCCCCGCTCACATGCCCTTGGCCATTGTCCCCAAAGGCTGAACCTTTGATCGATGCAGCCCAAGCTGCACGGGCAGAGAAAGGGTGCGGGGTAGGGGCCGGGGTTGGGCGCTGAGCTCCTCTGAACCGGTTGCCAGGCAACAGAATGGAAATTCAAGGGCGGCTAAATCGAGCTCCGCCACAAATGTTCTGTGGCAAACCCGGACCGAGTCACATCGCCCTTTCTCCCCCCTCCCACCCCCTTGAGTTTTCTCATCTGTAAATCAGAAGGGTGCGAAGAAGACTCTTTTCTTCGGAGTCAGCGCCTCCGGTTTGCACTGCTTTTCATTCATAAGCTGACTTAATTTAGCGCAGACATAGGATGGAGGGACGCGCTGTCGGCGGGCAGACCAGGTGTGCAGTGGCTACGCCCGGGATGGGTGCAGCTGCGTGGCGGGGTGGGTATTCGCGGGCCTCCTTCCCATGTGAGACAGTGGCTGTGCCCAGGCCCTGGAGTGGGTGAGCAGACACTCGCCAAAGGAGCACACGCGTCTCCCAGCCACGTCAAAGACGCTCGTCTTTTAACGGCATTACTTACCGGAATGATTCCCGCTTAGACTATCTGGGTGATTTCTTTACCAGCCTATCTATGATTCCCAACTCCGCTGAGCTTTGAGGGAGAGAACGTGGGGGGTAAGAGCCAAGGGGGGGAGGGGAGGATGTGGAGGCAGGACGATTGGCATCCAAGTGGTGCAGAAATCCTCCTGGGAAATTCGTGAAACAGAATCTCACAGGGAGTCCAGGCTCAGGGCCTGCCAATCTGGCAGCTTGCACTGCCCGAGGTTCTGATTGGACAAGAATTTTCACAATTTATTGGAACCAAATCCAAGGTTGAGCCACCTCCAGGAAGCATTCTAAGGAAATTCTCATGCCAGTCAATAAAATTTGTAGTGGGTGGGGGCCAGGGTGGCAGAGGACCAGCGCTGTTCCTTATTCTAACTTTTCTGCTGCTTCTGACTCAGTAAATTCCTCCCCTTGCCCTCTTCCTCTCCTCTCCTCTCCTCTCCTTCCACCCCCCTCCCCCGCCCCCAGGTTTCCTGGCAGCTTTGGGGAAATGTTTTATTGCCTTTTGGGGGTAGTCCTAACCTGGACAAAGGGGAGGAAGACTGGCACTCCTGGCTACTTCACAGAGAATCGTGTTACAGTCCCTGGGAAAACAATTCCTGGGCTTGGACCGAGGTTCTCAGGATTAGCTGCCCTGTAGCATCACCCAGGGGACTTAGAGATCTAGGGTTATTAGGGTCACTACGTAGACCCAGATCAGTTACGTCAGAATCTTTTGAGGATGGGGCACAGGCATCATTTTTTTTAAAGTACCTTAGGTTTTTCTAACATGCTACCATGGTCAAGAAACACTGGCACAGGAGATCCTCGTGTCTGAAGGAAATGGATACATTATCCCAGTAAGAGATGAAGAGCAAAACTTTCAAACATTGCTACACATTAGAATCACCTGGGTGTTACGTGGGAGGTGGGGGGGAACACCTTAAAAAAATCCAGATGCCCAGGTGTCACTCCATATCAAATCAGAATGTGTGGAGGTGGAAACCAGGTAGCAGTATTTTTTGTACAAAAATAAAGAGTATCTCCTAACGTTGCCCAGGCTGGATTCAAACTCCTGGCCTCGAGCAATCCCCCTTCCTCAGCCTCCTGAGTTGCTGGGAAGATAGGAGTGTGCCACCATGCCCAGCAGTGTCAGTGTTTTGTCAAGATCTCAGGTGATGTCAGTGTTTGGAAACCACTGCCTTAGATGGTATTTGAAATTTCAAGAGCTGGGCCTAAGGCGAGTTTGTAAAGTACAGTCACATTTACTGTATTTAGTGACCCCCAAATTCCCCTTATTCCTTTGCTTCTCTGACACACTGCCTCTGAGTCACACTGCTTAAAGCTGGCTGTCAACTAATCCTGCTAGGGTGATGTTTTAACATATTATTTCCTTAGGGATATTAACATTTTTCATAAAGGATTTTGAAAGATATAAAAAATATCTCCTGAAAAATTTCAAGAGAACTCACCCAGTAGTGCAATTCCGGGCCCCAGGACAGGCTGACATGGAACTGAAAGAGTTCTAGGATGGGAATTCTACCCCAAGCCCCTCATATCCCATCACTGGGCTCCTTGTACAAGTTATAGCTACTGTAGGTCCAGTTCTGGACTCTATACTGATAGTATGAAGAGAAGACCTTTTGCAGGTAAGTAGAATCCAAGCAGCAAGCCATGCCACCTGCCAATGAAGCAATTCTATTTCATCTTAATCCATTTAGCAGTAGGAAAGGGGTATTTCATCATGAGAGGCTAGAATGGGGTAAAATCTGATTGCCATGACTCTGAACATAAGAAGGACAGTTCATTTGAAAAAAGTTATTGCGTACCAATGTTGGATTCTCTATATAGGGATACTGGAGAATTACAGATTTCCTAATTGGTGTCAATGCCATGTTAACTGCCATATTACCTGACTCATCTATTAAAGAATCTACAGAAAGATAAACATTACAGCACTGTGTTTTAAAGTACTCTTATACCTACTAGGTTAAGTAAATTACAAACTGGAAGTACAAGGGAAAGTATTACATAGTTGTAAACATCCGACTTCCCTGGGACTGGGGGAATAATTTACTCATGAAATACATTTGAAACACCCTGAGCCTTGTAAGCCAGCCAGCCAATCAGGAAGTATGAATCAACAGGATAAATTTCTCTCTCATAGCGCAAGTGCTGGTCATCCAACCAGCTCATTGTTGTTTATGTTGACTGTTTCAAACTCTTTCTGGGTGAATAGACTGGGATGTGTCACCTTCTAAATACTAACCGTCTGCTGCCTGGGTTGCTGGTGTGCAGAGTGCCTGGGTGAGCTCGTGAACTTGCATTCACTCAGGGCCACAGATGCCATTTTCTATTTGTTTTCTAATGCTAAAAATGTCTTGGCAGCCTAGTCAGCATCCCTGCCAATTTGGTGACCTTGGAGAGGTATCCTTCAGGTCTTAGCTTAAAATTCACCTAAGAGAGACCTTCTCTGCCACTCTGTATTTTTAAACTGGTCATGCCTCCATCCCACCCACTTCTGTACCATGACAGCGCTCTGCTTATTTCCTTCCTTGTACTTATCACACTTTTTTTTTTTTTCTTGTTAAATTTGCTTACTCATTTGTTTGTCTCCCCCATAGGATGTCAGCCTCTAAAGGCGGAAACCATTCTAACCTACCACAGTAGCCCAAGTGCCTAACATAATGCTGACCCCATGGAAGGTGCTTTGAAAAGACTGAATTAGTGAAAATATAGACATAGCCCATACTTCAAATTCATATTTCACTGATCTGGAAGATTTGATTATTTAGAAAGGTATACCTGATTTTTGTTGAGGAAAAAGTTTAAAGTGAAGACATTTAGGACAGGAAGGTTCACAGTATTTGAGGTAAATCATCATGCTTTATTAATATACCTTTTTTATTAGTCACCTATAAGTATGTTAATTTGTAATATGCATTACATTTGAGAGTAGTAAAAACATTTAATTAAATATCTGCATTTCAGATTTCACTTGTTTATTTAAATTCACGAGGTATTGATCTCCAAATGCTAGGATTAAATGGAAATTTTAAAAAATTCAAATGATGCTCAGAAAAGGGAATCAGTATATATTAGTACAAGCAGCAAGAAATTTGTGCTAAAAGTAGTGGCAATCTTCTGAACAAAATTACTCTTGGGAAACATAAATGAGAAGAAAAATGGAATACTCCCTACTTGTATTTGTAACTAGATATGCTGCACTATCTCTTTCTCCTAAACATAGCATCAGTAGTACTGTTTTTCGTTTAAGCTACCTGTACTTATGAAGATTTTTGTTAGCAGAAAATAAATCCATGCTTGCAAGCTACTCACAGCAAAAACAGTTTGGAGAATTTGGTTGCAAGAGTGTGATTCAAAGAAGCAGTGGATGTTCTTCTAAAGAGATTACAAAGAGTAAATCTGAAATTCAGTGGCATTTCAACAACAAAAAAAAAGTTGTACAAAGTGTTCTTAAACTAAGATCAAAGGGCAAGCAGATACCATTGTTCAGACCTCAGATGGTGTTTCCTCTGGGTGTCCTTCTAAGAATGGGTATAAATCCTTTTTAAATGTGCTGAATCATGGTTTGTTCCTCTATTTGAGAGCTTACCTCTGATCAGCTTGGAGGAGGGCTACCCTGGGATAAGAATCTGTTTAAGTACAAAAACAATGTTCAGCGCTTTATTTAGCATGTAATAATTTGTTGTCTCCCTGTGTCTTCGGAGAGTTAACTACTTTATATGTTGGATTTCAAATTGATATTTTACTTGACTGTGAATATTGGCTATCAAATGTAGTATAGTATAGCAAACTAAAAGATAGCAGGTCTGCTATCTTTGCCTCATTCTTGTCTATTTATGAAGGTGTGAGTTAGACAAGGAGAATGAAGAGGGTACAATGTCTTGCATCATTAAGCAGCTTTCTGTAACTTTTTCACAAACCAGTCCTTCACTTTCTGCCTCCCATCTTATATCAAAAATGAATTATTCTAGGGAATGACTTTTTTTTTTTTTAAATTTTTGAGACAGAGTCTTGTTCTGTCACCCAGGCTGGAGTGCAGTGGCGAGATCTTGGCTCACTGCAACCTCACTGTCTCCTGGGCTCAATCAATTCTCCTGCTTAGCCTCCCAAGTAGCTGGGATTACAGGTGTCTGCCACCACACCTGGCTAATTTTTTTTTTTTTTTTTGTATTTTTAATGGAGCTGGGGTTTCACCATGATGGCCAGGCTGGTCTCAAACTCCTGACATCAAGTGATCTGCCTGCCTCGGCCACCCAAAGTGCTGGGATTACAGGCTTATGCCACTGCGTCCGGCCAGGAATGACTATTGTTTAACTTAGCACAACGTCATTACAGTTTTAATTTTTCTACTTTGATCTTTATCCTATTTTTCTTTCTCTTCTGATCAGAATTTTAGTCATTTTGCCATCTTTGGTTCTTCTAGTAGTGGGAAGAAAAGTAGACAATATTTTAATTAGACAATTTTGTTTTTTGCTAGGAGTTTTAATAAATATCTGAGTAAAAGGAATAGAAATCACTACAGAAACTCCCTAAGGTAGGAGTAGACAATTTACCAAGTCCGCATTCATGCAAACAGCTGTTACACATTAACCATCCTGTCCCACCCTCCCGAGGCCCACAGCACAACGCAGCCACGTGCCCAGCAGCTGGGCTGCTCCAGCCGTAGGCTGTCACCTGGGGGGTAGATATAGGGGATGGCTGGCATCTTCTCTTGTCTTCCCCACAAGGAACCAGTGCGTTGTGTTGTTCTTATTTCCCTGTTTTCATCATGACAGTGGAGTTAACTTTGCTCAAATACACTTTCTTTTCTGATCATACTCTTACCTTCTCTTCAACACCCTCACTCCCATCTCTGATCCAGCTTTTACCCACTGGAAACGTGTGAGTCAGAAAACAGCACCAGTCTCTCCTGGAATATATGAAAGTGGTGATAGTTGCATGAAGGGGAAGGAAAGCCATCACCACTTTAGTGAAAATTAGAGTTAACTCTAATTTTTCAGTGCCATTAACCTCAGTGCCATTAACCTCTGAAATTTTGAGAGTACCAGAAGTTCTCAGAACCTGCATTCCCCCTGTTCACCTTTTGCTACAAGCATTAGAAATCAGTAACACATTGTGGGTCACTGAAGTTTATCAGATTTTTTGTTCAGTCACTAGTGTTTTGAAGATTTTGTTCTCTATACTTTTTTTCCAATGTGACTATATAGTATTTCCACACCCTATGCATAAAGTTAGAGTCTGAAGCCAGGCTGGGAACACAGCTACCATCCCTAACATGGTTTTTCTGGGGACACAGATGCCCCAGCAACAGAAAACCCATTTGGGGTTTATTGGTTAAATGAGTTTGGGATGACTGGTGAATGCATGTTCACCATAGATCATAGAATTTAAAGCTTAAAAAGTTCTTGGATATCATCTAATCTGTTTGTTTGCAGTTAAATCTGTTAGATGTTTTCACCATTTTCTCTTTACTGCTGTTACCTCTTAAGGTTGAGGGACAATCCATGGAAACACACAGAGATCCTAGTGCATCAGAGCAATAGGGCTGTTGGCCAGGCCGGAGTGGATAATGAAGGAGAAATTACAAAAGCAGGCAAGACCCGAGGAAGCCCAAATCTGGAATTGTTGGGGTTTTCTCTTAGTGGATAGCATCTTCTCCAAGAACTCTACTTTTAGAAAAGAAAATGCTATGCATATCTATAAATATCCTCTTGTTTGGTATGCCAAAGGACTGTTGACCCCAAAGAATTGTTTTCTGCTCTGAAATTGAGTTGAAAACCACGTTGCTTTGAGCGGCATTGTTCCACTGATATCCACTGATTCTCTTCCTGCCCTTCCTATCTCCATTAGTAAAGAGATCAGGTCCATAATAGAGATGATATCTAAATTATATCAGGTAATTCCTTGATGGGTCCCCACGGTCTCGTTATCTCAAACACAGTCCCAGATGACTGGGTCGAAGAATCTCCTTCAAACATTTTTGCAGGATAAGGTTCTGGTTCCAAGTGGGAGAGCCTTCCTGACTCTCAGATTCATAGGCATACGCCCTTGATGACTGATCCTCCTGCTGGCCAGGTCAGGATTGTCCTAGGCCTGAACCGTCCTTGCCACACAGTGCCGATTATATGTTCAGATTGTTTTCTCATCACTAAAGAGCTCAGTTGGCGACCAGGAGGAGTGGAGTGGAGTGGATTCACAGCGGGCGGAAAACAGCGCCCCTCGGAGGCAGAGTCCAGGAGCCCGCTCCGCCCTGACCTCCGATATCCGCCGCAGGCCTTATTATCACTCTCCTGCCACTTGCCCTTTCACCGTCCAGAACATCTGCGTTTGTTGATTGTTGTTCCTGTGTTTACAGTCCTGTTGGTTTCCTGTACATGAACATGGGCTGGAAAAAAAATTCTGATTTGTGTCTCAGCAGAGCCTGAGTGAACCATATCATTGGTGAGAGTTGTTTTAAGTGCTGATTAGGCCAGGCGATGTTTTATAATATTAGCCTTGCTTATTCTCTGAGACCAGTTATTTTCCGTCCCTCCTTTTAAATCTATGAATTACATTTAAATAGTCCAAAGACGGAGTTTTGTAAACTACAAAATTAAGGACTAAAAGTTTTTACTTGACTTTGATTTTTATTCAGATTTTATTTGTAGACTCCCGTATCAGAATAAGTTACCAACGGAGAAGCTGTACACTTTTTATAAAGAGAGGGTTTTTTTTTAAAGATCGGTTTGAGGTTCACAGCAAAATTGAGCAAAATTTTGCAGAGATGTCCCATGTACCCCCTGCCCCACAGGTGTACAGGCTCTCCCGTTATCGCCCAGCAGAGTTTGGTATCTTTGTTGCAATTGGATGAACTTATGTGGACACATCATTGTCACCTAAAGTCTATAGTTATATCCAAGTTCACTCTTAGTGTTGCAGATACTGTGGATTGGGACAAATGTGTAATGACATTATCCACCACTACAGTACCATGCCAAGGAAACTCCTCTGCCCTACAAATCCTCTGTGGAGAAGCTGTACATGAAGCAAGGAAAAACAAGTCAATGAAAGTATAAAAATTCAAAATACGCAGAGTTTGGAGAAAGAATTATAAAATACCTCAGTTGAAGAATAGTTTGTTTCTGGGGTTTTACTAAAGGGGTCCCTAAAGAAGTAATTTTGATTGTCTATGACCATGTGGGATTTATTTTATAGTGCTTCTATGTGTTGACAACAAATCCATCAGAAATCTTTCTTCTTTTCTTTCTTTCTTTTTAAGTCTAGGAGTTTAAAAATCTTTTTTCCTCCACATAGTTTCACTGAGGTGTCTGTCACCATAGTACCTAGACAATCCCTCAGGCAGAGATATGAGTGATTAAATTTCTCCCTGGCTTGTGCCCTGTTTGATCCATGCTAGGCAGGATTTGGGGGAGTAAAATAAAGAAGGCTGAAGAATGAACAAGAATTACAGGAATTCTGTGCTTGTGAATTATTAAAATTTGGGGGGTTATTAGGGGAGAGGTTAAATATTTTTCCTTCCTTTCTGAAAACTTATATTAAAACTTAATATGACTTTAGAATTGAGAAACTGACAAAAATCTCTTCCTGGCCCCAGAGGCAGGATCAGGGGACTTTAAAAGGCTTCCTCAGGAGAGGCTATTTAGATCAGAGTAAAACTAAATTAATAGAGACGCCATCGATTCAGAGGTCTTTGTAAGTGATATATCGAATAGGCTTATTTGCCTTTAGACTGTTTTCTACGAAAAAGAGCTACACAGGTTAATGGTAAATAAATACGAGAAGACAATAATGGAAACAAGAAATGTGGTAAATGAGGAGCAATTCATTTGAGGGCGATTAGGGGTTTGTGTTTATTCCTTTACAAATATTGTGCAGGTGAGACATTTAGTGAATTCTCTCCATCTCTCTTCACGTCAGTTACTCATTGTAGTGGGGTATTACTGAATTCTAGCTATATTGCCCACCCCTTATCTCCCACCCTAGTCTGCTCCCTTACAGAGGAAACCTCTTAAAAATAGGGAAGAGGGCCAGGCACGGTGGCTCACACCTGTAATCCCAGCACTTTGGGAGGCCAAGGCAGGTAGATCACTTGAGGTCAGGAGTTCAAGACCAGTCTAGCTAACATGGCAAAACCCTGTCTCTACTAAAAATACAAAAATTAGCCAGGTGTGGGCGCACACCTGTAATCCCAGCTACTTGGGAGGCTGAGGCGGGAGAATCGCTCGAACCCAGGAGGCAGAGGTTGCAGGGAACGAAGATGGCACCACTGCACTCTAGCCTGGGTGACAAAGCGAGACTCCATCTCAAAAAAAAAAAAAAAAAAAAAGGTAAGAGCTTGGGGCCGTGGCAATGTCAATGGGCTTGAGAAATTCAGCCTTGTCTCATAACATCTGACTTAGGATGTGCTGTGGTTTAATACTTCTCTGTGGGAGTTTAATGGAGCAGAAATAGAGGTGATATCTATGGGCAGGACTAAGGTATGAAGGGAAGAGTAAGAAGGCCATAGGTGCCTGGAGCCAAAGATATCTGGAGAGTTGCCTTTCTCCCCAAGGGCCACGGAGCCGGCCTTTGCATTTTTATGGGGTCTGTTTAGGGCAGAGCCTCCTAACACCAACTCTGATTAGTGGAGATCGTTTGACCCTGTCGTTATGCGTGCACATTCCTGTCATCATTGTAGATGATCCCACAGGGCTGCAGGGGTGAAGGTGGTACCCAGTGGATGTTAGCGTCCCTTTCGGTCTTGCTTTCCCTTTTTTTTTTGCCTTCTCTTCTTTTCCTCCCGTTAATAAAATTGGCAACTCCATTGCACTCATTTCCACTTTCATATGTGCTCTTACCCATAGTTTTGGAGCCTTTATTATGGATCTAGCAGAGCAGATTATACACGTGCACGGAGTCTGGGAGTTTTCTACCACAGAAATGACTCGTTTTCGCCCACTACAATGGTTAAGTAGCTGGTTTCCTTGACGGTCCTGGAACATGCTTGTGATTGGTTTGTTATAGAGGAATGAGAACTGGATTAAGATCCAGGAGGCTTGATTTTGGCCTCTAGTTCTCAGTATTATTCTTTTTTGGTAATATCTTCTTCTTCTTTTTTCTTTTTTGTAATATCTTGTTCAAACCACTTAATCAAATTTCTACGTCTCTTTCCTTGTCTGGAAACTGTATTGGCTAGATCTGCATTTTCCAAAAAGTTACTACCTTTCCAAAATGTTCTGCAAGAAAAGACTGTAGAAGCACTTTCTATTCTATTCCTCTCTTTGAGGTTTACAAATCTTTCTCCTGTTAATGCCCTGACAAGGCCAGAAGTAAAGACGCCTGCTAACTTGGTTCAACAGAGTTTTGTTTGAACTGACTTTTACTGTTTAATCCCTTTTGGCTGAAACCCCCTTGAGTCAGACCCAGGCCTCTGTGCCCCTACACCCACTCCTGAACCTTCTCCTGTTGTCCTCATAGATCAGGGGAGGGACCCCAGGAGGCTGTGTTTCCAGCTGCTTTGCTCTTCTGTGGCTCCAGCTCTCTCTGGATGGGTCTCCTTTTTCCACCTTATGCTAGGGACCCCTGGGCTCCCCTCTCTCCTTCATGAGAGGGAACGTGGCTTCCTGCAGTTGACAATCCATGGGCTGCCTCACCATGACCTGCTTGGCCGCGTAGCACTCCCGCTTCTGTGCCACCAGATCCCCGTGTTAAATCCCCTCTGTTGTAAACTCTTGCAGAAGGTTCTGTTCCTGGTTGTACTCTAAGAGCTAAGGGCTCTTCATTCCCTGGATCACAGTTGAGAAATCCCAGACTAGGTAATTCCCCAGATGATACTTTAAAAAAATTTTGGTAATACACCTTAATTTGACACATTGACATACAAGGAACTGCTTAAAGTGTACAGTTCGATAAACTTAGACATAGGTAGGCACGGCTGCAACTGTCACTGCAGGGAAAATAGTGAATACATTCTGAGCTACACTTGAAAGAATCTCCTATGCTAGGGAATGAAATCATCACTCCTAATACACAGGAAGTGCTGTGCAAAGTCCCATCTTTCATTGACATTATGGCTTTTCTTGCTTTTCTCCTATGGGCTTTGAACATCCTTAAGAATGGAATTTCCTAAAGATCCTCATGGCTTGTGTTCTTGGATCAGAGAACCATGGGGTCAAATCTTCTTAGGGTCAAGTCTGTTCTTGGCAGCTGGCCTTTACCCTGTATCTCACTTTCCACATTGATTTTGGGAAATAATAATACAAATAGGCAGACCTCTTTTCTAATTTTGAAAGCAAGTGTCTGGGAGTAGTTTTGTGTTGTGGTGATGCTGTCAGCATTTTGTCTCTAAAGACTGAAATTTAAAAGATTTGATCCTGCCGGAACACAACACAAAGATGCTTCCCTGTGTTTCTCTGTTTCTGTTTTAAATTTGGGCAATTTGGGTAGGGCACAAATCCAAGAACTCTAGGAAAGTAGACTCCAATTTACCCCTGACATTTTCCCTATCCTCATCCTTCTGCAAATGTTCTGGAAGCTTAAATAGAAATTGCATTTTTTTTTCTGCACAAAAATACAAGTATTGTATTTCTTTATGACCTTTTGCCCTAAAGAATGGCTGATGTCACTTGTTATCTTATTATCTCAGCAAGGCAAATACACTTGTATGGCTGCAAATATGCAGTAAGAACTAGTAAATAGTAAGATAGGGGAGAATTTGGAGGTTTTTGGAGGAAATTGATATTTAGAGTAATGTTAACTGAATATTCCAAATAGCACCCAGTCACGCAATAGAACAGTTTTGGGAAATAACTTAACTGTCCCCTACCGGCCCACCATTTGGGGATGTTACTCTTTCCTTCCCACTGTCTCCTCTGCTCTTGTGGTCTGACTTCCATCCCCATCCCTCGGCTGCAAGTGTTTCATTGAAGGCAGCTAATGACTGTGTCCTGAGTCCTCATCCTCCTTTCCAAAAGCCTTGATCATGTTGACTATGCATTTTTCCCTACTGGGCTATTCTTTAGCTCTTCTAAAAAATCCTCTCCTTAGTTTCTACAATACGGCCTGCTCACTCTTGGTTCCTTTCCTGTCTCGAAGATGCTGCTATATTTGGGGATATTTTCTGAAATACAACAAAAGGTTCAGAAGGGTTGGCATGTGGCAGAGACCTGCACACTGGGCTGAGACAGGACACAGGCAGGGAGCTGGGCGTAGGGAGGAGGTCACACCCAGCTGCAGGAGTAAAAAGATAACATGTGGCCAAAGGTCAGGATGATGGGCATGTACCAGGCTCCCAGGTGACCTGCCACCGAGGCTCGGTGGCCTGGTGGTAGCCGTTGTGTTCAGAAAGTGAGATGGATACAGCTGCAGAGATGTCCCCCAGCTGTGAGTGCCTCCTCATGTGTCTGCCTTCTCTCTTATGACCCATCTGTTCAGAGCATGCCCCAAGTGTGGTCCCATCCCAGACCCATGCAGCGCAGCTTTTCTCAAACTTTGTGCAAGAACCACTTGGTTTTTCAAATTTTCAAATTTTTGTTTTAATTTAAATTTTGTGGACCCATACTTTTGCTAGAAAAATGACATGAAAAAACCCCGAAATATGTTCAAAATCAAGCCTCGACTTTTAATCATTAGGTTCCATTTGTAGAAAGTTGTCAGTCAACTTGCTATTAAACTGTCTAAACACTCCATTTCTGTACTCTCGTTGCAAGCTGGTAACAAAGTTTGTGGATCAGCACAGATCTATTAACAAACAGCTTCTTGGACCCCACCCCTGACTTGGGGGATTTGGGTGTGGGAATCTGCATTTTAACAAGCAGTGGCTGAGGTTTGGGAACCACAGTGCTAGTTACTCAGGCTTAACTTCAATCTTTGCCCTCATGCCCACATCAAGTCAGTTGCCAGGCTCAGTGATCCTGCTTTTGAAATCTCTTACTCCTGCCTTCCCATCTTCTTTTCCATCTATCCCTAAGTTCCCTGCACAAGGTCTTTATAATCGTTGGCCTTGACTGTTGCAGTGGTCTCTCTGCTGCGAATCCAACCCTGCATCCCTGCTAGGTTGGCTTTTCTGTGGTGCAGGTGTGATCTCTTAGTCCTCCTCCATCACCTTCTCTGGCTCCTGTGGCCGCTAGCTTAAGCTGATGTCTCAGGTCCACCCTGTCCGTCTCCTCTACTCATCTTTTCATATACTGTTATCTAGCCAGCACACTCTGCTCTGTGATTTTGCCTGTTTACCTAGTGAAACTACCCATTGCCATGTTCTCAATTTTGTTTTTTAAGCCCCAGCTCAAATGCCATCTCGTCAAGAAAGGCTTTCTGAAATTTGCTTACCCTCGTGCCATGACTCCTTGGAAGAACATTTGGGGCCAAATGACAGGGGACTTGTCCTATGCAGAGAGGCATAGAGCAGCATTCTATTTTATTTTTATTTTTAGTAGAGACGGTCTGTCTCTCACCCAGGGTGGGATGCAGTGGTGCAATTATAGGTCACTGCAACCTTGAACTCTTGGGCTCAAGTGATCCTCCCACCTCAGCCTCTTGAGTAGCTGGGCTACTAGGCATGTACCACCATGCCTGGCTAGTTGTTTTAATTTTTTGTAGAGACGGGTCTCATTATGTTGCCCAGGCTAGTCTCAAACTCCTGGGCTCAAGCGATCCTCCTGCTTTGGCCTCCAAACGTGCTGGGCTTACAGGCATGAAGCCCCAGACCCAGCCTGGAGCAGCATTCTAATTTCTGAGGTCTGTTTGCAGCTGAGCTCCATGTGGCTTCAACGAAGGAGTTGGGAGCCTGAAGTTCCAGTGTTGGCTCTGCTACCCCTCAGCTGTGGGATTCGTTGAATCACCTTCAACACCGACTTCTCTGATTCCTATCCTATTAAAACGTTTTATTTATCTTTGACACATCCCCCCTCCCCCCAAGTGCCTAACGTGGTGCCTTTCCTTAGTTGATACTCGATAGGTGCACACTGGGTAAATGTAGGTCAGTTTCTCAAAAATAAAGCCGGTGTATGCCGTCTCCTTCCATTCTCTCATTACAAATAACATCAAGCATTTGAATGAGAGAATTATACACTGTGAAGCATGTGTGCCGTTATAAGAGATGCTCATCAAGTTCCGTATGCGGCAGTGGTTATAAAAAGGGAAAAGAGAAATGGCCGGGCGCGGTGGCTCACGCCTGTAATCCCAGCACTTTGGGAGGCCAAGGTGGGCGGATCACGAGGTCAGGAGATCGAGACCATCCTGGCTAACACGGTGAAACCCCGTCTCTACTAAAAATACAAAAAACTAGCCGGGCGTGGTGGCAGCGCCTGTAGTCCCAGCTACTCGGGAGGCTGAGGCAGGAGAATGGCGTGAACCCGGGAGGCGGAGCTTGCAGTGAGCTGAGATCCGGCCAGTGCACTCCAGCCTGGGCGACAGAGCGAGACTCCGTCTCAAAAAAAAAAAAAAAAAAAAAAAAAAAAAGGGAAAAGAGAAGTTACCTTCCTCTCGCAGGGTGTATGTTCTGTGACTTTCTAACATTTTTTAAAAGGCTTCGGGAAGAAGAAATATTATTTTCCTTCTATCTGATGTCATTGTGACTTTAATAAGCATGAATACAAGTCAGAAAGACATGCTACTGAGTCTAAATTTAAATTTCCTGGCTGTGCCAGGCAGAAAGCTTCGCGCTTTCGTGCATGCGAGGAGGCACGACTCTTCGCGCAGGTGCCGCTGCAAAACACTTATCTTGTCAACCTCCACTTCGGGCTGGCAGGCTTGGCATACATTGTGAAGGTGTTAGACATTCCGTTTACATAAGGACTGAGGGGTGACATAATGTCTATTGAAGCAAAGTCACTTAGCTCCCCACTGGGCAACAGGGAGCATTTAAAAACTGAAAACTGATCAAAGCTGTGGGCAGGATTGAGATACCTTTACCCAGGGGGCGGGTGGTCTCTTGGTTCGTTGCCCGAAACAGATGTGCATTATTGCCTCACTGTATTTCCAGACTATTGGTGAAATGAATCAGGCAGAATTAAACCCTGAGTGGCCAATCCGGAGAGCCTGCTGAAGTGGGCACAAGTGCGTCCAAATAGGTTGGAAAAAATGTCAAATCAGAGTAGGCACATACAAGATGTGATGTTTCTCTTTTTATAGACTGCTATAAAAGTTGTTTAAAATTAAACAACTCTTCAGTACTTAAATTATGTATAATGAGACAGGTAGGTCCTGGAACAGAGACCTTTCCCTCCCTCTTCTTATCCCACTTAAATTTTGCACTCCCTACCAGAGTATGTGAGATATAAACACTTTCATTTCCAGGATATAGTGGAGTCTTAGGATGGAGCAAAGGGAGAGAGAGATGGCTTGACACAGACCACAGAAGTAGCAAATATGTTTCACGTTTTATTCCATGAACTTCAAGGACGTAGCAAGGGGAAAATGAAAATAATTTCAGATGCATCTGTCCTATCAAGTGGTAATCTTCTGTATTTTTACACTTCCAAAATATTTGTAGATATAGAGGAAAGTGTATTCTATAGTGTATACTCCCTCCCCCCCTCCCAAATAAGTAGTTTATTGTTGTTTTGCTTTTTATTTTGGGGGGCTGTATTTAGGAACAAGAGATGGTATGTAATGTTGCATTATTCAGGATTGACAAGGTTAATGCGTTTTGACAATTGAAATATCTGTGCCCTCTTTTTCCATTTGGCTGGCTTCTGTGAGAATCATTTATCTTGTGCCTGTAGGATGCAATCTAACTAGGGCACTGCTATTCTCCTCTCATTGTTGGATGACATGAGATGCTCTTTTCTGAAGCCAATGGATTGGGCATCTCTGATTTCTTGTTCACCTAGAGGAGTTTGTTTTCAGGGCAGGATAAATGCTTGTTTATTCTCATGCATGCATGCTCTCCCTCCCTCTCTCATTGAGTGTGATGTTTTCGTGGCCGCTTGGTGCTTGAGACCTGGCTCATAGGAAGCTGAACTCAGAATCAAAACTTCTCCTGAGGTGCCACCTAGCATCGCTAACCCCAGAGATGACCGGGGTGGCCCCGTTAACACTACACAAATAAAATATGTCACCAGAACATTTCACTGAGATGAGGAATTTCTTTCCATGATTCTCTAAGGTTCAACTGTAGTACATGCTGCTTTTTCCTACTGGGCAGCAAACATGTTTTACTAAACTCTTACCTAAGTGCTTTCTGTTTACAATTCCACAATGAATTCCTGGCTTCCTTCATGTTGATTTCTACAAATATGGTGATTTACTTCCACACCTTTTTGAGGAAGCAAATTCCAAGTTGTGATGCATCTTTTAACTTTTACCAGCATTTTATTGTGAACAAAATTTCAACATATGGAAAAAGGGGAAGATTGTATAGCAAATATCTGTATCCTCCACTTAGATTCTGTGATTAACATTTACTGTATCTGCTTTATCAGGTATCTATTCTGTTTATCCATCCGTTTTCCCATTCAGCTGTCCATCTTTTTTTTTTTTTTTTTGATACAATTCAAAGTAAAGTTGCAGACATCACCGGACACGTTTGCTCATGCTTGTAATCCCAGCACTTTGGGAGGCCAAGGTGGGCGGATCACCTGAGGTCAGGAGTTTGGTGTCAAATGTGAAGCCCTGTCTCTACTAAAAATACAAAAATTAGCCTGGTGTGGTGACGTATGCCTGTAGTCCCAGCTACTCAGGAGGCCGAGGCAGGAGAATAACTTGAACCCAGGAGGCTAAGGTTGCAGTGAGCCGAGATTGCACCACTGCACTTCACTCTGGGCAACAGAGTGAGACTCCATCTCAAAAAAAAAAAAAAAAAAAAAAAAAAAGTTGCATACATCAGTACACTGCTTTCTAAATAATTCTGCTTGCCTGCCATTAAAGTTCAATGTTTACAGTTTTTTGAGGTAAAATTTCTATACAATGAAATGTACATTTCTTAAGCATACCATTTGATGAGTTTTGATGTGTGTATACACCAGTGTAACCCACACCTCTGTCAAGATACAGAACATTACTAGAAAGTTCCCTCAGGCTGCTTGTTATCTGCCCTAAGCATGGGTGGTCCAGGAGTCACCCAGAACGTAGGACCATGCCTCTCTTCATCTTTCCTTTCCGAGGTTCCCTTCCTTTCTGGGATGCCCCAAATCTGTTCTCTGATTCTCCAGGCAGAAAGACTGCTGGTTTCCTGTTGGCATTCCTGCTGGCCAGCCTGGTGCAGACCAGGCCCTCCCTTTAAGCCAGAAGTCATGAAATTGGGAAATATATCCCGTGCTGTTTCCTGCTTCCAGTGTCAGTGCCCAGATGTGCCTGGTTTTGGTCAATCTCCAGCATCTTCAGGTAGCCGGGTGTTATTTTTTAAAAATCGTTTTTGCCAGAGTTTATGTTTCTAATCTGTGGGCAGGTCAGTCCAATAGGATCTTATTGGCCGTTGCCAGACATGGAACTCTGTTCATGGTTTTAATAATGTTTTGTGTGTGGAATGCCCAAAAGATCTATTTATAAAAGGATTTCAAATAGCCTATGAAGGAAAAAGTGTATAGGTCCTGTTGCTGCATTGTGTTATGTTCTGGGAGATGCAGTGACAGTGTGTCTCTAACCAAATGGCATCTGAGGACTCCCTGAACGAAAGGGTTTTTGTTTTGTTTTGTTTGGAGTCAGAGTCTCCATCTGTCACCCAGGCTGGAGTGCAGTGCTGCAATCATGGCTCAAGGCAGCCTCAAACTCCCGGGCTCAAGCGATCCTCCCACCCTAGCCTCCCGAGTAGCTGGGACTACAGGCATATACCACCACACTCAGCTGTTTCTTTTTTTTTTATATAGACATGGGGTCTCACTCTGTTGCCCAGGCTGGTGTCAGATTCCTGGCCTCAAGTGATCCTCCTACCTTGTCTTTCCAAGGCACTGAGATTACAGGCGTGAGCCACCATGCCCAGGCTTAAATAAAAGGTTTTTTAAACTCAGGGAGTGTCTTCAGTGTTAGACATGACAGAGTTAATTTGGTTGTCCAGTGTTTATTGATCCCTTTCAAGGCACTGCATTGAGCACTGACTGTAGTAGGGAGGGGGCAGGATGAGGATACAAATAACAGGAAGATGTTGCAGCTGACTTGAGGGAAGGAGATGCACAGATGGCTGGCCCAAACAGAGCATGATTGTGTCTATGATAGAGGTAAAAAACAAAAGAGGCCAGGTGCGGTGGTGCACACCTGTAATCCCAGCTACTTGGGAGGCTGAGGCAGGAGAATCACTTGAACCCGGGAGGCGGAGGTTGCAGTGAGCCGAGATTGTGTCACTACCCTCCAGCCTAGGTGACAAGAGTGAAACTGTCTTAAGAAAAAAAAAAGAGAGAGAGAAAGAATATTGACGGAGCACCAAGGAAGGTATGGTTAAGTTCAGGGTACGTGACATTCAGGCTGAGTGTGGAAAGAGAAATTGGATTTCCCTTGGTAGGTATAGAGGCAAAGCCTTTCCCGCCCGAGGAATGCACCAGGGGCAGGGTTGATTCGATGGTGCTCTGGGAGCCGTGAGAGGTCTGAGGTGCCTGGATCCAAGCGTGAGTGGCTACTGGTGGTGGCACAGGACTCGGCAGGGGAAGAGATTGCAAAGGTAGGCTGACGCCAGATGGTGAGGGATAATGAAGCCAGTCTAAGGAGTTTGGACTTTATTTTGTAGGCAATGAGGAACTATTTACAACTTTTTAGTAAGACTGTTGAATGACTGATGTGTGCTTTGGGAGATATTCCTGGCTGCAGTGTGGAAAAGGCCTGAAATGGGAGACCAACTGGGGCATTTTTGCAATTGTCTAGGTAACAACCCCCCCCTCCGGCCATTTAATCTGTATTTATAGCATTTGAGGGTCTTTTTGAAATTTTAAAATAGTTTACATTTTTTTTCCTTCCTGCAATTAAATGTAGACTGTTTAATCAAAAGGGGCAATTAGGTGACAAATTCGTGAATTGCACCCAAGAGATTAAAACTTGTGGAAAAAGTACTAATTCCAGTAACTAAAATCGGAGAGGTTACAATTTAAATAGACATTTAAATAGACTTAACCTGGTCCTCCTGGAACTCTTTTCCTCATTCCTCCTTACAGTTAAAAACACACATTTGTGAGCTGGTTGCTTAGAATTAGGAGCGTCATCTGCCGTCAGGGTGCAGACAGTATTCCCGTCTTTGAAGCTAGTTGGCCCACGGGGAAATTTCGTCAGCGAGCTGGGCCTTGTTCACAGGTGCTCAGCCACTTGAAATGACCAGATTGAAATCCAGCTTCATTTTCCACCTGGTTTGTCTCTACTCTGTTGGCCACTCACACCTGTTCCAGGTAGCATGCGAGAGCGCTGTCATCTCCTGGGGGTGGGGATCAGTCAGTGCCAGTTCAAACCGGTGACACTCTCCTCCTTTCTACCTCCTGAATGAATCCCGTAAGTCCTGACTCTTAAGAAGTTTTATTTACCAAGTGCAATCCACAAAACTTCATTACCTCGGTTCCCAAAAACAAGGGCAGCCCTGTGTATGGGAGATGATTTAGAGAAGTTTAGATGTTCGATGTCAGTGTTTGCGGTAGGCGGGATTCCAGCCCTGTGGGCTTTGCCTCCTGGTGTTGCATCCGTGAATATACCACCATATATAGCAAAAGGGAATTATGGTTGCTGAGCAGCTGGCCTTAAAATAGGGAGATTATCCTGGATTATTAATCACATAGCCCCTTATAAACGGAGAAGAGGAAGGCAGAAGAATCAGAGGGATTTGATGGCAGAAGAGGCAAGAGGGACCTGAAACATGAGCACCTTTGAAGATGGAGGAAGGGGTCCCAGGCTGAGGAATGCAGTGACCTCTGGAAGCTGGGAATGGCCCTGAGCTGACAGCCAGCAAAGAAATGGGGAGCCCAGCTGTGTACTTGTGAGGAGCTGGATTCTGCCAACAACCTGAATGAGCAAAGGAAACATATCCTCCCTCTTCCCTCCAGAATGGAGCACAGTCCTGCTGACACCTGGATTTTAGCACAGGGAGAACCCTGTTGGACGTTTTTTTTCTTTTTCAGACAAGGTCTTGCTCTTTTGCCCAGACCGAAGTGCAGTGGTACAATAACGGCTCACTGTAGCCTCAGCGCCCTGGGCTCAAGCGATCCTCAGCCTCCCCAGTAGCTGAGAGTACAGGCATGCACTACCTTGCCTAGCTAATTTTATTTTATTTTATTTTACTTTATTTTATTTTATTTTATTTTATTATTTTTTTAGAGATGGAGTTTCTCCATGTTGTCCAGGTTGGTCATGAACTCCTGGCCTCAAGCGATCCTCCTGCCTCAGCCTCCCAAAGTGCTGGGATTACAGGCATGAGCCACTGTGCCAGGCTATGAACTTCTAACCTGCGGGCCTGTGAGAGAATACATTTGTGTTGTTCCGAGCTGCTCAGTTTCTGAAGGCAGCAATAAGAAATGAGTACAGTGTTATTCATGCAGGGCTTTGTTCCCTTGGAACCTTTTAAATTGGAGTGATCTGGGATGCTGGCAGTTGATTGGCAGGTGTTGGAGTCAGACTGTGTTTGAATATGGGCCTTACCCCTTGGAGAGTGTTTGGTTTTAGGTGAGTTTTCCTCTCTGCGCTCCAGTTTAGCACTGTGAAATGGAAATAATAACTGCATTGAGTTCTCAGGGTGGTTGGGAGGATTGAGATGATACATGTAAAGAGCCTAGCCCAGTGGTTGGTACCTCTTAAGTACTCAGTAGTTATAAGCTTTTATTAGAATTGTTTGCAATAAGGGGCCATTAAAAAGATCTTCATGTTCCATACCTGTCACACTATTTCAGACATCATCCTCTTATGCTAAGAGCAGGAAACCATCAAAAAGAAAACTGGAACACTTTAGGCAGCACTTATTGGGTTTCTAAGTTCTAGAAAGCACTTATATATGATGGACCCTCTGGCATTTGAGCAGATCATGCTTATGAGAGAAACGTATGAAGGTGAAGCATTATGTCAATGCGGGGTAAAATGAAGTAGGACCCTTGGGGGCTATACCAGTTTGGAGGACCACAAATACCCCATGAATAAGCTCAGTTCCTACAGTCAGCTTCTGACTGGGGTGGAGATGTTTCCAGTTATTAGGCTTACCAAGGTGAAAGATCAAGATTCATTGACAATGTCCAGATAATCATCATGTCCTGAGAAACATTTCCAATTCCTTAGTCGTGCAATTTCAGAATTTCATACTCCCATAATTTCCAGAGTCCTCTAATGTTCTTGCATCTCACGATACCCCCATCTCTAGGATTGTGAATTTCCTGCTGTGTTATGATGATGTCCTAATCCTGGAATCAGTAGAGGATGAATCTGTCAAAGCAAAAAATCTGGAAATCCTGTATTATTTAGCTACATGAGGTGTCTTGGTAAAAGAGGCAAGATCTGTAGTATCACCATTTTGATCTTCCACATTGATGCTACTGGTATTCTACCCTTCAGGACAAGAGCTTAGCACTTTCCTGCAGATTTCCATTGTCCACAGTGTGTTTCATCTACAAAAGGCAATCACTGATGAACCCTTGTACCTCGACTGGGGAGGGATGGAGATCAGGATTCCACGTCACCAATATGCTTTGCAGAGTATGAAGCTGTGCTTAGCTCAGATGGCCAGTATCAGGAAAATTCAGCATTTTTCTAACCAACTGTTGTTTTATCTTATGAATATTGAGACTCTTGTAAATGATCATGTTTCTATATTCTTTGGCCACTATGAAACTCAGAGCAACCTCTCTTTATCATATGATATTTATTATCCTATATTAACAGTATCTTATTTTCTTGCCCCATTTTCCCTTCATTCCTATTTCCACATATGTTCAATGTTTATTCCATAAAATGGTATTTCTATAAGTTGTCTTAGATCTATTTTCAGAACGAGGCAGGGGCAAAACAAATTACTGCTCCAAATCAATAATAAATGGTCAAAGGAACTATAGCCTGTTGTCATGGGATCCAGTAGGTCCCACACCTATCTCTATGGTCGTGCCTTTGGGATCTCCTCTGAGGATGAGCCTACACCCTGTATTATGTCACCAAGTGTGTGGGACTGGAGTCTTTTGCCAAGTGGTTATGTGTCATGCACAGCCCTGAGTGCAGATGGGACACCGTGACATTGCCTGGTTGATTCATTGTGAAGGCATCACTACCAGGTTTGACTTGACTTTAAACTTTCTTAAAGTATGGTTTGTGGATAATGGGCATCAGAATCAATGGAGGGGCTTACTCCCAGAGATTTCAATTCAGTTTGTCTGATCTGGGACCAAGGAATCTGCATTTTAAGAAGCATCCCACATGGTTTTTAATCAAGTGGTTCATGGGCCAGAGTTTGAGAAGTACTGCCTTAAAGGGTGGGTAGGATTTAAAGAGGAAGGGGTATGCACTTCAGAGGATGGAACTGGTGGAAACAGAGGCACAGATTCTGGCCATGTGCACAGGGGGTGAGACAGGATGCTTAAGGGTGGGTGCCGTGAACACTGAGGGTTCTTTTACTCACTGTCAATGCCATTTGTAGATCTACATCAACATTGAAATATTCAACGTCAACATTTGAGTGTGCTAGCTCAAACGTTTTACATGCTGTGTGCCCTTGAACATCTGGGTGCCTACTGTGTGCTGGCTGATTTGCCAGGTGCCAAGGATCCTGAAATACTAAGGCCACATTCGTCTAAGAGCACGCTGTTCCGAAGGAGATGCTGATGTGTAGATACGTGGAACTTCCGAACTACAGAGGTACTATGATAGAGATATGTTTGGGAGAATATCAATGAGGAAATGATAAGGGCAGGATGAGGAAGCAGAGGAGATCTGAAACTGAAAGCTGAGCAGATATTTTTATTCTTTGGAGTTTCTGAAATTGTGCAGTGCAGTGTTTTAGCTTGACATTCTCACAGTGACTTTTGCCATAACAATAACTTTTATTTTTATTGGATGGTTTGCTTGTGTTTTACCTGTCTTTTGGCTGCTTAATTAAATGACCTACATAAATGTAGCAGCCATGACTAGGTGTATCTTGAGATTTTTCCAGCTGGTTTTGGAACTTGAAATTTTTTTAAAAAAATTTAAAGTCCTCTTTGACTTTTTATTCCCTATTCTTAAAAAACAAAATGACCTTTATTTGAAAGACTTAAAATGGTAAGATTTTAAATAACTTGGCTATTTTTCATTTCTTTTTAAGTCAGGTTTCCATGGTCATCAAACACTTTATGACTAAATATAAGCTAACCTCCTCACACTTGTCCACTTCTGCCCATTCTGAGATGTTTGAGCTGTAATTCTGCCCACCTCGCTTCTTGTCCTGAACTGTATTGGCAGTGATGTTGGATGGATCCATCTCAGGATACAGCTTAAGTGACTAATTTAGAGTGAGAGCTAAAATTCTCAACCTACTTATCCTTGGCTACAACCCAAAGCTTCAAATGTTGTTGGATTACTCTCTTCCCGGCCATATTAAGCTCAGAGCCTTTGATGTAGCTTGAAGGCAGACTTGACCAAGTGGTATTGCCTCCCGCTGATATTTAGGTGGAAGCCAACACCATAAAAATGAACATTTTACTAAGAGTGCTCGCTCTACTACCTGCAAACCCAGCCAGTTGCTCTGCCAAATTGGTCAAAGAAAGAACTGGCTTGAGAATTGCAAAGTGTGTTCCTCTGGCAAAGAAATGGAGCTCACATCAATCTCATGGGGCTCCCTAACTAAAATGTAGTAGACATGTCAAACACTTTAATTGGAAACTTCCAAAAAATACCCATCCCAAACCTTAGTTTATTTTAAAAGCAATTTTGTTAAGAAATGAATAACAAGGATGAATCTTTGACATCTTTTTAAGCCTTACTTTATTCTTCCACTAGCCCATCCACCTGAATTTCTAGCATACAATATCTAACCGTGCAGCAGATATTTCAGAGTATATAATTGGGTTGACACATATATTTTCTGCCTCGGCATTCTCTGTAAGGTTGCAGAAAGATCTGGCAATCTGGATTACACAGAAACATCATTAAATTATATTTACAGATCTCTGTGGAACAACCATAGCAAGTTAAGACTTATAATGGCCACAGAATTAGACATGGCTGCTGTCCAGTGGAGTCACTGCATTGGGCCAATTACAGATGAACTGGCAATTAGAAGATACCTAGGGATCTCCTTAGCAAGCCTAATTTTCTTAGTTAGATTGTAAGATGTTTTCTTTGTTAGTCAAGTGACTATTTTTCAAGAAGTCTAATCTGGACCTCTGAGTAATTGATGACATAAAATGCTGCAGAATCTCAGAAGTGATTTAATGGTGTACCTTTGAATGGTGCATACATCTCCTTCAGCACAGTTCTAAGCCGGGGGTCCTTTCAGAGCTGCTTAAACACTTCCAGCTACAGGAAACTCACTACTTCACAAAGACACTTCATTTGAATTTTGTACTGTGATCACTGATAGCTTTCTGTTCAGTGGAATAATTTTCTACCTCCTTAAAACTTCTTAGTCCTTGGTTATCCTTCTAGAGCAAGGGTTGGAACATTTTTCTTAAAGGGCCAAATGGTAAATATTTTCAGCTTTGCAGGTGTGATCTTTGTCTCAGCTACTCAACTGTGTCGTGGCAGTGCGGAAGCAATACTTCAACAGACAGACATGGCTGTATTCTATTGAAACTTTATTTATAAAACTAGGTGACTGGCGCATGAGCTGTATGTGGCTTGGTGACTCTCATTTTAGACCTGTGTAATCTAGGTCCTGAAAATGAATTACTCAAACTCTTAATTCCAGGTTGGTTCCCTGACATTTAAGAGGCACTTGCTCTCCCTTTGTATGGGCCTGATGAGTGAACTAAGAAAGTTTATCTAATGCCATTCAACTAATCTTATCAAAGTTTTTAAAGTCCTATAGAAATGAATTTGTAACTGGAATTATCTGCGGTTCTAAATATGCACATATTATTATGGAGTTCAATTTTTTGTTTGTTTGTTTTGCTTTTTAAAAGGAGGTCATTTTTTGTGTATGTAATTTTGTGTGTGTGTGCCAGAAAGCCATGCCTTCAGGAAGGTGCTTTTAGTGTTCCATCATTGAGCTTTCTGGGTGGGAGGTGGCCATTTGGAGGTGAGAAAGATACAGGTGAACAAAAATCTTTGCTCTAAAAGTGTAGACTATTTTTATGGTTCTGAATGCAACCCTCCTTTCAGAGCTGTGGATTATCATTTAGATGTCTGCACAGAATAGCTACCTGAAGCATTGCCCATGTGTTTCCCCCCTTTTCTCTTGGCTCTTCTATAGGGCTGTGGTAGTGCCAGCATATTATCTGCTGGGCATAATAAACACCTACACCTAGCTCCAGGGATGAAGAAACTGGGTCAGCCAGGAGTCAGCCTATCATGCTGCAGAAGCTGGTAATATTAAGCCCAGAACCAGCCTCATTTTAAGATTTTACATTATATATGGTAAGAGCCCTGCTGATGTTAAAAAAAAAAAAACTGGTTGGAGTCCAAAGTAATTTTAGACATTAAAGAAAGGTTTCAGAACATTTTAAGTCATGTGTATTAAAGCTAGCCCTGACCTCAATCAAGCACCTGCTACTTAAATTGATCAAATGGTCACTGGTGAGCCCTGTCTCTTCTATAGTGACTTCACCCCAGTCACCCACTGACCTTTGCTCAGCACTTTCTCCAGAGAGGGGAGAGTGAAATGAAAAACTAGATTGGGTGGGAATTGTTGTTCCTGGTTAAAATGAAATGTGTGTATCCCTGCTACTCATATGTGGTCTGTGGACCAGCAGCAGCTGCCTCACTAGGGAATGTGTCAGAAATGCAGCATCCCAGGCACCTTTAGATCGGAGACCTGCATTTACAAGACCCCTAGGTGATTCATAGGCACAGTAAGGTTCGAGAAGCACTGATCCAACCCCACAGCCTTCCTCCTGCACAGAGGTAACCCAGGGCCATCTTTGTTTCAGAAGCACCCATATTACAAAGAGCTTGAGTTATTTTGGGGAGATAAGGTAAAGGAGAGATGTCGTACTTCCAATGACTGTGAAACTTTGCCCAGAAATCTACAAAATGAAATTATTCTGAGTGCTAGAACTGTAAGTACTTTCATCACTCTGCTATACAGACTTTTCTAAGTAAGCATTAAAGGATATACATTTTCGTCTAACATCAATTTTTTTGATATGTTGTGCTTTCTATTTGCATTGAGTTCAAAATATTTTTTAAATTCCCCTCGTGATTTCTTCTTTGACCTGTGGATTATTTAGAAGTATGCTGTTTAATTTCGAAATATTTGGGGATTTACTGATTTCTGGTTTAATTCCGTTGTAGTGAGAGAACACTGTATGACATCAATCATTTTAAATTTCAGTCTTATTTTAAGGCCATAATATGGTTGATCTTGGTGGATGTTTCCTGTGCCCGTCAAAAGAATATGTGCTCTATTGTCATTGGGTAGAGTGTTCAATAAATGGCAGTTAGGTCAAGTTAGTTGATAGTGTTGTTCTTGATTGCCTGCCTGCCTTCCTTCCTTCCTTCCTTCCTTCCTTCCTTCCTTCCTTCCTTCCTTCCTTCCTTCCTTCCTTCCTTTTCCTTTCTTTTCTTTTTTCTCTTTTCTGTTCTTTCTCAGCGTCTTAATGTGTCACCCAGGCTGCAGTGCAGTGATGCACTCATGGCTCACTGCAGTTTCTCCCTCCTGGGCTCAAGTGATCCTCCCACCTCAGCCTCCCAAGTAGCTGGGACTACAGGTATGTGCCACCATGCCCGATTAATTTTTGTGTCTTTGGAAAGATCGGATCTCTCTATGTTGCCTAGGTCTCAAACTCCTGAGCTCAAGTGATCTACCCTCCTCGGCCTCCCAAACCGCTGGGATTAGAAGCATGAGCTACCATGCCCAGCCCAAGTCTGTATTGGCTTTCTTTGTACTTGCTCTATCAATTACTGAATGTTGAAATCTCCAACTATAATTCAGGATTTGTCTACTCTCTTCAGCTCTATCACTTTTTTTTCCTTCCTGTGTTTTGAAGCCCTATTCATGGGCTTCGAAACAATCCACATTTAGGCCTGTTATGTCTCTGGATGAACTTGATTATTCAGCACTACATAGTGTCCCTCTTTGTCCTTGATAATAGTCTTTGTTCAGTAGTCATCTTTGTCTGAAATTAACATGACTACTCTAGCCTTCTTTTGATTTGTGTGCACATGGCATAATTTTCTAACCTTTTTAACTTATCTGTGTCTTTAGTCTTTATAAAGTGGGTTTCTCATAAATAACATAGAGTTAGGTCTTGTTTATTTCTTGAAGCAATCTAATAATTTCTGCCTTTTAATTGGTGTGTTTAGAATATTTACATTTAACGTGATTATTGATGTATCTGTGTGTAAATCTACCATCTTGCTATTTGTTTTCTGTTTGTCCCATCTGTTCTTTGTTCCCTTCCCCCACCTTTTTCTGCCTTCTTTTGATTGTGTATTTTTTATGATTTTATTTTATTTCCACTGCTGGTTTATACCTTTATGTTTTATTTATTTTTAGTAGTTGCTCTAAGGTTTATAGTATATGTGCTTAACTTACCACAGTCTGTTTGTAAATATTTTACCACTTCGTGTATAATGTAAGAATTTTACAACAGTATACTTCAATTTCCTTCTTCTGTTCTTTGTACTACTGTTTTCATATATTTTATTTCTGTTTATGTTACAAACCTCATATTATATCAAGTAGTCAATCACATTTTAAATAAATTAAAAATGAGAAAAAAACCTCTTACGTCTAACCACCTATTTATCATTTCTCACACTCTTTATTCCTTTTTGTAGATCAACATTTTTTAAATCTAGAATCATGCTCCTTCTGCTTGAAGAACTTCTGTTAACTTTTCATGTAAGACTGGTCTACTGGTGATAAATCCCCTCAGCTTTTATTTATCTGAAAAAATTCTCTGTCTGTATCGTGGAAAGATTTTCACTGGGTCTATAGTTCGAGATTGACAGTATTTATTTTCCTTTCAGCACTTTAAAGATAGTGTTTTACTGACTTCCACCCTGGATGGCCTGATGACATCTTGGTTCTTCTGTACATAAATTGTCTTCTGGTATCTGGCTGATTTTTAAGATTTTCTCTTTATACTGGTTTTCAGAAATGGTTTTATCATGTGCCTTGGTGTTGTTTTATTTAGGTTTATTCTGCTTGAGGCTCTTTGAGTTTCTATCTGTGAGTTTATAGTTTTATTTAAATTCAGAAAAATTTGGTTATTACTTCTTCAAGTCACTTTTTGGCTTTCCCCTTTTGTCACCTCCTTCTGGGTTTCAAATTACCTGTATGCTGGACTCCTTTATATCTCACGCTTCAGTGTTTTATTTTGTTTTGTTTTGTTTCCTCTCTGTGTTGTCTCATTTGGGCAAGTTTCTATTGCTATGACATCAAGTTCACTAATATTTTCTTTTTCAGTATCTAAACTGCTGTTAATCCCACCTAATGCATTTTTCATTTGACTAAAAGTTTCATTTGCTTGTTTTGTATGTCTTGTATTTTCTTCTCATGTTCATGTTTTTCTTTGTATTCTTGAGCATATATTTGTGATTTATAATAGCAATTGTAAGGTCCTTGCCTTACTCTCATTCTATTACCTCTTATTTCTGAATCTGTTTTTATTGATTGATTTTTCTTTTAGTTATGAGCTATTTTCCTATATCTTCAAATGCTCACTAATTTTTGAGCATGCAAAGATGCTGTGTGCTGGATTTTGTTATATTCCTTTTTAAAAAGTCAGATTTTATTCTTTTGTGCAACGAAGTAACTTGCAGATCAATTCGATCCTTTTGAACTTTGCTCTTAAGCTTTGTTGTGGTGGATTCAGACAGGCCGTTATTTTAGGATTAATTTATCCCCTCCTAAGAGACATTCTTTTAAGAACTCTACCTAATACTCCATATATTATGAGGTGGCTACATTTCTGGTTCTCCAGCACACAAACTTTCCCCAGCCTTCTGTAAACTCTGGTAATTTTTTTTCCTACTGTTTTCCCATAGTTCTTTCCCTGCCTTGGAGGTTTTCTTTGTACACAAGCAGTTCAGAACTCAGCCAAAGGTTAGAGAAGACCCCTCTGTAGATCTTTGGAGCTCCCTCTCTATGTAGCACTCTCTTTTCCAGTAGTTAGCCCTGAAAATTTAGATGACTTGACCTCCCCAAACTCCAATCTCTGTCTTCTAAAATCGATGAGATTATTGGACCCTATTTGGTAGCCCTCTCCCTGGGCTGCCACATAAACATATAAGTATCCTTCCATTTGTGAAATACATAGCATGGTGTGTTAGTTTCCTAAATCTGCCACAAGTGGATGACTTTAAACAACGAAGTTTACTCTCTCATAGTTTGGGAGGCTAGAAGTCTGAAATCAAGGTGTCAGCAGGCTGTGCTCCCCCTGAAGACTCCAGGAAGGATTTTGTTCATGCCTTTCTCTTAGCTTCTGGTGTTGCTGGCAATCCTTGGCATTCCTTGTCTTGTAGAAGCATCACTTCCATCTCTACCTCGGTAGGACATTCTCTCTATGCCTGCTTATGTGTCTCTTTTTCTTCCCTTGTAAGGACATCAGTCAGATTGGATTAAGGGCCCACCCTACTCCAGTATGACCTCATCTTAATTATATCCACAAGGATGCTGTTTCCAAATAATGTCACATTCTGAGGTTCTGAGAAGGACATGAATTTTGGGGGGACACTATTCAACCTAGTATGTATGACAACTGTGAGTCCCAAAGTTGCTTTGATCCCTTGATAAGGAAATTCTTTATGCTGAGATAAGACTAGTTTCAGATATGCTGCCTGCATCACTTCCAGACTGCTCTGTCTACCTCTCTGCACCCTACCTGGTAATCTGTCAGTGTTCTTTCATAATTATACAATGTATCCACAGCTTCATCTTCATAGATCAGGAATGCCCCTTTCCTTGCAGGTTCCCTGTCTATTTCTGAACTGCAGGGCGGTGAGAAAATTCCATCCCGTGTGCCTCTGAATGCCCTTCGTAGCTTCAGTCATAACTGTTCATCATCACTCTCTGACCCTGCTAAAATGACCACTCTGAGAGTTTGCGTATTTTAGAATCCTGCCTCTAATTATCTTCACAAGTTTCCTTCGTGGTGCATTTCCCTAGAAGTGGCTCCTTTTCCAGATCGAAGTTCTGCAGATGAGAAACAGACTTACAGTAGATTACTCTTGCTGGTAGAGAAGAATGCCCCTGCATGGGGAAGATGCCAATCAAATATAACATTTTCCGCAAACGTTTTGCATATTGCCTTATGTTATAGCCCAGCTTCTTTCTGGAAAGATGACAGTCCATGCAGCCCCCAGCATCTTTGTGAATTCGTACTGAGAATGTGAATGCAGACTGAGTAGCCACCAGACTTAGACAAGTGATCTCCCAGCTATCCAGGCAAGGAGCTGGATAAAGAGACGATGATGGTCACTCAAGGTTAGAAATAACTGGCAGAATCAGGAATAGATTTAGTGAGTTTTGGCTCAAAACTCACCGCCAGGCATTTTTTTTTTTCAAGACAAAGAAATCCATCAGGGTTTCTGTTGGGTCCTTGCAGGACCTTACTAGATTTGTGTTTGGAAAATTGCCATACCAACAACTACGGTTTGCAACCAAGCCTATTTAAAACAAGATCAACAAAACCCCTCTCTTCCCTACAGTACCTTGTGGTATTTGAGTGTTAATTTTGACTTCTTTTGAATAGCTGTGGTGGCAGTGGCTAAAGGGTGAAGCTTCAAGATGCCTTAGAGGGTCAGTCATAGAAGGCGGCTTGCCAAGCCTGACACCGAAGAAAAACGCAGCCCTTGGGTCCAGCTGTGCCTCGCAATTCTGGCATCCAGTCTTTTCTCTGACCCAACCGCAAACCCCTTCACCCTCTCTCCACCCCCTTCCACATGCTCACATGCACACGAGGTGGAGCCACTGTCCCCTTCTCTGTGTGCTCCCTTGTCCACGGATGCATTTGTGGTTGAAGGGGAATCAGTGCAGCCGTGGGAGAATACAGGTCCTCATGTAAGACTAACATGAGTGGTCTGTTTACTCATCTGTGCTTCCCACTAGACCAAGAGCTCCTAAGAGCAGAGATTGTCTTATTCTTCTTTATATCTTCAGTGTCCAGCACAGTGCCTGCTCAGGACGGCCATTGAATGATCCCCTGAATGGTTACATGGTACAAGGAAGGCTTCCCTTAAAGAATGTCTTGCTACTGTCTTTGGGATTTGACATGCAGTGAATCAGGAGATGATTCTTGAAGTTTCATATCCTTTAAGTTCCTCATTACCATGTATAAGTATGTATGCTTGATACTAGTAATCTTACCAGGAACCTAGTGTCCCCAGGAAGGTCATACATTGCCACAGAATCTTGCCAAATGGTTCCTTGAGCAGTTCTAGGTGGAAGGGACCTCTGCACACATGAGTGGATAAAAAATGCAAGCAATGCTGTTGAAAGTTAGAACTCAGCTTTTTTTTCCCTTGAGGTCCTCAGCCACCACCCAGCTGCTGAAATTCAGAACACTTTGGTTCTAGTCCTGGTTCTAATGCGCTGGTGACCTTCGATTCACTTAACCTTTTGCAGACCCTAGTTTTGCCTCATCAGCAAAACACATGCTCTTTAAAGCCCTTATAACTCTAAACTCTTGCCTTGAACCTGCTTTGAGTTTTAAGTAATGAACACATGAGACTAAACAAATCAGATTTTAAAAGCTTAAGTGAAATAAAATAAAAAATTTTTTAAAAAAGGAAGTGAATATTAAAGACTGATTTCTTTCTTTTTTTTCCTCTTTTTCTTTTGAGACAGAGTCTCGCTCTGTCACCCAGGCTGGAGTGCAGTGGTGCAATCTCGGTTCACTGCAGCCTCTGCCTCCCAGGTTCAAGCAATTCTCCCACCTCAGCCTCCCAAGTAGCTGGCATTACAGGTGCCAGCCACCATACCTGGCTAATTTTTGTATTTTTAGTAGAGATGGCATTTCACCATGTTGGCCAGGCTAGTCTCAAACTCCTGACCTCTGGTCTGGAACTCCTGACCTCAGGTGATCTGCCCACCTTGGCCTCCCAAAGAGCTGGGATTATAGGCGTGAGCCACCATGCCTGGCCTCTTTCTCAATTTTATCTAAGAAACCAGAACTTCACATCTTAATTTTTATTTTTTAACTTTTTTTTTTTTTAAGATACAGGATCTTGCTGTCACCCAGGCTAGAGTGTAGTGATTATAGCTTACTGTAGCCTTGAACTCCTGACTTCAAGTAATCCTCCCACCCCAGTCTCCCAAAGTGCTGGGATTGCAGGAATGAGCCAGTGTACCTGGCCTTCAAATATATTTTTTGAGGTGGTATGATAGACTAGTGAAATTGAAACAGGAAATATGAAATTATAATTTATTTGTTCCTTTTCCTGAGTATCTTTGTCAGTCCGCATGTGAATTAAAGTAAATAAATCAGAGTAGAGCGAGGAACACCATCTCTCCACCTTGACTTTGCTGCTCTGGGTGACTTTGGGCAAGTAGTTTAACTCTCTTGGACCATAGTTTTATTTATTTATTTATTTATTTGTTTGTTTGAGACAGAGTCTCACTCTGTCACCTAGGCTGGAATGCAGTGGTGCAATCGCAGCTCTCTGCAACCTTTGCCTCCCGGGTTCAAGTGATTCTCCTGCCTCAGCCTCCCAAGTAACTGGGATTACAGATGCCTGCCACCACGCCCGGCTAATTTTTGTATTTTTAGTAGAGACGGGGTTTCGCCATGTTGGCCAGGCTGGTCTCAAACTCCTGACCTCAGGTGATCTGCCCGCCTTGGCCTCCCAAAGTGCTGGGATTACAGGCATGAGCCACTGTGCCTGGCCAGACCATAGTGTTTTAACGTGTGAAAAGTAGATGTCTGGTGAATAAAAGTCAAAGGAAAGTTTTGAATGCATCACAAACGTCTCTGTGAAATAAGTGTTGTTATCACGCGGGGCCTCCAAAGTGAGTTTTCTTCACCTCGTGCTGTAATTAGTGAGTAGAAAGTCTCCAGTTAATTTTGTAAAATATAAGCCATTGCAGACGTTGTTCTTTCTCCCTGGATTAACAACTCCAGCAGATCTGAATGGCATAGCACATGTTATTTGAACGAGGGTCAATTTGGCCTTTGCCTTATATTCGGCATTATCGTTACAATGCAATACAATATCCTCTTCAAGATTCAAGCTTTTTTCTCTTATTTTATGCTTTTCTATGTCACAGTTCTCCAAGACTATCTTTGGATTACTTATACACACAGCTGTTTTATGAGACTCTGTTGGAGCTTATGAGTCAGATTACTGTTACCAAAATGTTTGTGAAATCACTTCTTAAGTCATATATTTGCATCATGTACAACCTGTTTGACAATCAAAACATTATGCCCTTCAGCACTTGGCTGGTTATGATAGTAAGTTTTCCAGTAGAGTGTTCCAGCATAATATAATTGGGCAGTAGACAGAAGGAGCACAGTATATTATTTTAACATAGAATTCCAAGTGCATTTCTCTTCTTGTAAGATTGGGAAGGACACATAATATTCTGTAATAGACTCAGGGTGATCAATTAATAGCATAGAAAAATTCCAGTGCAGCTGGGGCATTACCAAGTGCAGCCCTGGAGCCAACAGGGGTGGATGGAAGGATGGACTGGCCGCAACACAAGACACAGATGTGGCCACTGACACAGCACTGCCTGTCTGTGTTAGTCAGTATCTCAGGCACCTGCTGGCACTGGCTGTTCTTTACTTGCTCTTGGCCAACCTTTAAGGCCCATCTTAAATGGTGGCTCCTTCAAAAAAGCTTCGTTGACATCTTCAGAGTAGACTCAGAGACTCCCTTTCCTCAAAGTCTTCATAGCATTTTCTTTGTACTTTCTGATTGCTCAGTTGTCATTTGTCATTTGTTATCGTCTCATTGCCGCCACTTCTTGTTACTCCTCTTGGATTTATTTTATTTATTTATTTATTTATTTATTTATTTATTTTTGAGATGGAGTCTGGCTCTGTTGCCCAGGCTGGAGTGCAGTGGCATGATCTCAGCTCACTGCAACCTTCACCTCCTGGGCTCAAGCAATTCTCCTGCCTCAGCCTCCCGAGTAGATGGGATTACAGGCACCCACCACCATGTCTGGCTAATTTTTGTATTTTTAGTAGAAATGGGGTTTCACCATGGTGGCCAGGCTGGTCTCGAACTCCTGACCTCAAATGATCCACCTACCTCAGCCTCCCAAAGTGCTGGGATTACAGGTCTGAGCCACCTCACCTGGCCCACCTTGGATTTCCTAAAAGGAAGGAGTTGTATCTTGATTAAAGTGTGAGTGGTCAAGTGTCAATGCAGTTATTATATGTTATTTTTCAAAGGACACATCCAAATTCAGCCAGTGACTTCCTGGGTTGACACTTGAAGGTCTGCTTTAATGATCTTGAAGGTTTGCTTTAATAGTCTTTCACAATAGACTGACTTTTGCTAAGGCATGACGTGGGGGAATTCAAAACTTTTTTGCAGTCAGCCTTGCCCTCTTGGAGTTTATGACATTATAGAAATATATATATATAACATATATACATATGTCCTAAGTGCTAGCTGAATAAAACAGCAAATAAATTCTATAGAAATATAAGCTTCATCCCCAGCTTACTAAATATTCTTTCTAGCTCTGAACATGATTGCATCTGTAACAATGCTTATATTCTGATTTAGTAAAAAGATGCAACTCGGTGTGCATGTCTGAGTGTGTCTCCAAACATTTTAAGTGTTTTTCCAGTGGCCATAATATGTCTTATCAACACATTGTTTTTCTATCCATATTCTCGCAGTTCTTCTCCAGGGGATAGGAGTATGTTGCTAGAGGGGATCTTAATAGTTGGCTTGATGTTTAAGCTGCCGGGCGATGCAGATGTGCAGCCAGCTGAAGTCCGTTTTGCAATGACGGTATCCTGGGAGTCTGGAGGAGAAGCCTCTTAACGACTGTGAGATGTAGCCCCAGCCCATAAAACATGGCCGTGCGGCAGGGGCCCAGCTTTACACCTGACCTCTAAACTCCTATGCACCTTTGCATCCTCACACTCTTCTTTGCAGATACTCCTATGAATTCTGCAAGTCTTGGTAAATAGGTTAGCTTTTAGAAACCCGTGTTTTAAAGTACAAAGCATGCATCTCAGAAGTGAGTTTAGAACTTGGAGAAAGTTCTCCAGTGTTTTCAGCCTCCACTGTCTGCAGCCAACCCCAGGGGAGGAATAATATAAAAGAGAACTCAAAGAAACGAAAGCACAAGATACCCCTTTACTTTGAAACAAGAGGCCTGTAAGTACTCATGTAAAAAGTCTTGGTAAAATTCTGTGTTCTTACAGAATGATGATCCTCTTACTTTAAAAGTTATGGGGAGGCACTCTTATGGGAATAAAAAGACACCAAAAACAAAACAAGAAGAAAAAGTGTTTTTCTAAACAGGAAAACTTCAAGAAAACATCCCACTGCCTTTTATGTCCTAGCCTTTTATCCTATTCTTTTAAAACACCAATTAAAAAGAAAGAGGCTGGCGGGTTTCATGCTAAAAGCTATTTGCTACAGGGGACAATTTGCCAGATATGAAAGTGTGGTTTGTGGGTGTTGACATTCAGGTTTGTCCTATCACGGCTGGGCAGAACCTCTGATGGATTCCACTGGGCTATTTACTGGGCTGACCCCTCTGAGAAGTGGGGACACTGTCCCTCCATTTTAAGGAAATGGCAGGCTCAGATGGTGAATGCAGGTGTGGTCCTTGGCCCCGCTAAAAGGAAAGAAAAAAAATCTGTCTATAGAATGTGGAGCAAATAATACAAGTTTGCCCTCCATGGTGACCTTCTCTCTACCCACCCTCTTGGCTCACACCGATGGCAAGTTATAATTGGACTACAAGGACCAATATATTGTGTAGTCTAGAGGGGAAAATGCCAAAAGAAAAACTCTGTTGGATCAAGCGTATGTGTCCTGCGTTCATTTCTAGGTCTGTAAACAAACACAGCTGTTGAGTGAAGGATCTGTCTTCAGAAATGGTGAAAAAACAGCCATGCCCTGCCAGTGAGAGCGCAGCAGGGGAGAGTTGTTCCAGGGCTTGGGAGGAGCAGGTGGGGCGCAGCAGGGCTGGGACCGTGTGTCTCCTCCGTATTCCAGGAGAGGCCATTCTGTGTTTTCAGCTGAGGCTGGTGGAGCATGGAGAATGATGAGTGTGGGAAGGTTGGGAGGGAAGAGGATTCTGAAATTTCATCTGCTTTCCTCAAATGAAACCTTTGTTTAACATACAAGACCTTGGCTGCCTTTTTCTGGAGGTGGTGGAAGGGAACTTGTATCTTTTTCTCGACTAATTTTAAAATAATCTGCAACTTGGAGTAAAAGACATTGGAAACTCATGGGTCCAGCAGCTTGTATTTATATAAATTACTGCTAATTTATATCAATTACTGCTAAGATGAAGTCTTAGGCCTCACTCCTGTCTCTTTTCACTCTCTACAGCTAAAACTTAGGTAGTATCTATATTGTGTAGAGAACGTGCTATTGCGATGGACCTGCCATATGCACATCAGATGTTCGTTCTGATGGTGTCATATGGAGGTCAGATTTCTGCACCATGATGGACCTCCGGCTTTTGGTTGCCTCCGAGTCCCCGATTCTTTTTATTAAAAAAATTTTTTTAGAGGCAGGGTCTCACTATGTTGCCCATGCTGGATTCAAACTGTTGGACTCAAGACATCTTCCCATCTCAGCCTCTGGAGTAGCTGGGACACAGGTATGAGCCCCCACGCCCGGCTGCCCTTCACATTTTTATTGCCGGAAGTGCAGGTCCCTCAGCAGTAGCTGATGCAGGAGGAGGCCCAAGGGAGAGTAGGGGAGTGAGTCAAGGAGGGATTTACTCTATGCATGGAGATCTTCTTGGCTTGGCAGTTGATGGCTTGAGGGTTTCCTTCATGCCTTCATTTATATAGTAGACATTTACTACATACTTACGGGGTGCAGGTAATTCATGGACTTCCTGGCCAAATTTTTTCTTGATAGTGGGAGACTGGTCGTAAGTTTGAACTCTGGCTTATTTGCAGTTGTATTCCTCCCTGCTCCCACTTGCAGTGTCGTGTTCAATAAATCACTGCCCAGGCATGGACCATTCCCGAGACTTGTAGGCCTCGAGTTTCCCCATGATTGGTTGATACTTCTGCCTTCTGATTGGTTGGGTGAGTTGGCTAGTGCAGGGATGCTAATGAGCCCAGGATTGTGGATTTATTCCCCCAAAAGTTTAAATTAGTTTCCCAGAGAGGGGGAAACCCCAGTTTGACCACATTTATTATTTTATTTGCTGCCTCAGGATTGTAGGAGGGACAATGTAATAATGCAATAATCTAATAATTGGAGCAACTCTCAGCAGTGCAGGTAAAGAAAAAAAGACTCCCCTCAAAAACAAAGCAATACAAAGCTGGGTCAATTATTGCTTAGTGCAGTTAGGTTACCTTGCCCCGTGACCACACCTGATATTAATAAGGGGTGTGTAAGTGCATCAAGAACACACATTAACCAAGGTACATTTCTCACCATGTCAGCAGCATCATCTCCCAGGGGGAGGGACCACCCCGAGTCCTCCTCTGATTATCACTCATGGGCTTGACCCTCTTTTAGCACATGCTGCTAGACGGCAAGCATGTTTCCTGTGGCTGCTGTCATGAATTACCACAAACCTAGTGGCTTACAACAATGCGCAGTTACTCTCGCACAGCTCTGTAGAGCAGAGGTCCGGCATGAGCCTCACTGGATTAAGATCAAGGTGCTGGCAGGGCTGTGTTCTTTCTGGAGGCTCTAGGGGAGAATCAATTTCCTGGCTGTTTCCAGTTCCTAGGAACCGCTTGCATTCTTTGGCTTGTGACACCCTCCTTCAAGTTCAGATTTCTCTCGGTTACTCCCACTTCCATCACCACATTTCCTTCTCTGACTCTCCTGCCTCCCGTGTTCCCTTTTTGGGCCCATCTGGATAATTCAGGATCCTTTCTTCATCTCAAAATTCTTACCTTAAGCATTCCTGGAACATAGTCACAGCTTCCAGGGATTAGGATGAGGACGTCTTTTTTTGAGGGGTGGGGAAATGGCATTTTTCCATTGGCCACAATAAACGTAATGTCTTTACAATGACTCACAATTTTTAAATGGGAGATTCTTTCTGCATTTAGTGTGTGCTTCTGGTTGTTTTTTGTTTGTTTGTTTTTTATTTGGCAGATGGAAGAAAGATCCTATGAATGTTGAGGACTGTATCTTGTCTTCTGATTTTCTGAGTGGCTTTGCAATCTACCTCTAATAATGAGCTAAATAAAGTGGATTAAAATACATCACTAGGCTGGGTGTGGTGGCTCACACCTGTAAACCCAACATTTTGGGAGGCTGAAGTGGAAGGATTGCTTGAGACCAGGAGTTTGAAAACCAGCCTGGGCAACATAGTGGGACCCTGTCTCTACAAAAAATGTTTTAAAAAAATTAGTCAGATGTGGTGGTGCACACCTGTAGTCCTAGCTACTTGGGAGGCTGAGGCAGGAGAATCACTTGAGCCTGGAAGATCAAGGCTGCAGTGAGCCAAGAACACACCACTGCACTCCAGCCTGGGCAACAGAGTGAGATCTTGTCTCATAAAAAATAAAATAAATAAATAAAAAGAAATCACTAATTAGAAGGTATATAATTCATAGACTATTTCCTTGCTCCTAAGTGTAGACTTGTTTTAAAGAATAGCCTACATAATTAAATAAAATCAGTTATATATTTTGAAGGCATATCTTTTATGTCTTCATGGTACATGTGAAGACATTTTAGCTATCATCCCTATCCTATTGGTGAATTTATTGCTCCATTTCAAAGACTATTTTTTAAAAAGTCAAACAAAATAAAAAAGCATCAAATACCTTCAGACTTAGGATTGGCCCAGTAAGGTATAAATCAAATGGATATGGAATAGTGTAACATTTTTAAGATGTTTTATGCTTATTGTGCTTTTTATAAAAGATAGCAACAGTCTTCCAATGAAGTCGTTCATTTCTGTTGGTACAGTTAGAATGTGTGTCTCTGGATTGGTCTCTTTGAGTTTCTTTTGGCATAGAGCAGTATTCTCACCCTGCATGATCATCGGAGCACCTAAGGTGTTTTGTAAAGTGTAGGTCTGAGCCCCACCACAGAGATTTGAATGCGGAATGCAGTAGGTTGTGGAGGTGCGGGGGGAGCATCAAGCTTCTCAGGATGCCTAGTTCTCAGCTGTTTTTCTCCAGATACAAATCTATAACGTTTTGTATTTATCTTAGGGTGAAGATTTCATACTGTGAGCTCATTCAAGCCAGAGATAATTTCTTATCCAGGAACCAGTTGGCAAATCTTTTGTACCTGCTTATTTTAATTTCCTACTTATTTAGTCCTACTTATTTTAATTTCCTGATTTGATCATTCCAACAGCCCCACTACATCTGAGTCTGCTTTTGGTGCTTCCTCTGTCTCTTGTGTTTTTTGCTTTTAGTGTGCCTTGTAATTTTTGTTGAGAGCTGGACATGATGTCCTCGGTGAAAGGAATGGCTGTAGCTAGGCCTTTGGTCAAGTAGAGGTAATGTGTTGGGGAGGCGAAGCCCTCTGTGGTCTATGATTAGGTCTGGGCCTCTTTAATGAGCCTGTGCCCTGGGCTCAGGTTTTTTCTTTAATGAGCCTGTGCCAGAGACTGAACCTTAACCAACTGCTGTTACTTCCAGTGCCAGAAATGATATATTACAGTCAATAAATGTTGCATAACAGCTCATGCTCAGTGGGTCTTGGGTGGGACAGGATGGCTGGAGGTAAGTATTTTCCTTCTCTTCCGGGGAGGCAAGAGCAGGCAGGAAGTGCGCATGTCACTTCCCCCAGGTGGTTTGGGCTCCAGTTTATTAGTTTCTCCTGAGGGCAGGCCTTGTTAAGAAGAACGGAGCATTCTGGCATGTTGCAAACCATTCCTTTTCCTCTCCCGTTGTGAAGTATGAAAGGATTTTTCTCCCACATTGACTCTGAGGACCTGGTCCAGCTCTTGGAAGTAAAACCTGTGAAAGCATGCCCCTCCCATGACTGGGTGCCCTGGAGTTTTTCACTCTCAGACTTGTCCACGCTGAGCCTCCAGCAATTCGTCACTTAGGATTCGGGGTTTCCCTGGCGTTGGTTCCTATGGAGGTTTCTACTCTGGTAAGTTTGCGTCTCTGTTCGGCCCTGGGCAGAGCTGGGTCCTCTGGGTGTTTCCAGGCCATGGGTTCTGGTCTCTTTGCATCTATGTCCCAAGGCTGTCTTCTGGTATTTGCCACCTGCTTCTGAGCATGGGTCTCGAGCCTCGAAATGGCCTCACCTCAGCTTCCTCAACGTATGTGCTCACCATTCTTTTCCCCCCGTTCTTACTGATTCTAGTAGTGGTTCCTCTGAAAAAAGTCATTCCACCCAGCCTGGCATCTTTTTGTCACTTCTGCCCAGTCTCACAGGGATGTGAGGGGTTTCTGTTTATTTCAACAGCTTTCTAAGAGTGCCGATTTAATCCTGCCTCATTATTTTGAGCGGTAAAGGAATATTTCTCCCTCTCTTGAATTCCTCTAATACTTTGTGGCTTTCTTGTGCTCATCACAGCTTACCATGATCTCTCATATATTATAGTTATTTGTGTCCTTTTCTACCACTTTATAAACTATAAAACCAAGAGGCCAGAGACTGAACCTTAACCAATTGCTGTTACTTCCAGTGCCAGAAATGATATATTGCAGTCAATAAATATTGCATAACAGCTTTACTGTACTGACTAGATACAACAGTTCAAAAGGAATATACACTTCTCCCCAAAACTAAACATATTCATTGCGTATGTGACGTGTTAATATGCTAATGCAGATAGGAAAAACAAAACCCAAACCAAACAAGTTTTGCAAATGTCCCAGGTAATTTCTAAATGAGACTGGCTAAAGGTAGGGGAATTGAGCTAGCTGTTGAGAAGGACAAAGCGGAACTGCACTGATCAGCTCTTCAGAGCCCAGACTTGCCGGAATGATGAGCAACCTGAGAATTGTTTCCGCTAGTGGCTCCCAAACTTTATGTTAGAATCACCTGGAGAGTTTTTAAAAGCCTGATGCCCAGGTTGCACCCCATCCAAATCAGGATGCCTAGGGGGTGGGAGCTTGGCATCAGCACGTTTAAAAAGCTCCCCAGGTGATTCTAGCATGCAGCAGAGTTTGCTGTCGCCTGACTTTTGCATCAGATGAGTGAGGGTCAAGTTCTGCACAGGTATATTTGACCTTACACCCTTGTTAACAAGACCTCTGCAGGGTTTTTGTTTTTCAGCATTTTCTGGCCTTTGGATTTAAAACTTGAAAGACTTAACTGGAAGGATCACAGGTAAATCAAGCATGGAAAAACCCTTATGGTAGTTGCCTTAGGGTTTTGGAATTTCAGGGGGAAGAAACCGTTTAGAAAAACAATTCTTGTTACAATGTGTAAATTGTAATTTCACAATTACTTTTAAAAGTCAAACAAGACAGTCTATGATGCAAAGAGGTTGATCTTGAATTTTTGAGTCCTAGCGCATATTTGCAAATGCAGATAGTTTTTCTTTCCATTATTCATAACTCTTGTCTTTCACTGTCTAGGACCTTGTCAAATAGATCATAATGACAACAGGCATCCTTGAAAACCAGTGACTTGTGTAAACAGATTTTCTAATGTTGAATCATTCTTGCATCAATAAACCCTTAGTCATCATATATGATTATTTTAATAGACTACTATTTTAGCATCTTTGGATGTAGTCAAATGAGGTTGCCTATGTCCCCTCCTCTGACATCCCTCCATCCCCTTTTTAAATGCTGCTTGTCGGGTTTTCGTATCACGGTTATATAACCACTTGTAAACTTCAAGAGTGAGCTTGGAAACTGCCTTTTTCCTTTTTAAAAAAAAATGCTGCGGAGCAGTTTAAATAATACAGTATAAGATTTATTTAAATAGGAAAATAAGCCACATCCTGTTTTTAAGCGGTTGAACATACTTTCAAGAGAATTGATATCTAAATGCTTCTTCAGTGATGTGACTACAGCTTACATCATTGTTAACTACTAGGTCCTGGTGGTTTGGTTCAAATAATAGTGAAAGAAAAATCCCTTAAGGAATGACTGGAACCACATGTAACAATTGGTTCTGTCTCTGGGCCTTGTGACCTACTCGGTAAAGATTGCATAGTCTCGGAACTGGGAATTTTTTTCACGCTTTGTCTTCATCTGAGTCCTAGACGTAGGTTGGGACTGGAACAAAACCTCAGAGGGAGGGATTCTGGATTAATGGATGTGAATGTGTGTACTTGGAGCCATTGCTGTCAATTTAACATCCCTGTTGGTTTTATCGTATTACCCACACCCTGTCCTAAAAGTGCTCCTTGTTTTCTGAATCTTTTTGATTCTGTACATCACCTGGGGTGCCCGTAAGGCTTCCTGAGCTCCTTTCCAGATTTACTAACTCAGAAGTTCTAGGGAAGGGGGCTGGGGAAATCTGTGCAGTCAGCAGTTATACCAGGTGATCCCTATTATTTGAAATTCATCACAGCAGTGACTCCTAACCTTGCCTTCCATTACAATCTCTGTGGAGCATTAAGAATCTTGATGCCCAGGCCTCCCTTATTGAGTGAATCCATCTCTAGGTGGGGCCTGGGCATCAGGATTTTGTAAACATTCTGCCAGCATTGAGAGTCATTAAGTTTCAGCATTCTTAGGAACTGAGTGGTATTATTTGAGATCATTGTCAATCCTTTGGCTCGTTGGAAATTCAAGACTGGGTATAACTGAGTAGACTCTGTGTTTTTGCATAACAGAAATGAGACTGAGATTCTCTTTCTGCTCTGATTTTTATTTTTTACCTCCTTGTCTCTCTTGAATTTAATTCTGCTTAAAATCATACTGGTCACCCAGTTAAGCTGCTTCAGAAAAACAGATGTGTACCTGACACATAGTAAATGTGTGATAAACGTTACTTACTGTTACTGGAATCCAGATGTCAGCTGGGCTTGTCCAGCTCCTTAAGCTGATTGCATTGAATCTCCAGTCCATGTCCTCAGAACATCTGCTAAGTTGGGTTTGTGGGACTCCACTGGCCTCTGCCGTGGTGTGTCTGCTGCTGTGCCCACAGTTCTGCACTGAGTTGACCCAGGTGTGAAATCACCCCTCCTTCACACAAAACCCTCATAATAATACCATATGTATATAGCACCCACATCAGGTAACTGCTGTCATCCCCACTTTGCAGATGAGGAAACTGAGGCAGAGAAGTTACATAACATTTTCCTAGATTATTCAGTAAGTATGTGGTGGAGCGGACATTGCGCCCAGGCATCTTGGCCCCACAGCCTGTGTTGAGGTTTTGTCGTCATGTTTGCTGGCCTCTCAGCAGCAAACCGAAGACTTTGGCAGGGCATGGAGGGGCGTTCCACAGAGAGTGGTGGAGGGCAGGCTGTACAGCAGAAACCCAAAACTGCACACCAGTCGTTCCTTTCCTCAAGTCCTTTTAGGTCAGACGCGGTGGCTCATGCCTGTAATCCCAGCGCTTTGGGAGGCCGAGGCGGGTGGATCACCTGAGGTCAGGAGTTCGAGACCAGCCTGACCAACATGGCGAAACCCTATCTCTACTAAAAATACAAACATTAGCCGGGCTTGGTGGTGGGTGCCTGTAATCCCAGCACTTTGGGAGGCCGAGGCGGGTGGATTACCTGAGGTCACGAGTTCGAGACCAGCCTGGTCAACATGGCGAAACCCTGTCTCTACTAAAAATACAAACATTAGCTGGGCTTGGTGGTGGGTGCCTGTAATCCCAGCTACTTGGGAGGCTGAGGCAGAGAGAATTGCTTGAATCTGGGAGGTGGAGGTTGGAGTGAGCCGAGACTGCACCATGGCACTCCAGCCTGGGCGACAGAGCGAGACTCTGTCTCAAAAAAACACTTTTTAGCTGTCATGCCTCACCCTCTTAGGGTCACCCCTGGGAACCCCACACTCCCCTCCCTCTATTTTACAGACCACTCTGCTCTCAATGTGGATAACCAAACTCATCCAGGTCCTCAGCCAACAGAGTGACCTCCAGTTAATGAGACACCCTGTATCGTCTTGTCATTGTTCACAGTGAAGGCATGGTCCTGTTCGTTACTTGTCTTTCTCACATACAGAACTGTACCTGTTGGGATCTTTTCCTTGGTGACTTTAGAGCCTGCCTTAAAGGCCCACAGCCCAATCTGTCAGTAATGAATTTATTTATGATGAAATTATAAGGATTGGGGGGACCAGACCACTCTAGTCAAACAGCCAGAACATTCTCTCCCTGTAGATGGGGCCAAAGCAAGCCAACTCCCAAACTCAGTGCCAGTTTGTTGATTTACAATGAGGATGACAACTGCCAATGGGACCGAGCACCATGCCTTTCTGCCAGTGCGTCCTCTCCCTCCGGGCCAGTGCCACGGGGCTAAAATTATAACCAAGAACTGGTTAGGCAAAACCAGAACCAGGATGCGAGAAGCAATGAGACTTCCAAAATTTGGATTTCTTCTCAGAATCCATGAGGCTAAGTCTCCTCTCCCTCTGGACACTGCTTGGGGAGAACGTGTCCTGTGTTTGTCTCTGGACCCTTCTATCTAAGGTCCCATGGCTGGCAGGTGACAGATTCTCCTTCCCTAGTTGGTGTTCCCATTCTCACATTTCTTCTTTAGCTATTTTACTGAACATTTGATCTGATTGACAGGCCTGGGAACCACTCTATCTCCTTGTGGTGGTTTAATTTGTCTTAATTGAATTCATTATGGGTTGATTTTAAAATGCAGTTTTCTGAAGGCAATTTTCTCTTATTTCCAGAGTCTTGGAGGGGACTCTTCCAAGGCCCTCCAAGGGCCCTGTGTGCCGTTAACAATCAGGAAAATGGCAGAAGAAAAATGCTTAGATGAACGTAGCAGATGCTCTGTTATGAAATTTTGCCCAACTGATGCCTGATGCTGTTTCTGTGGTGCTGTTTCTTGTACCTGCTCCCGAATGGTGCACCTAACACCCCAGTGTGACCCTCCCTCTGCCCTTCATCTCCATGTACACACATGTATACAGCCCAGGAGAACTAGTTCTGTAGATTACGCCATTTTAGGCAAAGCCAGATGAGTTCCCATGTTCCAAAAGGAATTAGGGAAGGGCCGGAAGAGCAGAGAAGACCTGTTGTTAAGTGTTTATTCGCCATGGTGCATTTTCCTAGTGAAGGTGGTTAGGCAGGGTTCTAGGGAGAGACTGGAAGGCATAGGTCACTGTGGAGAGTATCCTACAGACCAGATCAGAAATAGGGGAAGGGATGAGTAAGCCAATCTACATCATGCGTAAACATAGGCTCAGAAAGGATATGCAAATGACTCATACAATAGCAGAATGTGCACAGCAGCTCTGTTTCCATTCAGTGTATTTTCTTTCGGAAAAAGCATCCAAAAGTTTTAAAAGGAATAGCAATAAAGAGACATTTGAACAATGGTTAAATTTAAGCATAGGAGTTAAACATTTAAATATTCTAAGGGAAGCCTTCTAGTTTAACTGAACTATATTCATGGGACCTTTTCAGAAGCAGTTCACTAGATTGCTTGGGATTTCCACGCATTTACTACCTGACTTTTGGTCATCTTGTGTAGGCTAGGGTTAATGGGACAGGTTCTCCCCTTCATTTCTTTCTCTTCTGGGCGATACTGTTTTCCTAGGCTGTTTGGAGTTTTTAGATAATGGCATTTTATCCAGTTGGTCGTTGTTCCTTGGGAATGTATGAAAGGGCTGGGAGCCCCCAACATCTTTGAACATCACCTCTGTTATTTCCAGGGAGACGTGGTCATTCCAGCCTCACCTGTTGGAGGAGGTAGAGTCCTGGGCCAAGGTGGGAGTGGACTGCAGTTAGCAGTGGCACCTGGACTTCACGGAATGGGTCTTAGAGGCTAGAACAAGGTGTTTTTTGATGAAGAGAGACACATGGTGCTCAATCCACGGCAGGATTTGGGTGGCTCCCTCAGCCTGGGGGCAGAGAAAATTCTCAGCTTGCTTGCTCTCATTCCAGCTCTCTACCTTCCCCCAAGAGAGCATAGCAGGCTGGGTGCGGTGGCTCACACCTGTATCCCAGCACTTTGGGAGGCCAAAGCGGGCAGATCACCTGGGGTCAGGAGTTCCAGACCAGCCTGGCCAACATGGTGAAACCCCATCTCTACTAAAAATACAAAAAATAGGCCAGATGTGGTGGCAGGCACCTGTAATCCCAGCTAATCGGGAGGTTGAGGCAAGAGAAACTCTGGAACCCGGGAGTCTGAGGTTGCAATGAGCTGAAATTCCACCACTGCACTCCAGCCTGGGAGATAGAGCAAGACTGCGTCTCAAAAAAAACAAAACAAACAAAAAACGAAAGCATAGCAAAATGCAAGTAGGTGAGTAAGACTGGTGCTAACACAGAATCAGCCTTGAATTCATCTCATTTCTAAAAAAAAAAAAAAAAAAAAAGTAAGTCTTTTGCAAACTCCAGTGTTTTATTCCACCTGGTTATGACTCACCGTAGTTGAAAACCACCAGGCTCAAAAGAGGCCCTCAGAAGGGACTGTGAGCTGGGCCATTGCTCAGTAGCAGGCAATCAGAAGCCCAGAGAGGGAGGCAGTTGATGTCAGGGTGGTCACTGGGCATCACCAAGTAAGAGGGGCTGGGGGAAAGCAACAAGCAGCCAACAAGACCCCGTCAAAGGATGCAGGGATATTTGAGTGCTTGTCATGAACCTGGTCCACCAGGCACTCTAGGGCATCTCCTCTCATTTCATCCTGTAACATCCCTGGGTGGTACTAGAATCAACAGGGCACATGGCAGAAAACTAAAGCTCAGTGTGCTAAAAAACCTCATGTAGATTCATTCAGCTGTCAATGGCCCAGCTGGGATTTAAACCCATTCCTTTTGACTGGAATTCCAGCATTCTTTCCGTCACAGCAGAGCTACCTACTTCCCTGGCGGCAGGGGCAGGAATCCAGCTAAAGGAAGGAAAAATGATGGTTCCCAGGAGTTCTGGAAAGGGAGAGTAGAGGAGGATCTGTCTCAAAAACAATATCAGGGAGGGGCGTGTCTCTGGAAGGGTGTGGGCGTGGCCAGAGGACATGGAGAGAGTGCTTGCTAGTGCTGTCACCAGCCTTCCCCTGGGCAGGAAGTGGGGTAGATGGGCATCCGGCCTTCAGTCCTCAGCTGAGCAGCACACTGCTGCTGTGCCCGTCATTTCTGTGGAGGCTGGGGTGTCTGGGAAGAGGGCTTCTTGGGCTTGCCCTGGGATTCTGTAGAATGAGGGTGATTCAGAAGGAGACTGGAGCTCCTGCTCCCTGCCTGCCAAGGTGTTTGCCTTGTGGACAGAACTTCCTCTGGTCGCTGGAGGCAGCACGTGCAGTAGGCCTGGTGTGCCTTGCTGTGCTGCAGAGGTGGCGAGCTAACAACTCCATCCCCCATGCCCCGCCACAGCCAGCCCCAGCTCTGGATTCGATTTGCATTTCCCCAATCAGATGTACTAGTGGAAGATTTGAAGTTGGAACCAACTTGGGGGCAGAGAGAGGCAGGTGCTTTTACTCGTTGGTGCTAATCTTGCAAGCCCACTGAGGCTCTGGGGCCAATAGGTCCAGCAGTGGCTGCCTATTTCCCTGGTTGTGCCCTGTGTGGTTCTGGGACCAGTGCTGGGGAGTGCCTTCCAGAGGGTACAGGTAACAATTCCTTTGGCAGGCCAGTTCCTGAATGGTTCTAAGCATTATAACTGGAGGACCAGCCTAGAGTCTGCCCTTTCAGCCCTTCTTCTGATCTCGTAGCCACCTAATTGCCTAAATTAAGATTCATTTTGCTTCAAGTTGCTAGGTTGGGTTTTATCTGCTACTGAACCCTGACTAATACAGATGCTGCTGCATGGTGGTGCCCAAATGTTCTCCCTGCTTGGATTGCAAAGCGAGCAGGGCATTGGTGCTCCTGTGAGGATCTCCCCTTCCCCTCTCCCTCCTCTCCTTCCTCCATTATTATTTTATTTTTAAAAAACTTTTTACTTTGAAATAAGTTTCGACTTTTAGAAAAGCTTAGAAGCCATGTCGTTAAATGGTTTGAACTCTTTGGATGAAAGACTTTATGGCAACAGACATGTTTTGCAACAGCAAAACCCGAAATCTCCACCTTCCTTTCCATCTCTCCCATCATAAGGTGGGAGTCTGCCCCTCACCTTCTCCCGTAACAATAGCTCTAGGGTTATAAAAACTAGAGAGAAGGAGCAAAATATGCGCAATAAGTCAGTGCCAGTTACTCTCAGAATTTGGGCAGGAGAGAGGGACACTAAGAAGCATTGAATGTCTCAGCAAACTGTCACAGGAACAGAAAACCAAACACCGCATGTTCTCATAGGTGGAAATTGAACAATGAGATCACTTGGACTTGGGAAGGGGAACATCACACACCGGGTCCTATTATGGGGAGGGGGAAGGGATTGCATTGGGAGTTATACTTGATGTAAAGAACAAGTTGATGGGTGCTGACAAGTTGATGGGTGCAGCACACCAACATGGCACAAGTATACATATGTAACAAACCTGCGTGTTATGCACATGTACCCTAGAACTTACAGTATAATAAAAAAAGAGAAGAAGCATTGAATGTGTCAGTCTAATTATACGACTCTGGAAGTGGTAGAGATTTGGGGCTTATCAGGTCCAAAGAGGTAGTGACTGGCCTAAGGTCCACAGCTGGCTAGTAGTAGGAACTGGGATAGACCCCAGATCTTCCAACTTCCAGTCTAGGGTTCTTTCCACCTGCTGCCACATGGGAACATATCCTTGGGAGGTTCCTAAGGCATAAGGGATCAACATAGTACATTTGGCAGGGCGTGGTGGCTCACACCTGTAATTCTAGCACTTTGGGAGGCTGAGGCAGGCGGATCACCTGAGGTCAGGAGTTTGAGACCAGCCTGGCCAACACAGCGAAACCCCATCTCTACCAAAAATAGAAAAATTAGCCTTGGTGTGGTGGCTCACACCTGTAATCCCAACACTCTGGGAGGCTGAGGAGGGTGGATCACTTGAGATCAGGTGTTTGAAACCATCCTGACCAACATGTTGAAGCCCTGTCTCTACTAAAAATACAAAAAGTAGCTGGGCATGGTGCCGGGCACCTGTAATCCCAGATACTCAGAAGGCTGAGGCAGGAGAATTGCTTGAACCCCTGGGAGGCAGAGGTTGCAGTGAGCTGAGATCGTGCCATTGCACTCCAGCCTGGGTGACAGAGGGAGACTCTGTTTCAAAACAAAAATTAGCCAGGCGTGGTGGCACATTCCTTAGTCCCAGCTACTAAAGAGCTTGAAGCCTCTTTTGAACCCAAGAGGCGGAGGTTGCGGTGAGCCCAGATCGTGCCACTGCACTCCAGCCTGGGTGACAGAGTGAGACTCCATCAAAAAAAAAAAAAAGATCAACACAGTACATTTTCCTGGACCCTCAGTGTTCTTTCCTTATTGAAACAAACATGCATATTGCCTTAGTTCCTTTTTTGTTGCTATAACAGAATGCCACAGGCTTGGCAATTATAAAGAAAAGAAAATTGTTTGACTTACAATTCTGGAGGCTGGGATGTTCAAGGGCATGGCACCATCGTCTGCTTGGCATCTGATGAGGGCCTTCTTGTTGCGTTATTTCATGGCAGAAGGTGGAATGGCAAGAGAGTACTCAAAGGAGAAACAGAGGAAGGGAGCTGAACTTACTCTTTTATCAAGAATCTACTCCTGAGTTCACTAACCTACTCCCACAATAATGGCATTAATCCATTCATGAGGGCAGATCCCTCGTGACCTTATCACCTCTTAAAGGTCCTACCTCTCAACAGTGTTGCGTTGGGGATTCAGTTTCCAACACAGGAACTTTGGGGGGACACCTTCAAACCATAGCAGCTATATGGAGGAATATAATGGAAATTAACATGAATGTTTGAGATAAGGCACAAGGTGTTAACAAACTTGTGGACTTTAGGCTAAGCTGGAGATCTCTAGGACATATAAGTTCTCTCTCCCTTGCTCCAAGGATGTTGACCTTGGTAGTGAATGTTGAGGGTCTCAGAGCTGCTGAAGTGGCCCTGAATGGCTGTGGAGACCAAACTTTGATTCTGGAAAGATGCAGAACACCTATGGTGTTCCCCATGAGCTTGGGATTTAAAAAATAATCTCCCATGTGCTCTCAAAGCATCAAGCAGATTTTGATTTTTATCCATAATACATCCCTGTTTATTGTAATGTAAAAATGTTTGTGGATTATCTCCTAGTGATTAAAATAGGAGGAAGATGGGCTCATTAGTCTGTGTCTGCCTGCCTGTTGTCAAGTAATCAAGGGACCAGGTTCATGTCCCCAGTTGTAGGAATGTGGCAAGGTCAGCTCTCCGACTCTGTTACCCTATCCCTTGCTCTCTTCCCAAGTCAAAAATTTCTTTATCTACTTGGCATCTGGGGTCAGGTTCTTCTTGATTGTTGGAGATAAATTTGCTAATGTTCTTCATCAACTCCAATGACTTAGTTCAGTATTTATAATCTGTTTTCTGTGATTCCAAAACTAAACATTTGGGGTAGCAAAGAATATACCATTCTCTGTCTTTTCTTTCCTTTTCTTTTTTTTTTTTTGAGACGGAGTCTCACTCTGTCGCCCAGGCTGGAGTGCAGTGGCGCGATCTCCGCTCACTGCAATCTCCACCGCCTCCCGGGTTCATGCCATTCTCCTGCCTCAGCCTCCCAAGTAGCTGGGACTACAGGTGCCCGCCACCACGCCCAGCTAATTTTTTTGTATTTTTAGTAGAGACGGGGTTTCACCGTGTTCACCAGGATGGTCTCGATCTCCTGATCTCGTGATCACCTGCCTTGGCCTCCCAAAGTGCTGGGATTACAGGCGTGAGCCACTGCGCCCGGCCCATTCTCTGTCTTTTAAGAAGAAATTATATAGTTTTTTCAAATAACTTTACTTTGCACTTTCATTCTACTTACATTAGAATGAAACAGCACTTCATCTACGTCCATACCACCCTGAACGCACCCGATCTTGTTAGAATGAAACAGCACTTCAAGTATGTTTTCTGTGCTTTTCTTTAATTAAAACAATTAACTAAAACACTAGATGATGTTTGTCTTATAAGCAAGAGAGAGAATAGAAGGTAAATTTTGCAATGCTTGGAAGTTGTTTGACTTCTTAGGGGCAGTTACCTAAGTTGAAGCAGAAGTTAGAGCTGAGTTAAAGAATTTAGTCACTGAGATAGTTGCCCAAGTTATACATGCAGACATTGAGCTCAGAACTTCCACCACTGCCTCCCTTCCCTCATTTTCTCACTTTGGTCCGAGGGCTTTATCTAGCTGATCCTGGACTGGAACATTTAAAGGGGATTTTATAGAGACTTTGATATAATAAAAGATGAATCAACAGTAACATGAAGCAAAGTTGTCTGGCTTAGATGTATAGCTTTTTTCATGGGTCCCCAGTAAAAATGATGGTGCCCAACAAACCTTTATTTAGTTGGCAAGTCATGTGCCCGTTTCCAGTCTTCCAGGAGGAAGAACCTCATGGTGTCAACCATCTAGTCATTAGTATGACTTCCTCAGAGTCACTGCTTCTCTAAAACTTGTTCCTATGTGTCATTCCCCAACTTTACTATTGGTAGTTGTCAAATTAGAGTATTAGGTACAAATACTGTGTGTGTGTGTGTGTGTGTGTGTGTGTGTGTGTGTGTGTGTGTATGTATTTTAGAGACAAGGTCTTGCTCTATCACCTAGGCTTGAGTGCAGTGGTACAATCATGGTTCACTGCAACCTTGAACTCCTGGGCTCAAGCAATTTTCCCACCTCAGTGCCCCAATCAGCTGGGATCACAGGCAGGTAGTATATTTTAACATTTTTATTGATATTGGAAGCCACTTAGGTCTGTACCCCAGTTTACCTTACAATAATAGCAATGAAGAGAAGGGGAGAAGATATAAAAGAAGGCATATAGTAGGGTGAGAATTGGATTCTTAGAAATACTGCTCAGTGTGGCTACAACTCAACTATCTACACCCAAATGTTTTCTTTGAAGATCAAGCCACCTACATTACTACGATATGGGGAGGACATAATGAGAAACTTTGTGGTATAGAGCTGAGAATGGCTCCTAAGCCTTCTAAATCACAGCCTTTAGGGCTCCCATGGGGAAGTAGAGTTCATATGCCATGATCTAGGAAAGATATCTCCCGCCTGAGAAGGTCATCCTTGGAACTGGCAGGTGCCTTCTGGATCTGTGCATGTGGTGAGGGGAAGGAGGTCAGAGGTGCTGGCTGAGTCACTCGGATTAGCCCTAGTGGTGGCAGGTGGCCTTCATGTGTGTTTCAGCTGCCAGACATGCACATACTTTAAACAGGCAGCCTTCAAGGCAAGGGAGAGGGGACTGGATGCAATTTTATGTGCTGTGGTTTTGAAAATGATACAAGTAATACATGAATACTTTCTTCCAAGTGTTCTAAAGCTCCCTCAGAGTGCATCTGTGTCAATGGAATGCCCCCGCTCTGGTTCCAGTATGGGGACTGGGGAATCGCAGGTACAGAGGAAATTGAACTCCCCGGAGGCCAGTTGGGTAAGAAGGAAGTGCCATGTTTCTTAGAAGACTTCTGGTGTGTGCAGATTTGAGAAGGGAGGTGGGAGAGGACCTTAGGTGAATATAAACACATAAACCAGATGAAGACCTCTGTCTTTCCAGCATCACTAGTTTAAAAACGGGGGGAGAAAAAGCTGAAAGTAAAGCATAAAACCCCAGTAAACACATCAGTACTACCAAATTAGTCCTCTGCACAAACACACCTTTATATTTAGAGCTGGAACGACTTTGGGAGTGACCTTTCTCGGAGGTTGCTGGCTTGGGCGGCAGTGGGACTCTCCCAAGTGACAAACACTCTTTAGAGCCCCCGTCCGGGACACCACTGTATACATTAGTTCATGTTTTCTTTGGCTTAAGGAATGTGAAATAGTGATGGCATTGCCCTTCTGTTTTTCCCCCTTTCCCAAAATGAGTGCTAATAACTTTTATATAAGGAACATTACCTGTTAGCTCAGAAGTCTGGTTACATTCTCCCAGGCAGAAGTGCATCTCCCTGGAGAGGGAGACTGTGCCATTTGGAAATTATTTTAAATTACTGTTTACTGACTGTCGGCGACCATCAGAGCACAGTAGGAAACTTTGTAGGGAGAGGTGTGTAATAAAAGGGGTGACATATCTTTTAGACACCCTCCTCTCAAAGCAGTGGGAGTACACAGGATAAATGCACGTTGTAGAGAAAGAAGTGTGTATGGGTGCAGAACTTTAAAACACAAATATTACTAACAGCTCACATGTATTGAGTGTACTCTGTTCCAAACGTCGTACTCTGTTCTTTAAAAGTGCTTTCTCATTGAATTTCCTCAATCCTTGAGGTAGTTGCTGTTATTCCTATTTTAGCGATCAGGAGACTGAGGCTTTAAAAAAGTTCAGTGCCTTGCCCAAAGTCACACAACCAGCAGTGGCAGAGTCCACATGTGTCTGACTCCAAATCCCATCCCTTGGTCACAAGAGGATTCGGCCTCTTTGTAACTGAGCACATGTGGGGAGCCGCTTCCCAGACATTGTTTCTGTGGCGGTAAACTTTTAAGTTTCATAAACTGAGGCACAGGGTAAACTTGAAGGAGAAATTGGAACTGTGTCATAATTTTAGGGTTTCAGACCTAGAAAAGAGTTTGGGATTATCTTGTCTTCACCATTCACTGTTTCTGCTGGAGTCTGTATGAAGTGACTTCTGCAAAGTCGCTAAATGAGTCAGCGGCAGAACTTGAATCGCGTCTGGACACCAGATTCCACCTTTCTGCCATTTGGCCTTCATGCTTCCCGTTCCAGGAGGGCACTGTCTGTCATTTCTGTTACCTCTTTTCATCATTCGGTGTTTACTCATCTTCTGGCCTCGCTGATTATTTTCTCCTGTATTCCTATCTTATTTCTCCAACAAGATTATACACTGACGACAGGTGCTGTGCAACTTCTTTTTCTCCAGGCTCATAGTCCACTGCCTCAAACAGGTAGACACTCAAATACGGTGATTTTAGTGTTGCATTAGGTGTGCCATACAACCGTGTCTTTCGGGAAACAGTGTTTCCAGACTCAGCTCTGGATCCTGAGGGTCTCCCTAAGGAGCCGAGTAGGAGGACCCATTCTTGCCCTGTGGCCCAGGCTATAGCCCAGCAAATATTTGTGGTGAGTGCCCACAATATTTTATTGAAGTGTCCCCAGTGCCAGGCAACCATGGTGCCCTCTGGGGGATGCTCAAGTTATTACCTCCACTCTACACCTGGGTGGATTTAAGCTCTAGTAAGATTTTAATTTGTAAATAGTGTACTTATTTTTTTTTAATTTTTATTTATTGAGATGGAGTCTCGCTCTGTCTATACTGCCCAGGCTGGAATGCAGTGGCGTGATCTTGGCTCACTGCAACCTCTGCCTCCTAGGTTCAAGTGATTCTCCTACCTCAGCCTCCTGAGTAGCTGGGATTACAGGCGCCCACCACCATGCCTGGCTAATTTTTATATTTTTGGTAGAGATGGAGTTTCACCACATTGGCCAGATTGGTCTCGAACTCCTGGCCTCACATGATCTGCATGCCTCGGTCTCCCAAAGTGCTGGGATTACAGGCGTGAGCCACTGCGCCCAACCAATAATGCACTTACTAAGAACGATAATAAAATGCCATTACTCTTACATAGAATGTTCTCTTTGCCCAAGTGTTTTCAGGTGCACTATTTCATTTCATCTGTACTGAGCTCTCATGAGGCCATTATCCTTATTTTAGAGACAAGAAAACCAGTGAAGAGGGAGAGCGGTACTCAAATAGCAAAGAGATGCCATCCGAGGTCAGGAAGGGATTGATGAGAAGCAGCCTTTTCCTGGTACCTCCTTGGGGCTTGCTATGTCTTTTTGTGGTGTCTGGTGAGTGTGTTTGGGTGTGTATGGGCTTTCTTCCCTGAAACCACTGGCCACCTTTGGGAAACCAATTTACAGCTCTGGTTCACCTCACTCTACCTTACTTCATGGGCTGTGTGGTTGAGCATGTGTTTGAGTTAAGTAGGCTCTAGATAGCACATACACTCATTTATTTCTGTGCTTCCTTCGCTTCACTGTAGTGCTCATTTGTCCAGGCTTATTCTAGGGAAGTGGGAATAACTGTTCTTGCATTTGTGTTGTGTTTTTGTGACCAGTTTAATTCTGCATCTCCTAGTGGGTGTTAGACTGTTCACCCACCACAGTGGCACTTCTAATTCTTTTAAAAGAGCGAGGGAGGCCAGGCATGGTGGCTCATGCATGTAATCCCAGAACTTTGGAAGGCCAAGGCAGGTGTATTGCCTGAGGTCAGGAGTTCAAGACCAGCCTGGCCAATATGGTGAAACCCCATCTCTACTAAAAATACAAAAAATTAGCCGGATGTGGTGGCTGGCCCCCGTAATCCCAGCTACTCGGAAGGCTGAGGCACAAGAATTGCTTGAACCCGGGAGGGAGGCGGAGGTTGTAGTGAGCTGAGATTGCGCCATTGCACTCCAGCCTGGGCAACAAAAGTGAAATCCCTTCTCAAAAAAAAAAAAAAAAAGCAAGGGAGACTCTTCAAACTTAGTTTCTTTTAATCCTTGACTTAATATACTTTTTTTTTTAATGTCCCCCAGACAGCTTCTAATTCAGTAAGGGATCAATATATATTTGTTAACTGTGACATAGATAATTCTACTTTTATTTTATTGTTTATTATTATTATTTATCATTATTATTTTGAGACAGTCTCACTCTGTTGCCCAGACTGGATCTCCAGGGCTCAAGCCATCCTCCCCGCTCAGCCTCCCAACTAGCTGGGACTACAGGCACCCCCCACCACACCTTGGCCTCCCAAAGTGCTGGGATTACAGGTGTGAGCCACCGCGCCCGGCCAACAACTCTTTTTTCAATCTGTACCTCTTAACAACTTCCTAGTCCGAACAGTACAGTGCATCATGTTACTGTCTTTTATTTGCCCTAACACTATCATTAAAGCTATGTCCATGGTTACTTCTTGTCCCCTCTTATTGAATATTTAGTATTCAGTAGTCAAGAGACTGTTTACATTCTGCTTAATCCTCACCAAATGTCTGCAAAATAAGTAGTATCATTACTTTTATTACCACTTTACAGATGAGGAAGCTGAGGCACAGAAAGATTGAGTAATGTGCTAAAGTTCACATGGCCAGTAAATGGCAAAACCCATGCTCCTTCACACGTACCATACCACTGTCTCTGTCAGCTTCAAGGTGTGCTCCTTGGGGATGTGGGCTGAGGCTTAGTGAGCTCGTCTGTTTTTGCTGTATTTGTACAGATTCAGCCTTAATAAGCACACAGCAGGCCTGACTGTGGGAGGCAGTGTGGTTTAGAGCAAAGAGTATGGCCTTTAGCATTTGTTAGATCTGGCTCTGGATTGTACTCTGTCACCCACTGCCTCACCACATTATTTAACTGAGTCTCTCCATTCATTCATTCATTCATTCATTCATTCATTCATTCATTCATTCATCTCAGTGTTCACTGAGTGCCTATTGAGTGTCAGGAACTATGCCCAGTGATACAGTTAAATAAAAAACAGACATGGTTATCAATCGAGTAATTGTAGTACTGAGTATAATGACAAACTGAGTGAAGTTCCCTGAATGAGCAAAAGCCATTAAGGAAGACTGAGAGGTCTGGGAAGGTTTCCTGGAACAAATGGCACTTGGTCAGAGGCCCCATGTCAGTGGGGGAATATGAAACTCTTGGAGAACTGAAAAGATGGGTGGGAAGTGCGAGGTCTTTCAGGCCATATTCGGGGTCTCCACCTTCTTTCCAAGAGCTGTGAGTAATCATGAAAGTGTTTTAAGCAACTGTAGTGAGGATGGTAGGAGCTGCCTTGGTCACATTTGGAAGGGATGGAGTGGACAGGGGGCCAATTAGGAAGCTTTTTAGTAGCTGGGTTGAGAAATGGTGGTGGCTTGAATGGCAGAGGAGGTGGAGAGAAGCAGATGAACTTGAGAGGTTCACGGGGCTAACTGCCAACAAGACATGGTGATGGATAAGATGTGAAGGAGTGCCAGAGGGAGGCAAGATGCACAGGCTTCCAGCTCGCCAACCTAGAAGGAAGGCACCTTCTTCACTGAGGTAGGGAACTAGATCTAGGAAGGCCCCCACAGGTTGGTGGAGGGAGATTGTAATTGGGGCATGCTCGTGTTGAGTTTGAGGTGTTTTTGAGACATCAGGGGGATTGTTGGGTACACTTTGGTTGATAGAGTTTTGGAGGTGGAAAGAGAGGTGGGGTAGGGATAGGACTTGGTGCTGTGTATGTACAAAGTAACTGAAGCAGGCCAGGCACGGTGGCACACGCCTGTAATCCCAGCACTTTGGAAGGCTGAGGCGGGCAGATTACCTGAGGTTAGAAGTTTGAGATCTGCCTGGTCAACATGGTGAAACTCTGTCTTTACTAGCAATACAAAACACGCCAGGTGAGGTGGCACATGCCTGTAGTCCCAGCTACCTGGGAGGCTGAGGCAGGAGAATCGCTTGAACCAGGAGGCAGAGGTTGTAGTGAGCTAAGATTGCGCCACTGTACTCTAGCCTGGGTGACAGAACAAGATTCCATCTCAAAAAGAAAAAAAAAGAAAAAAAAAACCCAAAGTAACTGAAGCAGTGGGCATAGATGAACTTGCCCAGGAAAGGAGTAGAGAGTAGATGAGACAGCCCAGGACTGAGTTTTCAGAAGAAACTAAAAGGGAGTAGCCAGGGAGGTAAGAGGAAAATGAGGAGTTCTGAGAAAGGCCATGTCAAGAGGAAAGGCAATTAACAGTTTAAAATACTGCTGCTGAGATCTCGGTAAATGAGATCCTAAAATATGAGAACTTGAACTTGGCCATTGAACTTTGCAACGTGGTGGTCACTGACCATCGAGATCCATTTGATAGAGAGATCTAGGCAAGAGTCAAATAGGAATGGGTCAGAGTAAAAATAAGAGATAGGGAAATGCAGACATAGGGTCAAGACAGCTTTTAGGAAATCTGGCTGTGAAGGGGAGGAGAGAGAAAAGGTCTGCACTGGAGAGGATGCACAGCAAAGAAGCATTTGTGGCATTCGTATGATTAGAGAAGGAGAGATCTGAGTGTATGTAAATATTCTCCGGGAAGGATCCAGTGGAGACAGAGGAGCTCACTCTCCAGGAGAGAGAATGGATGATTGAAAATGTAAAATGGAACTATCTTCTTCATAAGACTGTTGTGAAAATGAAATGAGATGCCATGTAAAGTGTCCAGAGCAGTTGCTGTTCCTGTCCTCTATGACGCTATATATTTTTACTGGGTCCTTTCTAAGGTTCCATCTTTCTGGGTCTGAAAAGTCTTAATTATTTTTTATTTCTCTTTGCCACTTAATTTCTTTATATAGAAACATGGTTTTTATTTCTTTTCATTTAATTAGGTCCATTTTAATAAAGGGTATAGGAGTTTACAACTCAAAACAATTCATAAAAACTATTAGACACATACGATAAATCAAGGTGCAAGGGTACAATAACATAAATCCAATGGTCTGCAAATAAGAGGCATTGCAAAAATTGTTAAGATTAACTGTCATGTTTTCCCCCTCCTTTCTCTTGTTCACAGCCTGAGATTATGTACATATTGTTTTCTGAGGCCTGATGACCTCAATACTCCTTCTGACTGGGGAGACCTCCTCATTCAGTCCATTGCAAATAGTCAGCAGAGGGAGTTCACCTTTTCTTCATGGAATGAGCATGGTCCTTGTCCTTTATTATTTGGTTTCTGTCTCCTAACAAATGACATTAAATATTCCCTCATTCAAAACATCTTGCAGGCCTTGTGGAATTCTGGTCACTGTTGCCCTCCGAATGCCACACACGAGCCCTCAGGATGAGCCCTACAGAGTTTCATCCTTGTGGATAAGAAGATGTGTATTTGGGAATGAGGCTAAAGCCATGGCTGATTTCCCCCAACATGCTTTCTATTTCTATTTTTGTTAATCTTTTTAAGTTCAATTTTTTTTATTATACTTTAAGTTCTAGGGTACATGTGCACAACATGCAGGTTTGTTACATATGTATACATGTGCCATGTTGGTGTGCTGTACCCATCAACTTGTCAGCACCCATCAACTCGTCATTTACATCAGGTATAACTCCCAATACCATCCCTCCCTCTTACCCCCTCCCCACAATAGGCCTTGGTGTGTGATGTTCCCCTTCCCGTGTCCAAGTGATCTCATTATTCAATTCCCACCTATGAGTGAGAACATGTGGTGTTTGGTTTTCTGTTCTTGTGATAGTTTGCTGAGAATGATGGTTTCCAGCTGCATCCATGTCCCTACAAAGGACATGAACTCATCCTTGTTTTATGGCTGCATAGTATTCCATGGTGTTTATGTGCCACATTTTCTTAATCCAGTCTGTCACTGATGGACATTTGGGTTGATTCCAAGTCTTTGCTATTGTGAATAGTGCTGCAATAAACATACGTGTGCATGTGTCTTTATAGCAGCATGATTTATAATCCTTTGGGTATATACCCAGTAATGGGATCACTGGGTCATATGGTATTTCTAGTTCTAGATCCTTGAGATCTCTAGAACTAGAAATTGCCATACTGTTTTCCACAATGGTTGAACTAGTTTACACTCCCACCAACAGTGTAAAAGTGTTCCTATTTCTCCACATCCTCTCCAACACCTGTTGTTTCCTGACTTTTTAATGATTGCTATTCTAACTGGTGTGAGATGGTATCTCATTGTGGTTTTGATTTGCATTTCTCTGATGGCGAGTGATGATGAGCATTTTTTCATGTGTCTGTTGGCTGTATGAATGTCTTAAGTTCAATTTTTTAAATAATCTAAATGGATCTAAACATTAGCAATTTGCTTAAATCATCTTGTATATTATATAGAAGTGTTAGATGCATTTATTTCTAGCCTGCTTACTCTGTATTTCATATAGGAACCAAAAATAGTCTTTCCTTCCTCCCAGTTTCCTTTTGTGCTTGTTGACATTTTTTTACATTTCATCATTAAATTTATGACTTATCTTCTTGTACCTCTGCCCTGCTTATTATCTAAGTCCATCCTATCTATTTTTAAGGAATGTGAAAGTATGAAAGTCATCGTTAGTGCCAGTTCTTTCCAAATGAATTGACTGTCTTTTCAAAGTGCTCGATGGGACTGTGTGTGCGTCTGAATGTGTGTATGTGTCTGAGTGTGTGTTCGGATCATGTGATAATAAAGAGTTCAGAGTGTTATCACAAGTGTTATTGCAAAATAAAGCTTCTCTATGCCAGGATAAATTTTTTTAAAATTCATGTCTCAATTCAGATATGTTTTCCAGAGTTGCTTTAAAAAAAAAAAAATAACACATTTGGCAAAATTCACTTTTTCTTGCAAACTCCTTTGAACTTTAAATGACAATGTTTTATATGAGCAAGGGGGAAGATCAAACACAAAAGAGAAGGAAGTGTAGTAAGTTGATCTTGGACCATACTTTGAAGTGGTCTGTTTTCTCAGTAGGATGCTAACCTACAGCTAATAGGAGCAGCTGAGGGAAGGAGGGACCAGTTGTCCCCATGGAGCTTGGCAGCTTTCTACCTTGGGATTACACAGTCACCTCCTCCTTGCTGGGGCTGCAGAGTTTATGTTGAGGAAGTGAAAGAAGGTTTGGTGTTTATTACAGTTTGAGGTGCACTTTTCACTCCAGGAAGGGGAAGCCCCTAGAACTTTTCCCATGTAGCAAAGGGTAACCAACGCTTGCAAACCGAGAAGTGTAGTCATGGAGATAAGAAAGTTTAGATGAATTCTGATCTCCCAGCCCCAAGCACCTGTTCCAGGTAGCTAGAGGCAGGGGGCCCCTCAAGGTTGAAGGTGTGTGGAAGTACACCAGATAGCTTTTATGGTGGTCTGCTTTTAGCACTTTATAAAAAGTGACTAGTACTTGTCTTCTACCCACTAGTGTCATAAGAAGTAAAGAAGATAGCAGGTCTACTAAGTTGGGTGTTCTTCAAATAGATGATGTTTAAAAATGCAAGGAATTGTTGCTGTAATTAATCAATACAGCTGGGAGTGTGGTGGCTAATTTGCTTGTTTCTCTTAATTTCTTTTCATGTGTCATAACTGAGTGCTTGTTTGTAGCTTCCTTTGTAAATCAGAAGAGTTATTTGGTGTTAGAAACTCAGAATTGTCAGACACAGTAAGATTAGTTGTGTTTTATTAGTTGTGTTATATTATAGGATTTAATGTCAAGCCTGTCATTCTGAGTGATGAGAAACTGGGGAAGGCGTCCTTCACTTACAGTAAGAGAAGGAGGCACTTTTGTTTTCAACTCCAATTTGTTCTGAAGCTATTAAAGGAATAGATGGAGGTCGTGCAACATGATGACTTTAGACTCTTCCCATGTCTGCTGCTGGAAGGAGAGTGAGGAGCAGCTTAGTATTTTGTTGTGTCTTGCAGACTTCTTTTGCCTTAAAAAAAAAAAGTCTGTTTATGGAGGGGGAGGACATGGCTGAAAAAACACTTGTACATAAAACAGCTGTTAAGCGAATCTCCACACACTGAGATCAAGAGAACGTGAAGAAATATGTCCTTCCGAGGACCCTTTTGCCAACTTGGAGCCTCCCTCAGAAAATAAATACAGCCACGCTACAAGTTTCTGGTAACTTAGTTACTGAAAAATAAATTGAGCTACTTAGACCCTTGAACCTTTATTTAAAAAAAAAAAAAAATCTCTGAATTCTATTGCAGTGATGCAAAGGAAGCCAGAGAAACTGCAGAATGTTTCTTTGCCCTTTTATTAACGAATGTGCCCCTAAAGAGTCCTGAAAATGCAGGAGGCCGAAGCCCCGGCCTCCTAGTAGAGGGAGAGCAGGTACACGCGTCTTTGGTCTCTAAGCTCCATCTGCAATAAGGAAAGATTGCCTGATGGCAAAGTTTTCTCTGGATTTTTTTTTTCCTTCTTTGTGACTTGCTGTGGTGAAGGACAGTTGTGCTCAGTGGCTTCCAGAAAAGCTGGATGTCCCATCATGATGGCACATCTGGGCACACCATACCTCTTCTTCACACTACTGGGAACACTGGAGAGGACTGACTGCCTGTGGCATATGCTCTGTGCCTGGAGTGTTGTTTGTGAAAGATGAGGTCCCTTTAAAACCTCATACTCACACTTAGAGAATTCTGGTCGTGTGCTACAGATGTTTTACAGTTTATTTCCAAACAGCTGCTTTTCCCTTCTTTAGTCTGTTTTTGTGTGTGTGTGTGTGTGTGTGTGTTTTTTTTAAAATAAAATCCCTCTGGAAACCTTTCAGCTCACATCCTTGGCAATGCTTCCTTAGTAAAAGTCCTTGCATTCTATGCCATGACATTCTCCCAACCAGCACCTGTTACTATAGGCAGGTCGTCGATTTAGCAGGTTGCTGTTCTGTGAGTTAGAAGTAATATTGTGTATGTGGATCAGAACTGGAGATTCAATCAGCCTAGAACAGACAGCCCCCAGTGACAAGCAAGCCCTCCCTAGCATTTCGCGAGAATACACAGAAAGCAGAAGGGAAAACTTGACTTATAATGTATGAGTCTCACTCGGAACATCAGGTAGAAACGTCCCAGGCAGGTGATTCAATCCAGGGTCAAAGCAGGGAGGGTTTCCCTGAGGGCACAGCAATTTGACACGTTTGTCCCATTTCAAACTTCCCCAGCAGCCAGCTGTCAATAATATCTTTGACCTTCAGAGGTAGGAAGAGCAGGAATAATGAAGATCCACAGATGATCCCCAAATCGTGGCAGTGATTTTCACATCCTTCTTTCTCATGATCCTTTCCCCGAGAGCTGCCTTTTCTCCAAACTAAAGTGACGAGTTTAAGTTCAGCCTCCTTTTGTTTCTTTCCCAATAATCCTCTGATAAAGATATTAGGAAGAAGTGAAAGTCCCATCGAAGAGGGTAATATCAGGGAGGGAACAGAAATAGAGTTTGGGAGATCATTCCTTGAATAACTAAGTGTTGATCGGCTCTTAGGAAAATGTGTTGATTTGTCTTCTGGCCAGTTGTACATATGCAGATACACCATCTGTACTGAAAAATGTGCATGAATTTCTCTGGAAGTGCCTGAGTGAGTCAGTGTCTGAAAAGAAGCTACACCTCTAAAACAGTTATCAAGTATTTAGGGATGAGGTGCTGCAAAGCCAAGAGAGTGAAAACAATCCTTCAAGGCGTGTTTGGCCAGCTCTCAAAAATCTTAGACAGTTGCAACACAGTCCTTGGCTCGGACACTGGATTTTTCCCATTCATGTACTTTTTTGACAGATGAATTGTTGCAGGCTGCAAAAAAAGCTCTAAGAGGAATCTGTTAGACTCCTCACTCAGAGCAGGGATCTATTTGCTCGCAATTCTGTTAGCAAACCAAGGTGCCATTTGCTTTGTGTGGTGTGCTACTTGGCCACTTTTTCTTAGCCGTGGCTGCTCTGTCTGAAAGAGTCATGTTCTCATTCAGCTCTAGCATATTTGCATGTTAGGTTGGAATGAAGATTCTCAATTTAGTAAATACTAGACCCTAGTGTAACTTCCCTGAATTCCTGCCTCTCAACTCCTATGGAATGTTTGCGGCTTTCATTATATTAATAACAAGATTTCTTGCACAAAAACTCACTCGATCTTGGCACTTTCTTGCTAGAGCCATCCTTCCTTTTTGCTGATTGGTGGGTTCACATTTATTTTTGGCATGATTTTTTCACCTTCTGGATTGCTGACTATGGTAGATTGATTTTTTTCTTTTAAAGAAAAGCAAGTCATTTTGGTGAAATGATCAACCCAGCCTGATATAACTTTAAGTATAATTTCACACCACATGTAATAAATGTGACCCTTTAGAGATACTAGAAACTGATGATGAATGTTTACTTATAAGAATAGTTTAGACTCTCAGATATGGGCAGTCTTTGCACAACTCTGGAGTATATTTCTCGAATCACTGAAAGAAGATGGAGTCCTTGGAAACACCTTGCCAGGGGCTCAATCAATTACCTTTCCATCTGTAAGTGTTCTTGGCCAAAGTCTGTGTAGTAATTATTTGAGGGCATTAGTGATTGACCACATGTTAAGGCTGTAGCTCAAACCAGGAGTCATCATAAGCATCCAATATGGAAAGAACTGGGGATCATACTTCAGTCTTTCCAGCCAAACTATGTGTGTACCATCACTAACTTAGGAAAAACAGTGTATGCTATTGTGTGCTGGTATACAATGGGGAAAATGACTGGCTGCCTTCAAATACTGTCTTCTGTGTCTAGGCTCAACAACGGTGAACCCCTTCATATGTTTTTATGCCAAGAACTAAAGAATTTTAAAAATAAACTTGGGTAGTTTTAAAAGGTATAATATTCTATGAATTGTAACACTGTATATAAGCTTTAAGTGTATTATCATCAAAGAGTCAAAGTTATGGACTTTTCTCCATACTTGGAAAATGTTCATCATTGTAAAACAAATGGCAGCAAAAGCAGTCCTTATGATGAAGCAAATCAGAAAGGTGACTTTGTTTTTAAAATTTAAGTAAATATGTTAACATGTCTTTTCAAATAATCATCTTGCTTCTGAATTTAGATTCCTAAGATATGTAGATAGAAAAGGCAAGGGCTTTGCAGTGAGTTTGTCACCTGGTAGAAATAAGATCCCTCCTCACCCCTTATTCCATCCTATCTCTTTTTTTTTTTTTTTTTTGAGATGGAGTCTTGCTCTGTCGCCCAGGCTGGAGTGCAGTGGCCGGATCTCAGCTCACTGCAAGCTCCGCCTCCCGGGTTTACACCATTCTCCTGCCTCAGGTTCCCGAGTAGGTGGGACTACAGGTGCCCGCCACCTTGCCCAGCTAGTTTTTTGTGTTTTTTCAGTAGAGACGGGGTTTCACCGTGTTAGCCAGGCTGGTCTCGATCTCCTGACCTCGTGATCTGCCCGTCTCGGCCTCCCAAAGTGCTGGGATTACAGGCTTGAGCCACCGCGCCCGGCCTTTTTTTTTTTTGTTTAAAGTGTTCTGTGCTTTGCTCTTCACGGCTCTTTCTCAGGAATGCATTCTCAAATTACTCCTTGTATTTGGCAACCCAAGGAGCTTTTTCCTCCAGCTTTATTGAAGTATAGTTGACAACTAATTGTATATGTTTAAGGTATACAAGTTGATGATTTGTTGTATGTATACATTGTAAAATATCCAGTACAATCAAGTAACATATCCATCACCTCGGTGTTGTTAACCATAGTCAGCATGCTGTATGCTAGACCTTCGGAACTCGTTCATCTTGCACAGCAGGGACTCTGTACCCCTAGCCCTAGGTCTCCCGCAAGGCTTTACTACACTGGTCAGCGAGCTCCAAGATTTGGAAGGGGAAGAGGAAAGGAGAACTGAACAAGCAATCTCAGGCTAATCGGTTTCAGGAAAGAGTTCATATGGAAACAGAGGTTCTGGAAATGTAATCTACTTTTAAGAATCAACCATACCTGTGCCTCCTCCAGAAAATCTTTGTAGTGTGTGACTCTTACCAGGCATATATGTGGAGGAAAAGGTCAAAGAAGAACATTTCCGAAGATACTGTGAGAAATAAAATTGTATTTTATCATAGAATTCTAAAAGGTATAACTGGGGAAGTTTAAACGGGTAGAAAAATGGAAACAAGAATGAGACCCATGAGATGGTAATTCATGTGGATCGTTGATGTGAAAATATGTGGATGATATTGAGGGGCAGAGAGACGGACAGTCAGGCTGGCAGGTGCTCCTGGAGTCTCATGGAGAAGGGGTCGCTTGCTCCCCAGCAGCCAGTTCCAAAGTGTCGTGACAGCTTCATTTCTGGAAGTAGTCTGGGCTGGTTAGTAGTCATTTCCCAGCTTATGGGATTTCTGAGACTCTCCCTGGCTGGCCTTTTAAAAATGTATGACCCTCCTATCCTTTCAAGATGAAGCAGGCTCTTTGGGCCCTCTGATGCCCCTTGCCAGCCCACGCTGAGCCTGTGGGACCTGGAGACAGGCAGCTTTTCACACCTTCTGGATTGCTGATGATGGTAGACTGATTTTTTAAAAAAATAAGAGCAAGTCACTTTGATGAAATGATCACCTCAGCCTGATAGAACTGGGTCTGCTGCAGGAGCAGGCTGGCTGAGTTCTCTCTCCAAAGACCTGGCTCTGCTCTGTTGCTGCTCCTCAGGGTTGCCAGTGCTGCTTGGCGCTGTTCGGTGTCTGTGGAGGTGTTGTCTACGGCTGTTCCCTCTGTCCATTTTCTTTAAGCAATACATGCCCCCTGCTCCTTTCCAGAAATCACTTGTATTTTACTAATTGCTACAGTCAGCTTTCTGAACCTGGGCTGCTTATTTTGATGCTAGCTTGAGAACACACACCCAAGGCTGGGTGCAGTGGCTCATGCCTGTAACCCCCGCACTTTGGGATGCGGCAGCAGGTGGATCTCTTTAGCCCGGGAGTTTGAGACCAGCCTGGGCATCGTGGTGAAACTCCATCTCTACCAAAAAATACAGAAATTACCCGGGCATAGTGGCGCACTTCTGTAGTCCCAGCTACTTGGGAGGTTGAGGTGGGGGGATGACTTGGGCCTAGAGGTGGAGGTTTCAGTGAGCTGAGAACACCCCACTGCATTCCAGCCAGGGTGACACAGTGAGACCCTGCCTCAAAAAAAAAGAAAAAAAAAAGAGACACACACACAGCTGTTCTTGTTGGGGTGTGTATATATTAAGTTTGTTTTCAAGTAAGCTTCTCTGCCTCCTGCCCTTCTACTGGGTGATAATTTTTCTAGCACCTGGCAGGGACAGCAGGTTGATGGTGTTGGCAGAGTTTGTCCATGGCATCATGGTCCTTGAGGCTTTTGTAGTATAAACAAAACAGAATACCACACAACTACCAGTTCTCTCACTCCACAGGATGCCACCACATGGCCCAATACTCCTTCCTGCAGGTCTGTCCTTGTCACATGGAGGACTCTAACACGATTGACTCTGTTGGGTCAATTTCTACTCCCAGCTCTTCTAGCCTCACAAATCCACTGATCTCCCTTTCCATTTGCATGTTCGAGTCCACCCTTTCTGCAGGCTCCTTCCCGTAAGCCTTTATACACGCTTGAGTCTGTCTTACAGAAATCTCCCTTGGCCTCTTCCCCCTAAAGCACATGTGTTCTCTCCCCTCTCCTCAGACAAAATCCAAAAGTGTTGTCTACACTCATACTTCCCTTCCTTTTCTCTTCTCTTCTGCTGCCCTCGACTCCTTTGCCTCTGGTTTACCCCACCAGAGGGTGGAGGGGACATGGTCACTTGCATGAGAGGATGGCAAAGTTCCTTCTTTCTTAAAATATGTGACTTCTACATCATCCCAGAGCAAATCATATCCTGTTCCACTACTTACTTAACTAACGTCAATGACTGTGGACAATCCTAAAGCATTTTCAGTAGACCCGTGAGTCCCTCCTTTGTGTTTGCATCCACTCCCACTGCTTTGGTGAGATGGCTCAGTGACCCTCTCATTGCTACATCTTCTTCCTGTTGGGAGCAGCATCTTCCCCTAGCTTCTGTGCCACCCCATCTCTGTCTGTCACCTGTACAGTCACTGCCTCTGGCCCCTTAAATGTTAGTGTTTTTCAGGCACTGCCCTTGGCCCTCTCTGCTTCTCCATCTTCATGGCAACCTCACCTCCTCCCAGCGCTTCAGTTGGTCCTTGAGCTGCTGCTGCCCCTTAACCCAGAATTCTGTCTCTGGAACTTTTGACTCTCCTAATGGAGCTCTGAACATCACTACCTGGAAGTCCCAGAAGCCCCTCAAATTCAGCATGTAGGAAACTTATTTCCTTGTGACCCTCATGCCTACCACTCTTTCTGTGTTCCCTCTCCAGCGAATGACATTGCCATGTACTCAGCTTCCTAAGTCAGCAAAAAGGGCTTTATATTAGATTCCTTCCTATCTGTTGTCTTATTCCTAGTTGCAATGGCCAAATCACATCCTTTCTACCTCAATATACTTTCTGTCTGTCTACTTATTTTTATCTTTTCCCACCCTGTGCCTCCTACTTAAGAATCAAAACCCTGGAAGACTTCCTTGACCTCATAAGAACAGGTTAGATTCTTTTATCAGTCAGAGAAACAGGACCAATTGGATGGATGGATGGATGGATGGATGGATGGATGGATGGATGGATGGATGGATGGAAACTTATTTTAAGGAATGAATCGTGAGGCTGACAGTTCAAAATCCATAATTGTGGGAGGAGGGTGCTAATATTTCTGAATCTGTAGGACAGGCTGTAAACTCAGACAGGAGGTGATGCTTAAGTGTCGAGGTGGAATTTCTTCTTATCTGGGAAACCTCCGTTTTTGCTCTGAAAGCCTTCAACTGGGTGGATAACCCCTACTCACATTATCAAGGGTGGTCTCCTTTGCTTAAAGTTAACTGATTGAGGATGTTAACCTCATCCATAAAACACCTTCACAGCAACACCTAGATTAGTGTTTGATTACATACCTGGGGACTGTAGCCTTGCTCAGTTGACACGTAAAACTGACCCTCACAGTTCTCCCTCTGGGTGGATGTTTCCACACCACACATCTTCTAACAAGTATTTTACTCTATTGAAGTGGGATGTGTACTCACCTGTGTCCCCCATGGGACTGCAGACAGGTATTATGTCTTGTCCACCTAATGGCTGCGTAAAATAAGAATACACACAGATGTACACAGACTCAAACAGATGCAAACACATAGACAGGCACACAGGCATACCCAGATGCGTGTACATATCTGAAAGTGGATGAATGAATGCATGTTCTTAGCCTTCTATTTTTTCGTGGATGGTCTGTAGGAAGCAACATTCTAGTAATGCCAAGCCAGTAACAGAGGACATTTGATGGCAGGGAATGGTTGTCAGATATGAACAATGTTTCAATGGGCCCTACAACCAACATGTCAAAGCTTACTGTAGCCTAGGTCTGGATTCAGCCATAGCAGACAAACTGCAAGAGGGAAACCAAAGGAAAGATGAGCCCCTTTGCAGCTGAATGTTTCACACTCAAGGGTCTAGTGACATAAACTAACTATTGACCACCATGTATCAGATGGACAAATATCCTTACATGATTTTTTCCTTGTGTAGCAACTATGCATTTTCATGTCACAAACTTGCAAGAAATAGAATTTCTTTATCATCTTACAAATTGGTTTGTCTTACATGCCCCACTTCTGCCTGATGGGAGAAACTTAATGTAGTTAATGCCAGGAAAACTCAGTTGATTAAGTTTTTTTCAGTTAAGTCTTAATACTCCTGTAGATGAATGGATAAACAAACTGCACATCCAGATAATGGGCTGTTATTCAGCCCTGAAAAGAAATGAGCTTTCAAGCTACAGAGGGATATAGAGTTTGCTCTACATATTATTAACTAAAGAAGCCAAACTGAAAAGGCTACATACTATATAGTTCCAACTGGACAACATTCTGGAAAAGGCAAAACTGTAGGGACAGTTAAAAACATTAGTGGTGGCCAAGGGTTTGGGGGAAGGAGGGCTGAACAGATGCAGCCCACATGATTTTTAGCACAGTGAAAACGCTGTATGATACTGCAATGGTAGATGCATGTCATTATACGGTTGCCCAAACCCATAGACTGTACAACACCGAGAGTGAACTCCACTGTCAACTGTGGACTTTGGGTGATAATGATGTGTCCGTGTAGGTCCACCGATGATAACTAATGTACCACTCCGGTGCAGGATGTTGATATGCGGGAGGCTGTGCTTGGTGGGAGGTGGACAGGGAGCATATGAGAACTCAATATAGCTGTGAACTCAAAAGTGCTCTAAAAGATAAAGTCTATTAAAAAACAAAGTATTATTAGTCCTCACTGGGGTTGCATTTCATTTATGAGGAGTTCACATGGATTCAAAGAAGTGAGAGGCGTGTGACCATCCTCAGTGACCATCATTCCAGATATCCACGGGCTGTCAGTCTTCTCATCTTGTCCCCAGGCACCGCCTTCCCTCCACCCTGATGCCTGCTGATGTGTCTGTGTTTCTGCCTGAGCCCCAGCCACCTAGTCCAGGCTCGCATCTGCTGCCATCATACTGCATGGCATTTTCGGAGCTGCCAGCTGCCTATTCCCCAGCACAGGATCCACAGACCTATCTGGGAGTTCTGTTGCTCTCATTCGCAATCTCTGTCCACGGGTAAGGCTCATACTTAGAGGCCCGTGGCACTGATGCTCTTCACTCTTGCTCCTTATGGTCCCTTGCCTTGGAGATTCTTTCTGTGTCTGGGAAGGAGTGGAGGGAGGTACACCTGGCTCAGCGCATTCTGGCAAACCTATTACTTATCAAGGGTCTTGAGTTTTGAAACTAGAAAGCCAAAAGTTGGGCTCTTTGGTTCTCTTGTTCTGCTGTAAGGATTTCTCTCTGGAATAATGGGTTGCTTCATGTCTACTAGCCCAAATGGGAAAGTGTCATGGGGTAAAAACAAGAGTGTACACTTTGGGAGGCCAAGGCAGGAGGATCCCTTGAGCCCAGGGGTTCTAGACCAGCCTGGCAACATAGCGTCTCTACTACAAAATTTTTAAAAAATAGCTGGGTGTGGCGGCTCATGCCACAGAGGCTGAGGCAGAAGGATTGCCTGAGCCCAGAAGTTCCAGGTTGCAGTGAGATATGATCGTGCCATGGCACTCCAGCCTGGGTGACAGAATGAAATCCTGTCTCAAAAGAAAAAAAAAAAAAAAAAGAAGAAGAAGAAGAAGAATGTAAAGGATGTGGGAAAGTAATATGTTAGTTGATACCTTACAATAAATTTGCCACATTTACAACCTTAGGAGATCGTATTCTCAGCCCTAGGTTGAAGGTGAGGAAATGTGACGCAGGGAGTTGGAAGAGCCTTCACTTGCCCAGGGTCATAAGTGATAGGACAGGGATTTGGACACACATTGGTCTGACTTCACTGTGCCATACTGCTCATAAGAAGAGAACGTGGAGGAACGATCACTTTCTAAGGGACACCCAACTCTGTGAAAAGACCCATTTATAGTATTTCTGAATCCTAGAAAGGCTCTCGCTATTCTACAGAGAAATTTTCCAAGACCTCAGGATTCTAATACTATCCATGGGAACACAGGAGTCCTTGACAGGAAACATTTATGTTTTTCCAGTGTTTATTAAACTGCAAAATAACAGCCACCCAGTTAAGGAAGGAAAGCATGTTGACCATCTCTTTGCCAGGCACTGGAGATAAAGCTCCTGCTGTGCGCTGGGTTTTGCAGACATAAAGGAAATGAAGCATAGTCCCCGTGTCTGTAACCTTTCATGGGGAAAAACACAGAGGCAGGCAATTTTCATTCATCCCCACTCTGAGATTTTGAAAGAGGCATGCGCAAGGGCAGCCAGAACCCCAAGGAAGGACCCTGGCCTGGTCTGAGATGGTCAGTGTGGGTTCTTGAAGGACAGAGTCAAGTCCTAAGAAGAAGAAGGAATTGGCCTAGGAAGATGATCTAGAGTGTGACTGGGGAGTGCTCCAGGCTGAGAGGATGGAGAAACAAAGCAAGGCAGTGGTAAAATAGCCTTGTTAGTTCATGGATTTCATGGATCCCCAAGGCAGAGGGATGTGGCTGGACAGAGAGGCAAGGTCCTGGCTACAAAGGGCTAGTTTGTCATGAAGCCACTTAGATTCAACCCCACAGCTGATGACAAGCCATTGAGGGAGTTTAATCAGGAGTGATGTGACCAGACTTGTGTTTTTAGGGACACTGCTGGGTGGCAAAGAAGAGAGTGCATGGGATAGAACTTGGAAAAGGAAGGCCATCACATTGTCCAACAGAGAGATGAGGGCCTGGGCTAAGGTAGAGATGGAACCAATGGAGAGCAGAAGACAAAGCCAGAAAACCCCTGGGAAGTCAAGTGAGTGGGACATAGCGCTGATTGGAAAGGGGAGAACGATGGTAGAGAATGAGGTGTTGAAGATGACTCCTGGGCACCCATCTTGAGTGTATGGGTGGATGGAGGCGCCTCTAAATGAGTTAGAGAGTGAGGAGCAGAAGTAGATTTTGGGGAAAATACGATGAGTTTAGTTTGACGTATGTTGAATTTCAGGTGTCCTTGGGAGATGGCAAGTACAATTGGAGTCAGTCTATCATTTGTAAGAAAGGTGATAGAGATGTAGGATTGGAAGTCTATAGCCTGGAGTAAGAGTTAACACCATAAGGGCAGATGAGATTGCCCAGGGAGAGCACCCAGGGTGAAAATGAAATAGTTCTTGAGATAGACAAAGAAGCAAGCAGTGAAGAGGATCCTGGGGAGGAGGTTGGACACAATCAGACATTTATGGAATCTCAAAAAGGGAGGAGGCCAGTGGGATCAGTAATGTCAAATTCTGCAGATAAGTGCTTAAAAAGAAGAGTGCCATCTGGATTGCCAGAGGGAACACATTGGTGGCCCAAGGGAGGAATGTTTTGGCAGATTTTATGAGAATGAAGCCAAACTGCCACCCTCATGGCCAAGATGGCCTTGATCCTGTTGCAGGAAAGTCCCTTCTGTGCTTGGTAGAAAAATATTGTTTTTCACCCTGTTCCCCACACTGTTGCATTAAGCATGCTAAATAGCATCACCCCCTTCCTCATCTATAGAAATATTAATCTTAGGCTTTGTCTTGCTGTCACAATATTTTAACTAATTTTTCCTAAGTTCTTATCAGGTACCTAATGGACATTCTAATGAGAAAAAAACATCCGTATGTCCTAAACCTTAACTCTGAGGGTATCTTCATAGTGAAGAAGTTTCTATTTTGCCAGAAAAGGTGATACTTATAAAATAAATGTTGTTTTCTCTTTTACTACTTAGTAGAACCAATAGATAATGGAATTTTAGTTTCATTTCATACAATGTTTACTCTGTAAGCAAATTAAAGTGACTTTTTTTTTAAACAAAAGAAGATTGCTATATTCACCATTGAATCAAATCTTTAGATTTCCAAATCAGTGAACTAGTTCTGTGAAATAATCATCTTATCCATAGCTATTCAAATTTTTCTGGATAATTCGTTCTGTTTCCCAGATATCGGCACAGTCGTAGGTTCATAAACAGAACTCCCACGAGTTGTTTCTGTTTCTCTTTGTCGTGTGACTTAGAGTTTATTTTTTGTCAATTTAAATTGTAAGAATCTGGATCTCAGTGTCTTCTTGAAAGAATACTTTATTATAAAGTACTACCTATTTGTAATATGTTTCAATGTAGACTAACCAACCCAATAATGAGTATTTGGTAAAGCAATAGGAAACTTTGCAGTAACTACAACAAATATACGTCATCATACTCTTTGTGGAGATGACACGCTGGAAATTTCAGGTGGTGCTTATTTTTAAATGTATGCTCTATTTAATGTGTCCCTAAGTTCTCAGTCTCCAAAATAAATCTAGCACGGGCAGCACCCCCCTCCCATCCGCCACACAAAACATGAGCTGTTACACATCCCAAGCAATGAAGTGTATAGTCGTTTCAACTTTCTCTTGGCATCTGAGGCTAAGGAGCTAATATTCTAAGAGGTGATGTATTTTAATCCTAATAAGCACCTAAGAATTCATTGAGTGAAAAGTTAAGGTTAGCAATCAACCTTGGCAAACTGATGCTTATAAATTATACCAATGTGAAATCGTGTTTGAGGTGAGAAACAAGAGTGGGTGCTGAGAGGGAGTAATAAACCATCCAACTGTAAATGGCGACATTTCATCACACCACTGTTCTCATTGGACATTATTCACGAGCATACTTTTGATTTATTTTTCTCAGTGGGTCTGTAAATCTCTTTCTTGGAGTGCAAATTGCATGAGTAGTAAGTTCCATGTGCCAGGAGATGGCTTGGTTCATCTCTTAGACCTTAACTTTATTAATAACAGCAACAAAAAGAAGAGATGGATGCAAGTTTTAGAGAACCTCAAAATGAAAAGCAAATTTATTCTAGATCCTACTTTTTTGTTTTATGTGTATTTTTCTTTTACTAAACAATCTTCTCTGGTAATTTGTTCCATCATGATGCTTTGAGAAATGTAGAAACTGGTTATGGAAAAGATCAGATGTATACATTGGTTTGTCCTTCCCCTAAGATGTGGTGACTTCCACTGCCATTGTGTTGTAGATCTTGTGCTTCTGTCATTCTTTCCCTTAAGCTAAATATGCTCTAGTACTCTCTATGAGTCTAATATTACAGTCTGTTAACTAGTCGACTTGTTTGGTGGGGTGAAGTACCAAGGAAACCAAGTCTTGGACTTGATGATGACAAAAGTCAACCTATATTCCACATATGTCCATATCTCTGCAGAGTCCATTAGGCTTCCTGTATTTGAAGGCCACAGGGTATACTTTTAGGCCACTCAGCCAAGTTCTTGCCATGAGTCACAAAGTAGAACCAGATGTAAGACCAGAGGGTGAGGACTTTGAGCCCAGCGGGGACCACAGGGATGGTCTGGACCACTTTCCTCACCTTCCGGATGTTGCACTGAAGCCAAAAGAGGTCAAGTCCCTGTTCATAGTCATGCAGTCCCTTAGAGTTGGTTCTGGGTGACCACCTTTCCAGTCCAACACTGTTTCTGGTACGGTGTGCATGGGCATCTCAGCAAATATCTCACATCATTTTTGCAAATGAGCAAAACCACACTAATTTAGGGTTCATGTTCTACGTGTTCCCCACAGTCTGCTTCCTACTCCCAATGCCAGTGACATTTCGCCAGTCCCATTCATCTTGGGGACAATCCTCAGATGTTCCTTCCACACTCACTAGGCACTGCTGCATGCCACACACTGTGCTCAGGTTGCAGGAACAAAGACAGACCTCCACCTGTTCATAAAAACCATTTCAAAATAATCCTTGCCACCACACCACATGTAGCATAAGGAAAATTATAAAGTAATTCCCTTAGACTTAGACTTTGTAATAACCAGCTCAGGAACCAGAGAAACCCCTGCTAGGGTTAGAGGTAACTTTATTTCACAGATTCCATGGCCAGACGCCAGAGTGATCCAGAGAAACTCGGAACGTGGTCACCAGTGGGCCTTCTGGCAGGCCTGGGGAGATTGGATCATCTCATGACATCATTTTTAATTATTACCTCTTGACCTCACTCACTTTCTCTCAACACATCATGTAGTGGTTTTAATTGGTCAGTAGCTGAAGAGTAACAAGCTTACTTGAACTTTCCAACATAGAGCATGAAAACTTTGGCTACTGCAAATTCTAAGGTTTTGGATGGCAAAAATCTGGCAATGACTCCAAAGGAGGGAGAGAGGAGAGAGCAGCTTGTTCAACGGAATAACCTCATTTTAAGGCCGGAGTGCCAAGCTAATTTGTTGAAATTACTACACTCCATTCTCAATTATCCATCTCAAGGTTTAGTTATGTTGTAGATTTGCGATGGTCGCCACATCTCAGCCAATCAAAGTAGGGGACAGGGTCAGGTGCTAAATCAGTAATTCTCTATAAAGTAGAATTCAGAAAACTGCTAGTCACTTGGATTAATTCAGGGAAGTCCTGTTCAGATTATTGAAAAGATCAAAGTTATGATTTCTTTTTTCAAAGAGGGGCTATTTGATTCCAACTGAATGTTAGTGTGCCAGTTATTGAATTCTCCTGGGCCTTCCTTATGAATAAGGAGTATAGACCATGATCAAATTTAAGGTCTCTTCCAGGCAGACATCCTATAAGAATATAGCTATTACTTTGAAATACCTACAGCAACTGGTAATGAGCTGGCAGAGTCGTCCTCACCACTCAGGTTACTTTAATAAATAAGCAGCCGTGATTTATAGTTGACAAGAGCACCAGCCAAAAACTATTCTCCTTGACTTATATCGTAGTCACACTGTTTATATATTAAAAAAAAAGAGAGAGAGATAATGTCTCTGGTGCTTAAAAGCATATTATCATAGAGTCTTTAAAACTTGAAAGGATCTTGATTTTATTCCCAACTCTCATTCACAGTTGAGCCTGTGCCCTGACCTAGGTGTCATCTGCATTTGCTTAAGGAACCGATCACTTATTGATAGGTGCAAATGTTGAAGGGTCAGGTGTCATCAATAAGCATACATTCCCAAATCACGAAGTCCTGAATTGATGAAGCTCTGCATGGTTCTTTTGGAGTTGTTTATATTAACTTTATCAGGATATCTTCTCTCATCCAAAAGAGATGAGTGTTATTACGATAAAGGTAGGGGTGTGTGTGTGTGTGTGTGTGTGTGTGTGTGTGTGAGATCTAAAAGAAGCCACCCTGGCATATGATTTCTTCCCTCCTCACATACCCACTTCCAAACATGTCAGATTTACTGCAATCCTTTATCTCAGATGCCTGTACTATAAAATGGGATAATCCTTATCTTTCCTACTTCACAGTGAGTAGTGGAGACAAATGAGATAGTAAATAGGAACATTCCTTGAACTCTTAGGGAGAGAGCTTTTATATACAGACTTTAAAAAAGAGGTAACTCTAGTGGAAAATTTTGTAGATAATCAATAATGTCCATAAAATGTTACATTAGATCTCACATCTCCTTCACTGAATGGCCTTTGTCTCTATAGCCTGAGTGTCTCACAAAACTTCTAACATTTATATCCTGAAAAAGCTCTTCTTCTGTCCCTCCCCTGCCTGTGGTGTCTGGGAGGCCCAGTCTAAACCATGTCTGGGTGGCAAGGTCTTTGTTCTCTTCTTATTAAGCTCTGGGGGGTTGATTGTAGCTCTCCCCTACTATAAAAGCAGCTTTCTTTTCCTCTAGGGTTAGGGGATGGATTTATATATTTACTTCTAGTTATCCTGGGGTTCCTTTTATTGTTCCATCTTATTTCCATATGCAGGAGCACGATAGAAGTATTTATTGGACTTTATTTTACAAACCAACCAATAAATTGATTCAATAAAACTTCATTAATTTAAAGAAATTATATTTAACCCACATTTTCTAGGATTCTAGGGCCAGTGATTTGTCATTTGCACTGGCCAGGGTTAGGTATTCAGGCTGTGGTCATAAAATAAAGCAGAGGGGGGCCGCATGTCCTTGACTTTGGCTCCAGTCAGTCAAGTTGGTCAGTGCCACCATGTGTACTTCTGTGACAGCTTGCCGCAGGTACCTAAGCTTTTCAGAACTGAGACTGTTCTCATCTGGCCACTTAATTTGGAGGAAGATATGTATCTCAGTTCCAGAATCCAGTAACGAAGGCAAAAATGAAGCAAAATATTTCTAAATTGATGATCTCTCCTGCACATTGAATAGTATTCGTTCACTTTGGGTGGCTTGGCATCAACTTTTTAAGACAGCATTTATTAACTTGAACCAAATCCTCTTAAAAATTTTCTTGCATAATTTCCAAACTGCTCTGTTTACTGTTTTCTTGAAGACCAGTCCTCTTGTGTTTTGGCATTGGCTGATACTATTGGACCTCAATCCAGTGCTTCATCGCTGAGCAGTGACGCACTGAGAAACTCGATAGAGAAGCACCTGCAGTGAGTGACGCTTGGGTGGACTCTGCCAGGCTGGATCTGAATAAATCCTTAAGAGCAAACCCAGGTGAACAGGAAATCATTTCCTTCTGGTCAACACTGAGCTCTGAGATCCATAGTGATCAAATGCGGAGGCCCAGGACAATTGGGTGCTGCCAAGTCACGTTTCATCCACAGGCTTGGCATCACCTGTGACCTCAGGGGGTTCTGTGAAATAGCTCAGGGGCTGAAGAAGTCTGTCCAGATAATCGAGTAGTGTCAGAGGAAAATTTCCCCACCACTTTTCCCTCCCCGTCTGGGAGATGTGTGCCAAACTGGGGTGGGTGGGAAGCTGAAGTGGCTCGCAAAACACAGCATGAACACAGATGCCTTCTGCATCTTTGCAAGGTTTATGGAGAACTGAGACATGGAGGTGCTGCTCATGATTTAGTGGGCTTCTGAGCCACAGTAGACACAACAGATGTTGTTCTTGTTGGCAGAAGCAACAGCCTGACTGATATCAAGCAATTTGGGGTGCAGATGGTCCTATACTACCACTGATGAATCTGGTCAGCTTGCTCTAGGTCAGGGAGACGTAGGCACTGCCCAGAAATTCATAGAAGGCCCCTTCTGTCAGGGAGATGTGGAGTGCCCCCAACCAGACAGAGATCCAGAGGGTACATTCCAAATCTGCTTCCTGAACACAGAGGACCTGCCAACAGGCCATTTAGAAGGCATTTGGTGGAATGCTCAAGAGAAATGCAGCCTGGATGAGAACCTTATGTGAGCCATTTAATTTGCTACCTAACTCAGTTCATCTCTTTGTGTCTGTTATTAAAGAAAAAGCTCTATTGCTTACAGAGATTTTGGATTTAAGAGAAAAGGATGATTGATTATATAACGGAGCCCAATGGGAAGAGTGTCTTATTTGATGTTTTTCCTCATTCAGTCAGTAAATGTTAATTGAGGACCTCTGTGTTCTCAGCACCAGCTATGATGGTAATGAAACAGGTGTGGTCCCTCACCCCTCCCTTGAGGCCCATTCAGTCATATGATGGAGTAGCATTCAGAAACCGATGATGGGCCCAATAGCTGTTCTCTCTTAAACTGTTTCCCAGAGGTTGTAATCCTCACAAGTAAGGGCTCTTTAATAAAGCAGTCAAAATGAATGGAATAGGCACAGTGCTCAGCACAACACTGGATTTGTGGCAGGGTTGAGTGAGGACAACACTATTTGATGGGCTTGCATCAGGGAGGAAGGAAGACAGGGCAGTCACTTGATGAGGAGGGAAGGGTGTTGCCATCAACAACAACCTGTGCACATTCTGAGCAGGTCACTGAAAGGAGAGGGAGGTGGCAGTGTCCTCGGATGGACTGAAACTAGTCCTTGGATTGTCACCTGACAGTGAACGGTTTCCTCATCCCAGAGAGACATTCTTAGGCAATTGCCTTCTTTCCAGATGGTGAGACTGAGTAGGTCTGGGGCCCATCTGGCCTTCTGGCTTAGAGCTGAATATGCGGTAGGGGAGGAGGGGGTCAGACAGTCACTTATTCATCCACCAAATGCTCAGAGAATGCCTGCTCCCTGCAGGTGCTATGGGATACAACAGATGCTAAGAGAGATGTGGTCACTATACCGATGAACCTTTCATTCCAAGGAGGGAGACAAAAGCAAGTCGACCTGGGGAGAAAAGCACTTCAAGCTGTGATGGGTGCTAGGAAGGAAGCCTGCAAAGGCCTTGGTGGGAAGATAGTAGACTTGGGATGGGGTTGGCCAGGGCGGGTCCCTTCTTCCCAAGGAAGAGTGGCGCAGGCAGAAGGAGCAGCGTACATCCATCTCAAGGTAGAGAGACCGTGACTGGCTCAAGCGTGGCTAGACCATCCGTGGTCAAGAGAGGTGGGATAGGTTGCAGAGGGAGGTGACCACCAGATCACTGAGAGTTTTAGCTTTCTTGAAAAAGAGTCCGGATTTGGTCCAACTCGAATCCACTGAAGGGTTGGAGTATAGCTGCGATATCATCCTAGATACTACTACCACGTTAATGGTTTCTGTGGGTGATGATTCAACACTCGAATCTTAGGGGGTTCCCCACTGCCTTCTCATTGGCATCAGCTTGTCTTAATCTTTCATTTCTTCCTATCCTGCCCCTTAAGCTCCAACCTAATGGCAGCCTCTGCTCCCTACACACATTCTACTTCAAGCCTTTGTCCATGCCACTGTCTCTACCTACAGAAAACTCCCCACCCTGCAAGGCCCGGTTCACGTGGCTTCCCCTTCACCGTGCCTCTCTTTTGTAGTTTTCTCGGCCCAGATGTGATTGCTCTTCTCTACCAGCCCTTTGTAACTTATGAATACCACTATATTTCATTGATTTCAAGATGCACATTTTTTTTTCCCACATTTAACTCCCGAAATCAGGTCGGGCCTAACAATTGCTAGTGTATTGTCGTTTAATTGGCCATGCTTTTCTTCTCTTAGCAGTGACATAAATGAATGCTGCATTTTACCATCACTGGCATCTTAGATTGGATGAAATATGGTAATTAATTTTTACCAAGTACTACAGTAATCAATATAATTGCATTTTCCCCTCTTGAAATCAGATCTCTGAGCATGGGACCACATGGTCCCCCTTTCTGTATCCCAAGGTAAGCACACTTTTTGACATGCAAAGTTGGTGCCCTCCAATGAATATAAAATGCTAAATGAGAGGAAAATGTGCAGGAAACAATAAGGGATTTGTTCCAGCTGGATCCGACACACTAAATTGGAGCATTATAAGATATGGAAACGTCTAGAGAGGGGTGGGTGACCTGTTTAGTAGTGAGCCCAAATGTCAAGCTAAGGAATTCTGATCTCTCAAGGATTATCCCAGACTGTAAATTACAGGCAAAGCCATTGGGTAGGAAATTAAAGCAGAGGTTAAAGTAACTTTTTTTTTTTTTTAACTCTCACTTAAAACTTACATATTTTAAAAAATTACCTCCTCTTCTCATTAGCCATCTGGCCATGCAAACTGGCTTTCAACACTCCTTTCTTTCTTTCCTTTGCTTTTTTCTTTATTATTCAGTAGAGGTGCTGGTTTTATGCATAGTGATTGTCAGAACAGAGTTTTCAGGCAGCTCGATGACTATTGGGACCAGTCGCCAAAGTCCTTCATTTAAATGACCAATTTCACATTCAGTCTGGACTTCAATGGGGATGAAGATTTTAGAACCCGAAGACACATGGGGAATGCTGGAAGTCTTTTTCTCTTTCCCTATGAATGGAAAATTCATTCATTCATTTAGCAAACATCTGGTGTCTTTTACATGCCAGTCACTGTGCTGGGCTTGAAGAATACACAGATAAAAATATGCTCGGTCCCTTCACACAGCTTCTATTCTAAACACAAAGAGAGTTTGTTACTGGATTATTTATACAGTGTCATGTATAGATGTATATAGACTACCTTCTGTACTGGATTGGTTTAAATTAGATGATTTCCATGATGGGACTAGAGGATTTTAAGAATATCTTCCAACTCTTTGTACAACTGACTTTTTTTTTCTTAGTGTATTAAAAAACACAGCCATTGCACAGAAATAATCTCCCACTTTCCAATCAACCTAATGCTTGTAAACGCCCTGTCAGGTCACACCAGAGGGATGAACTATTTTATAGAAAACAAATTACTATTAAATCCTAAGCAATTTTATTGTTGAAAGTTTAACCCTATTTGTATAATACTGTTGTTGATGTGATGTAAATTTTCTGTGCCCATTTCAATGTTTTGTGCCTAGTCTACAGATTCTGTTAGATCCAATAGACAAGGAGTGACATGAAGGATTATGAATCCTCCCTGAGGTCTTTCCCGTGTAAAAGAGCTTTGTTGGTTGCTCATCTGTCATCTTTTCAGTGGAGCCAGAATAATCGCTGAGCTCACTGTCCATATCTTATACAATATGGACTTCATAAATGTTATCTTTTGGATTACAGAGCTGCACACTGACACACAGGTATGTGAAGAGATCTGTATCTATTCAACACACACACGATTATTATCTTGGTTGTAGTCACCTTAAAAAGTAGAATGAAATTTGTGTTATTTTAATGAGAGACACTGAGATACTGCTATTCTTTGTGGCTTTCTATCAGGTTCATTTAAAGAAGCAAGCCGGTCCTGCTGTCTTATTTTAATGGTTTAGGAGGATGGAATTTTAATTGTGTAGATGCAGCAGATCCTTTGGAAGGAAACCAGATCTACCCCCATTAGAGTTTTGTGGAGGTTTCAAGTAACAGCAATGAATGTGAATCAACCAGCGCCTATTTCGTTATGACTGGGGGAAAACACACAGTGTCAATATTTGGTACAAGAGCTTTTCCGTTTTAAAAGAGCACCGTGTAAGGGCCATGTACAGCAAAATAAAACCCCACAAAGAGAATTTTGAGGGTCAGTAGATATCATAAAATATTCTAGCACAGAAATCAAAAGACCATTAAAATCTTAAATATGCCATGATTTGAAAAAATGTCCCAGTGAGGCTTCCCACACTAAGCGAGGTCATCGTAGAAGGCACATTTGAATCTGTTTATCTCGGGTTGGAATGACACATGACTGCAGCCACATTCAGGCTCATTACTGCTGAAGTGTGAAGTGTCCACTTTGAAAGAATGCATTCTTTCACACATAAAGATTGCTGCATTCTGAGATGTGGGGTCAGCAATGTGGTTGGATGTTTTTTAGGAGATTAACATCGAACATATTTTCTACAAAGCCTGCTCAACAAGTTAACCACTTGGTGCCAGCCTCCTGGGGGCCCAGGGGACATGGGGCAAGCACTGCTCTGGGGATTTCCAGCATCCTGAGTCTTTCCCTCACCCTCACACATAGCGGATCAGGGTCTTCAAGTGCAGGCGACACATACGTTGTGATCCACCTCAACTTGATGAAATTGATTTCTTAGTACCTATCACTTCTACATGTGAATAGGCAATCTATAAGTTACATTTCCTATGTCCTATTTTTAGGATTACTAACCAGCTTATTGCCTGTGTGAAGACATCTTTATAACTATTTGCATTCTTCTGGTGAGAATTTATGTAGCTCTTCTCATGTGTAAATTGCTAAACTTTTTCTTCCCCTACCTGAAATTTTGACTTACATGCGTATGGCTTTTGTAATCGTATGAATGTATTCTATTGGCTATTGATGGTTTCTGTGATTCTAAGAAACATATACTTCTGATCCTGACAACCAGAAAAAAAAAAAAAAAAAAAAAAGGTGTTTAAACAAAGCAAGTACAAAGTCATTACAGAGATTTTTTTTTTTTTTTTGCTATGGACTATTCTTAGTTATCTTTCTTTTCTTGGGTTGGACAATTTTAAATATTTTATACATCCTAATGAAATTAATATTTTCCACTTTAAAATAGCTCATTTTGTTGAACTGTGATTGGATTGCTAACTAATTTTTAAAAGAAAAATATAGTTTAAGATGAAAGTTTCATGCCTTGTCAAGAGGCCAATTAATGTAGCACAGCGAGGCAGGTAGGAAAGAAAAACTTCACCTATCACAAGGTAGGAATGGGTTGGTTGACATTCCCTGTCTTCCATTTAAATCATACCACTGAATTGAAAGTTGTCCCTAGTTTTAATAACCTTCTGACAAGAGGATTCCACTGTTTCTCTGCTATCCCATTTCAATATTTAACAACTTTCTAGAAGTCTAAGCATCTCTTGCTTCAGCTTGTCAATTTTTCTGTTATTGTTAGGAAACAGAGGGTCCTTCTCTTATGTAATACTCTCCTTATGATTGTGGTTGGGGAAGAGAATGGTGCCCCACAGGAATCTTAGACCTCCTGTTCCATCTCCATCCTTTCAATACACACAGGGTTCTCAAAGTGTGGTCTCAAAGTGTGGTCCACAGACCAGCAGCATCAGCATCTCCTGGGACCTTGTTTTTTTGTTTGTTTGTTTTCGTTTTGTTTTTTGAGACAGTGTTTTGTTCTTGTTGCCCAGGCTGGACTGCAGTGACGTACTCTTGGCTTACTGGAACCTCCATCTTCCAGTTTCAAGTGATTCTCCTGCCTCAGCCTCCAGAGTCGCTGGGACCACAGGCCACCACGCTCGGTTAATTTTTGCATTTTTAGTAGAGATGGGGTTTCACCATGTTGGCCAGACTGGTCTCCAACTCGTGACCTCATGATCCGCCTGCCTCGGCATCCCAAAGTGCTGGGATTACAGGCATGAGCCACTGCGCCGGGCCGGGACCTTGTTTAACATGCACATTTTGAGGCCCAATCCCAGACCTACCAATTCAGAAACTCCGGGAGTGGGTCCCACCAATTTGTGTTTTTACTGGCCCTCCAGGTGGTTCTAATGCATGCTAAGTTTGAAAACCCTTGTTATATTGGAGGTTAGAGAGAATCAGTCAGAACGAAGACAACAATTCAACTACCCTAAGAGGAATGGACAGTCTTCACCTTCCATTGTACTTCAGGTACATCTTGACGACAACTGAAGAATGCAGACATAAGTCTGCGAATGCCTATGCCTGCAATTGATCACAGTTCTTTTTGTATTACTAAGGGAAAGTCTTTAAATGTTAAAAGAAAATATGCATATAAAGTGATTGCACTTAAAATTAGTCAGCTTGGACTTTGGTTGGTAGAAAACGAAGTTCTGCAAAATCTGAAGATTTACTGATAGGTGGATGAGGAAGTATTTCTGAAATCTATTAATCACGCATTTCATTTACCAGAAACTACTCAGAGCCTCTTGGGGGGACCATTGCAAACTTAACAAAACCAATTGCCTGAAATTTCTGCATTACAGATAACTTCTTCAGACTGCCAGTTCTGAATTGTCAATTTTAAACTTTGCATTTATTCTTAGGACATGGGAAGTCTAAAGAAGATTTGGATGTTCCCGGAAACGCTTTCCTTCTTCATTTCCAACTAGCACCAAACTTTGGTCCAATTTTATTTACCTTCAAAGTGTAGGCTGGGCACAGTGGCTCATGCCTATAATCCCAGTGCTTTGGGAGGCCAAGGTGTGAGGATTGCTTGAGTACAGGAGTTTGAGACCAGCCTGGGTAACATGATAAGATCATGTCTCAAACAAAAAATTTAAAAATTAGCCCATGTAATGGCATGCTTTTGTGATCCTAGCTACTCAGGAGGCTGAAGCAGAAGGATTGCTTAAGCCCAGGAGGTGGAGGCTGCAGTGAGCTATGATAGTGACACTGCATTCCAGCCTGGGCAACAGAACAAGACCCTGTCTCTTTAAAAAAAAAAAAAAAAAAAAGCAAACTAGGTGAATGTTCAGCTACTCTGATCAGAGGCATCCACTTCCCATTAGCGTTTCTGTGACGTGAGAATCCTGAGCAGATGTGATCATGAGGAAAATTTAGGGCTAATTTTTAAAAATATATGGGTTTGGTGAGGGCTCCATTTCTTCCAATGGGTGTATAGTACCCCCCCCCAAAAAAAAACCCTTATAAAATATGTTGACTGAAAAATGTAAAAGTGATAACTTAAACATTCATCCTTTAAAAACTTTTGGCTTGAGTTTATTTCAGTGGAACTTTCTGGTAGCTTTTCGCAACCTGTAATAAACTCATCGGAATGAGTGGGAAATAGATATCATATGTTTCCTGAGCCTTCCTTGGATCCGTGGCCAGGAAAAAAGCTGCTTTTCAAGGGGTTAATGGTGTCCAAACCTTATTTATATTTGTGTGATTAGGGATGTGCAAAATGTGCCTCTTGCACTCAATCCAGGTTTGTGGAAGATTAGCTGTTCTAAACAGAAATGGAAGAACAGCCTAGAAGAATTGTAAAAAGAATGCGTAGCATGAGCAACAGGATTTTTTTTTTCCTGTGTGTGGCTATGTAGAGGCGGAAAAGGATGAAATGCGGTTTAAAAATTAAATGCAGACTAACTGCTTTCCTCCTCCGAAGAATGCCAGAAAACATTTAATCCAGGAGATACTCCTGACCATTGACCACATTCCACCCACCACCATTCAGTCGGAAGCTTCAGACTCTGTAAACTAGGCTGACATGGTTATTACTGCAAATGCTATTTGTTGATTTTTCAGGGTTGACAGCCCAATGGGTGAACAGTGCATGATTGAGTACGAATTCATACTGCGTTCAACTTGCAAAAAAGACTTGCTACGTACAAAGTAACCTCATCGGTTTGAATGCTTAGGAATTTTTCTAGGGAACAAAACATTATCAAAAACAGCAAAATTAAGGGAAACTGAGTAAGATCATTAAATCCTGTACAGAGACCACTTATTCATATATTTGTTCACTGAGCAAATATTCATTGTTACCTATTATGCACAGCTAGAGAATGTTAGTCCAAAGTTTTCAAACCATTTTTTTTAAAACAAATATGTTTATATATCCTCTACAAATTCCTAAAGTTGGATCTTATTTTCTTGGTTAATTGTATGTATTGATGGGGAAAATTTTTTAAAGTCATTATATTCAAATAGATTTCTTTGATTCACTGGAGGATAAGAATTGGACATTTGCTCCAGGCCAACTGTTCATCTTATCCATAAACAGCAAAACAGTGTCACTCAAGTTGTGGGATAACCCCCAACCCACCCTCAAACTTTAAGAAAACAGCTACATAGATATCATTATGGAATTCTTAAAGCTCCAAGGGGTATTAGAAGACATCAGTTCAATATCTTGAATTTGCAGAAGAGCTCACCGAGGCCCAGTAATCATAGCTCAAGTGACTTCCCCAAGACTCCAGAGGCAGGCGGTGGCAGAGCCAATCCCAGGAGCCGTGGTTGGTCTTTTCTTGTGTTTCCTGCCAGGTCTTCTGCGTGCACTAAACTCTTACCGAGGTACTGACTTGGTTCCAGACAGGTGCATGGGAAGTCCCTGTCCTTGGGTAGCTCACAGTATTCATATTTGTCTTAGATCTTTCTTCCTCGGATATTACGAACTGGAAGCTTATGAAGTGTGAAAATTAACCAAAGGATCTTAGAATCCTTCAGATTATGTTCTGAGTCATTCATTATACTTAATCGTATTCATCGTATTTTACTAAAAGAATGTTTATAAAGCATGACAATACATTTGTTCTTGAGAGAAGGGAACATTCAAAGTATATGCTAGATTTGGCTCTTTCTTATCTTGCTTCTCCACTACCTAGGCCAACACTGATTCTTGGCAATGGGGTCTCTGAGAGGAACTGTCCTTAGCTACACGATCCTGTGGGTATGTCAACAGTGGAGTCAGGTGGGGCTGTGATTCAAACCCTACCACAGCCATACTTTGAAGCCTGAGTCTGAAACTGGGCCCTCATTGAAGTATGTTCAATGTGTAGGGCCTGATAGGTGCCCCCATGTGGCCCCCAGGGCCCCCACCAGGGCCTGATAGGTGCCCCGTTAGCTCAGGACAGCTCATGCTTCGTTACTGATCAGTCCCACTTAGTAAATCTCAAGGCTCATGCTCAAGGGCATCAAAGGCCAGTGTGTAAATGGGGCTATTCTCATCTTGAGAAGGCATCCACCTGTCAGTATGTGACAGGCTGCTGACACCCGTCAGCCTACATTCTCAATGACCGTAGCAATGATTCCCAGGTGAACAAAGCTGCTCCCCCAGGCCCCCTTGCTCCTGGCCCCAGAAGTCCAGGACACCTCTCCTAGGTGCACGGCTTCCCAAGCTCCTCTGGGGGTCTTGGGTTGGGAAATACTTGACTGGGGGAGAAAATGGGAGGCTATCTGGAAGGAAGGTCTGATTCGGAGGGATCTAGCGCTGGCGCGGTAACTAGTTGCTATGTCCTCCTTTCCACTGGTTGCTATGGGGATGAGCCCCTGTTCAGGCAAATGTGTGTTCCCGGAGAAAAGCGTTTTCAGTCGGCAATTTCTGACCCACCCTTTGAAACGACTTGATTCGGATACTGTTTATGAAGCACTCTCCGCTCTGAAATGGGGCCTAAGTTCAGGACAGTCTTCTTTTCTGCTGTTTCATTTGACTGTAACGGGAGTTACACAACTAACACAGGGTATAATTTGACCTAATTGATTCCAGGCATCTTCATTGTCTCTCTAACATCTTCCTCCCTTCTTTATTAAATTCACATCAGTTCACATTTCCCTTGGTTAAACTTCCAGTTAAACTCTTGCAGAGATGAGAACGCTTTCTGCAGATAACTTCAGTAATGGAGCACTTAATTTTCTTTTTGGGTGATAAAAAGCCTCTGGTGATGAAAATATTTACTTAAAAAAACTGGGATTCTTAACCAAATGAAAAATGTATATATGAAAATTACTGCTCTGTAAATAGTTAGAACAGGGTAGTGCCTCTGCTCAGAGCTTTGTATCAACATAGGCAGGTGTTCAAATGGAGAGAACAGGGTGGGGGGCCCAAACCGAGGAGACTGAGTTTCCAAATTCAACATTTAGCTGTTTTGGGTTAGGGTTGAGTTAGATCAAGGCTTGTACATTTTATATACTTTGACAGAATTGTGTTATAATTGGATTGAGAAAAATGGAAGGACTTTAGGGAGAGGGAGTAATCAGTGAATCCATCTGCGTGTTCTCAGAACTCAGTGAATTAATTCCACATAGTAACTATTTTAAATTTTCAATCTTAGAAAAAGGTTCCTTTGGTTTGCTTGATGAACACTATCCATTCCAGTTTTTGTGAACATTGGCCTAGACACATTTGAAATTCAGTAGACTTTGGGCAACAGAAATTTACACAATTAAACTACTACAAACTAGAAGAAAATAAAGGTGATGGTTTTCACTGGTCTCTCAATGGGGAAAAGCTTTCTGGCTATAAGTAATAGACTGTATAATGTACGTGTACACATGTAGATATGTTTCTTACACATACAGTATACATAAAGAAATACCTAGATATTAGGTGACATAAAATTTTCAAACTCACGTCAAAATATAAACAAAATTAAACATATACACATTAACCCTTTGATATATTTGTTGCAAATATGATAGACAATAAATATGACAAAGACCTATTCTTATATAAAAAGCCCACATAAATCAAGAAGAAAATCAAGAAGAAAAGTTGAATTTAAAATATGTAGAACACATGAAAAAGAAATGGAGAAAGAATTATAAATGCCTGTGGTGTATTTTCAATGGCTCTGTGAATTTCATTATTGTGTTTCTGAAAGTGCCGTGGGGACCTCACCCACACTATTGATATGATGTCCCATTTGTGAGGACCCACACCAGGATTTCCCTCAGGTCTGGGCTTTTCCTGGGCTACCTTTCTCTGAGTTCTGTAACTGGCTACGTATCTGTGTTTTCAGTGATTTCCGCAAAGGTAAAAAAAAACATGCTGGGTCAGGTGTGGTGGCTCATGCCTGTAATTCCAGCACTGGAGGCTGAGGCAGGCGGATCACTTGAGGCCAGGAGTTCAAGACCAGCCTGAGCAACATGGTAAAGTACTGTCTCTACAAAAAAATATAAAAAATTAGCGGGTATGGTGGTAGATAAGGGATCTTCATGACACATAATTTGTATATCTCTGATTGTATTTCTCTTCTCTCTTCTCTAGTTTCTCATTTATTTTTATGATGATATATTATTTGATTTTTATGAAACACCTTCAATACTTTGTGGAATGACATGGGTTTTAAGTAAATCATTACATAAAAATACATTTGAGGCCAGTCGTGATGGCATATACCTGTAATCCCAGCACTTTTGGAGGCCAAGACAAGAGGTTCCTTGACCCTAGGAGTCTGAGACCAGCCTGGGGCAACATAGTGAGACCCCGGTCTCTACAAAAAAAACAAAAACAAAAACAAAAACAACTGTTTAAAAAACTAGCCGGGCATGGTGGCATATGCCTGTAGTCTCAGCTACTAGAGAGGCTGAGGTGGGAGAATCATTTGAGCTCAGGAGTTCAAGGGTGCAGTGAGCTGTGATCACACCACTGCACTCCAGCCCAGGTGACAGAGTGAGACCCTGTTTCAAAAAAAAAAAAAAAAAAAAGCCAACAAAACCCAGTATAGAAAATATATATTTGAAAATTTCTATAGCTACTCCATAGCATCTCCCTGCAATTTATCTTGGTAATTCCCTTGATTCTGAATACTTGAGTTGGAAACAGTCACTTGAGGGGTGACGCCCCTCAACCCTACTACCCCATCAGTCACTCCCTTTTCTGATTTCTTCCATGGAGGGAAAAGCCCAGCTGTTCTTAGATGTTGCGACCACCAGTGGCCAGCTTGGGGGCATCTAGCTAGTCCAGTCCTTCCTCAGGTTGTTGGAAGAATTCAGTTATTGCGGTCATAGGACCGAGGTCCCCCTTTTCTTGCTGACTGTCAGCCAGAGCTGCTCTCAGATCCTAGAAGCTGACTGTATTTCTCACCAAGTGGCCCTTTCCATCTTCATAGCCAGTAACAGCTTATTATGCCTGGGATCCCCTGCCTCTCTCTTCTGTTACCAGCTAGAGAAACTGTGTGCTTTTAAAGAGCTGCTGAGATTCAATTAGGTCCACATGGGCAATCTCCCTTTTGATTGTACTCAAAGTCAACTGATTAGTAACCTTAATTATATCTGCAGAATCCCTATTGCCATGTCACATAATCAGGACATGACATCTCGTCATGTTTATAGTCCTGGGAATTAGGGCAAGAAATCTTAGGAGTCTATTTCAGGCATTTGCCTAAAACAGCCAGATGTCAAAAACTCTTAGCTTCTCTTCATTCATAAGGTTGTATTTCTTGTACTCCTTCATTTCTGTCTTCCTGTTGTTTGCAAACTTTTGCTTCAGTTTTGGAGTTTTTTTTCTTCTTTCACATACAGTGTACAATATCCTTTTAAATCTTATCCTTTGTTACAGTCTCTGAATTCTTCACTAGTAACTGTAGTAAGTATCTCTCTCTACCTTTCTCTTCCTCTCATTCTCTTTCTTCAAGCCATTGGCAGGAGAAATGTAATGATGTGAGAGTCAGGAGACCCATACTCCAGTTCCTGTTCTGTCCCTACATTGAGTATGTAGCTTGATCTTAGTGTCTTGGTCTCTTCAATCAGTAGTGACTAATAATTCTCTCTGTTTAAATGAAAACACATGGACACAAGGAGCGGCACATCACACACTGGGGCCTGTGAGGGTAGGGCAGGGGAGGGAGAGCATTAGTACAAATACCTAATGCCTGCAGGGCTTAAAGCCTAGATGACAGGTTGTTAGGTGCAGCAAACCACCATGGCACATATTTACCTATGTAACCTGCACGTTCTGCACATGTATCCCAGAACTTAAAGTAAAATAATAATTTTCTCTGTTTAGAGTATAAAATGAGCCTATTTAAATGTCTTTTAAAATATTCAAATTATGTGATGCTAAGTTCCTAAATCACCTCTTGTCAGATTATTCTTCCTTTTCTGGGATCCCTTCTCTCATGATATGCCCAAGAATTCCTGGGACTTAATCAAAGGATCAGCCTTGGTTTCTCTTACCAAGCTATTAGTCATTACTCAAAATACCTCCTGGAAGCTGAGGACTCCAGACCTCTGCCAAGTGCTGTGGCACCTAAACACTGATGAACTTGGAGGTATTTTTGGATGTGCAGCAACTGCCTCTATGGGTGCAGACTAGCAGGGTGACTAAGAGCAAGAACTTCTGAAGAAAAAATATCTGGGCTTGAATCTTGGCTCTGCCACTGATAAGCTTTAAGAATTGGAGCAAGTTTCACGTCAGTAAATTAGGATAATAATGGGAATTGAGAGAAATAAATCAGATGTTTATAAAGAGCTTATCACTATGCTTGGCACATAATAAATGTTTAATAAATAGTACCTACTGTTACTTTTGCTGCTAAGAATTAACATGGCAGTGGCAAAACCTTAGTCTTGGTTGAAATTACAGTATTATGAAAACATTTTGGAGGTTAAAATGATCATAGAAGGATCACACAGTTGAATTGTAAATTCAAAAAGTTTTAAATACTAAAATTTAAAAATACAAAATACCAAATTTTAAAAAATAGAGAACACACACTGTAATTAGACCCCTAAGAAGGGAAGAAAATGGCTTAATTCATTCCTGTTATAATTAACAGTGGGCGTTTAACAGTAAAGATGTGCTTCGTGTTAACATTTTCCTTTGTCTCCAGTTGCTGGACTTCCTCATACAACCCATTTATCCAAAAATAGAGCAAGAGGAAATAGAACATAGTAGCATTGTAGAAATAAATAGTAGTTCTGGCTGGAAACCAAATGGTTGGCAGGGGCATTTTACTAATCACTGGTGTATTGATATGGCTTAAGCTGTGCTTGTTGGCAAAATTGTTACAGTCTGACTTGGTGACTCTTCAGGATGGGATTGCGATTTTATTTTAGAATATTTCACACAGTAAAGGACTAAGGAAGTCTGGCCTCCTAGGTTGCAAAGCCATCGGTTAGTAGGTTAGAAAATTGCTGGAGAGACTTGTGTGTGCACTTTTACACCATTGTTCAGCATTAATTGAGGATGTATTCTGACAAATGGATTAAGAAGGGAGCAGGAAATAGTGGAAACAGAGAAATACATAGAAGTAGTTGAAGAGAATGGAGTTTACATTTGTGTAACTTGTAGGTTCTTCATTTAATCCCCTCCATAACCCACAGAATGGATATCCTCCCCATTTTAAAGGTAAGCAACTTGGAGGTCAAAAAAAACTCTTCAAGGTCACACTCATTGATAAGTGGTAGAGCTGGAATATAAACCCAGGTCTGTGTGACCACAAATCCCATGCATTTTCCACTAATTTGACTTTAGATATGAAGCTGAAGTAAAATTGGGAAAGTATCAGTACAGTCAGCCATGGCATCGCTGGTGGGGGAGATGAAGTTAAAGCAAAATTTGAGATAATCCCTTCCGGTGGAAGGGCTGTCAGTTAAATCCCCATCCATAATTGCTTTCTGTTCATGTTGACCTTTATTGTAGACTAATGGTTTGTTTATTAAACTGTGAAAACTAGTTTTACTGGATTACACAGCAGAGTATACTTTGTTTTGGTAGTGATTGTTTTTTCTTTTATTCTTCTTTTTCTTTTTTTTTTTTTTTTTTTTGAGACGGAGTCTCGCTCTGTCGCCCAGGCTGGAGTGCAGTGGCCGGATCTCAGCTCACTGCAAGCTCCGCCTCCCGGGTTTACGCCATTCTCCTGCCTCAGCCTCCCAAGTAGCTGGGACTACAGGTACCCGCCACCTCGCCCGGCTAGTTTTTTGTATTTTTTTAGTAGAGACGGGGTCTCACCGTGTGAGCCAGGATGGTCTCGATCTCCTGACCTTGTGATCCACCCGTCTTGGCCTCCCAAAGTGCTGGGATTACAGGCTTGAGCCACCGCGCCCGGCCTCTTCTTTTATTTTTTAACCCCTTAATGTCAGTTTTCCCTTGCGAGAATAATATTAGATTCAAAAACAACAACACTATGACATTAGGGGAAAATAGTGTAGAATGCTATGTAAGCAGAAGTTATTACTCTACTGTCTTTAATACGGAGTATTAGCTGGTCGTTCTTTTTTATTGTGGCAATATTTCAATTACTAAGACCAGCTCCTTCAGTTAACCAGGATTGTCTGTTGTTCTGAACTCTACTCGGAAAAGAGAGAGATCAATAAACTCAGAAACAAAGGCAAACAAAGATGCACACCCTCACCTTCTCATCACCAGTCCACTCGAGAGAAACCAACTTTCAGATAGTTCAGTCTATTTTTTAAATGCCTTGCTTTTTAACTTTACAATTTGCAACATGCTTTTAAGCGTGTTAATGAGCTCCTTTGATTCTCACATTGTTTGTATGAGAGAAAAAATAGGCATATGCTGTTCTTCCCAGGTCTTCTGGTGTTCAAAGTTCTGTCAACTAAACAACACTGGACTTCTTACCTTTTCAGTGGATGCTTATGTGGAGGTGGTGCAGGATGCTCAATTATTAAAAAATGAGGTGCTTATATATTAAGGTCAAAAACTGCCTGATGTTTTAAAGCTGAATTAGATTTAGCCTTTTGCTAACCAGGATATTCGATTATCTAGAACGTCTCCTGTAATTATAGAAACGTGGTGTTGTGATGGGCTTTGGGAATCATCTTGTACAAACGCCTCACATTGCAAAGTGAGAAACTTGAGGTTTGTGGATGGCAAGCCATCAGTCAGCGTGTCTGGGTCATCATGTTGCAGGCCCAACAGGTGGGTAAATTTAGATCAGGTCACACATTTTTAAAAACACATTTATAAATGGACTGGATACTTGAAAACTTCTAAAAAGCATAAAATAGACCAAATCCGTGCCTTAGACTGTTTTGTTCTGCCGATTTTTCTCAGAATTTACAAAATACAAAGGATTGCAGCAGATCAAAAATAAGCAAACACATACGAATTAGAGCCCGAGAAGCTTTCCAGATTTTCTGATCTCATTGCCCTGCAAGTGTGAAAACGCGTTTCTAAACATTTCTTTTTTTAATGTCAAGATGAGCGTGGCAACCTCGTGTTTGTTTTATACTTTTGGGACATTTTATATTCCACTCTGCTAAAGGGGACTTGGGGTGAAAAAATAGAAAAGATTTTGGAATCTTTAATACTCCCTGTAGAAGCATGTTATTTATCTTACGGCCACAACTTGTGGAATATTTCAGCACTTGTAATTCTGATTTGGAAAGTGTTTTTGTTTTCTCCTTCCAACTTGCTAGCAGCTGTAGGCAGTAACTGACGTCTTTATATAAGTTGCACGTTGTCGACACAGATAACTGGACAAGTTCTTTAGAGTGGCCTGGCACTTTTAGAGGCTTTTCTTCCTGCTAGACGGTGTTTAATCATGAACCAGCCCCTAGAGAGAAGTGCCTCTAGCTGTCTCCATCACAAACAAAGGCAGCACATCTGCTCAAACCAAGGGGCCTCCTCCAGGGCCTGAGGCCCTGGAGCCTTGCTTTGTAGCCCTTGCTTTCCAAGCGAACAGGGGATGTGTAGCCACTTATGATCTGACACCCCATACAACTGTCAGGTCACATGCCTGATGCCTAGGTCAGAGGCACATCACTTTTAGACACGTTGATACTATCAAAGGAAAAGACGGTCAGGATCTGGGGAAAGGAGATCTTTTTGAGCCAATGATTGCATTTTATAAACACGTGAAATTGGCAAGACATTCTTTCCAGATTTCAGAGAGGGATATCCCATGTCCAACCAGGGTAAGACATGAGTAATTAGAAGGAGAAACATTGTTCATAATGACAAGGTGGAATGTGAAAATTGGCTGGAGCAGAAAGGGGGAAAAAGACAAGCTGCAATGTGAGATTTAGGCACACATACAGGCGTGTGGTGTCTTTGTGTGTGAGTACGTATGTGAGTGAGTGTGTGTGTTCATGCGTACATGTGCGACCTCTAGTCTACCATATCATGTGAGGCTTTATTGAAGACATGTTCTATGACAGTAGGGTGACCAATTTGTCCTAGTCTTACCAGTCTGTCCCAGCTTTAGCAGCTGGAGAGGATGATCAGATGAAACTCAAACCTGAGTGTACTGGGTATAATTGCATATATATTTCTTTGTCTCCACAATGAATTTGTATAACTTGTAGGTTACACAAATTGCTGGCTGGTCAATTTATGTGCTAATGTTTTAGGGACTGCATGGCTGATAACTGTATTTTTTTTTTTTTTTTTTTTTTTACTATCAGATCCAAAAAACAGTTGAATTTGAATTTGGCAAACTGAAATACACAGGGAGAAGGAGAAGTAAAAAAGGGATGGTAAGGTGAAAGAAAGGAAGAAAGGGAAGGGGAAAAGGCCTCTAAGCCCCATTGGGAAGGTCCTGGTAATGTCACTGAACCAACATGAGCCCAACCACAGGAACCAAGAATCTGCTCTAGAAATCCTGTTTAGTTGTATTTAAGTTTTTTCCCTCCAGTTACCATTTTCTTCCAAAATTCAGCATGTAAGTGAAGATGGTCTTTAAATCCCAAATGTTGTTTTTCCATCTTCCAGCTGGAGTTGAGGTAATACTGTGATATTCAAACAGAAACAGAAGCTGCATTTTGGGGGTTTTTTTTTCTAGTGGCATTACCATAAATTGGACTACAGTGAGTAATCTTTTAATCAGATGGAAAGAGGCATTCCAAATATGTTTCTAGTCATCTGAGAGTATTTAACAACTTCTTTAAGGAATAAAGTTAAGAGTTGGTGAAAGTGGGGATATTGGTGGTCTGTTTAAGTGATACACTTTTAAACGTTTTGTTATAAATAATGTAAGTGTGTTTTATTACAAATAGAATGTATTTATTATGAAGAATTGATAAAATAGAGATAACCACAAATAAGATAATACAAATTATTCATACTCCATCATCCAGCTAACTACAATTTTGTTTCAGCCTTTTAAAAAGTGTGTGTATGTACCTTTTAAAATGTGTGTGCATATACAAATGGCATCACCCCATACATGTGGTTTTGTAAGTAAATTTTTAAA